>NC_072486.1:1692500-2055833 GCF_027574615.1 Eptesicus fuscus | reverse complement strand
AGGGATAGAGAGTTAGAAACATCGATGAGAGAGAAACATCGACCAGCTGCCTCCTGCACACCCCACTACTGGGGATGTGCCCACAACCAAGGTACATGCCCTTGACCAGAATCGAACATGGGACCCTTCAGTCCACAGGCCGGCGCTCTATCCACTGAGCCAAACTGGCTAGGGCATGGGTCTTACTTTGAAGACTGTGAGGGCCTTAAGGACAGAGACCTCATCTACTTCTTTTGAGTGTCAAGGAGCCCAGCTCGATGCCTCAGTTCCTCAAAGAGATGCGATTTGCTGAAGGAGTGATTAAAAGGATGAATAAATAATTTAATCAGCAAACAAACAGATGTTGGAAATGATAAGAGGAACACTTTGCAAACACACTTCAACAATCTCATTCTACTTGAGCTTTCTCAATTATTGAATGTAGTATTTATTACCATTTAAAGTTTAACAAATGGCTTAATAGGAGATCTGAGATTATTCTGACATTTCAAATGAGAGAGGATTTTTCTTTGCAAACATTACAGTGCTATAAATTTTCATTAGTTAATTTAGCCCATTCCCTAATGTGAATGTGACTTTTTTTTTTCTTTTCAAAGGTTAATTGTGTTTTTCAAATGTCTACTTTTTTCCTAACTCACATCGGGTACAATATTTAAACATAGTGATCTCATGCTTTTTCATATTTTCCTAGCATTTATTCTAATCTTGTTACTGAAGAAATTTGAACATAACATTCCAAAATCTAATTCAGTTGCTTTCAAATGATATTGACTTAAATTTATTTTGAATTTCTAAAGCTTTTGTAAGAATGTGCTGTTTGTTTTCTCATATAAACAGGTGCATTTTATTGAAATTTGCAGCCAAAAATAAAATGTGAAGGCAAGGCATCGATTCCTCTACATCTTTAGGTTTTGAAAAATAGAAGTATGGGGTGCTGAATTTCAAATATATTTTGGTTTGGAATTAATTGCTGATTTGGATCCCAAGGCTTTTATCATCTGTGCATATTTAATTAGAAATGCACTTGGAAAAGCAACACATTTCATGCATCATTAAGCACTTTAAATAATTAATAGTTGATTATTTTCCCTTTTAAGAGGGCCTCATTTATAATTCTGCCTCAACAATGAGCTTGACCTTTAGGTTAAAATCAAGTTGCCTTTCTATTTGGAAAATAGTTCTTTATTTAGAGACTATAACAGTGGCACTGTCAAGCTTCATGCTCTGTAAAGGGCAAAAGGCTTGGCCCACGTTATATAAACATTAAGTGAGGGATCAATAATCATTGTGATAATGCAGTGCCCATCTTGGTGCTTAAAGTGCCTGACCCCCGGGACCCGTTGCTAAGCCACCAGTTGGGATGTAGTAAACAAGACGCAACCCATGCCCAGTGCTCCTCATCTGAGCAGCAGCCCTGATAGAGCCGGGCCCAGAGGGGGCCACCTCTACCGCCATCCCTGCACCAAGAGCGCGGGGTTCCTTTCTCTGCACTTTCCTCCCTGGAGAGCTGAGCAGAACTCGGAAGCCTTGGAGAGAAGGCTCTGGTAGAGTGGGTGTGAGGTTCTTCAGGCGGTACGTAGGCTTCTCCCGTTTCCTGATAAATGTCCCAAGTCTAGATCCACCTCAGAAGGAGTCTTCCGTCATTACCACCTGCCCCGTCCTGATCAACCGAGGTCATGCTTCAGAGAAAAGGGCAGGAATGTAAGTAGTTCCTGGAGAGGACGGCTAAGGATGTGATGCCCGTGTCGTTAAATAAAATTTAACGGAGCCCAGAACACAAACTCGCTCCTCTCCTGGGCTTTAAGCAAAGCTTCCCTTTAAGCAAGACACTAACCTCAACTTGAGGTTCCCCCAAGTCCCCAAGACAAAAGGTGGAAACCCAACGTCAGAAGAGTCAAGCCAACCCTCCACTGGTGGTCACTAAACTAAGATGTGGCTTCCTCGTCTGACCTCCCCGGTGTCCCAGAAAGAACCTGCCCTTTGTCCTTCACCGAAACCCAAAGGTGTCGATCATGTCAACACGGGTGCCTCTTCCAGGACTATTGTCAGGTCAGCTGGGCCCCTGGGGACTCGGGGTCCACACAGCCAACCAAGGAAACTGGCCTGGACGGGACATTCCCAGGGGTCAGGAAGGCTCTCCACAAGTCAAAGGAGAGAGAAACAGACTCGCAGGATTGGACCGCTCTGCTTACATGATCAGCTCATTCAATCCTCTTAACCGTCCTGCGGCACACTCGAGCCTTCCCAACTTCCACAGCAGGATAGGGTGCCTTAAAGGGACTGCCCCTTACCGATTACTACACTTACCTCAGTCAATGACAAGAACTCTGCAATTCCAAAGTATCTGGGAATGCCAGATGGAGAAGAAAACAAAATGTGGCTTAATAATTAAAGAAACAATGACACAAATAAGCTCTCTTGTGTAGTAAGCAGGTGGTGAGGTCAGGGAATAAAATAAGTCCATGACATGTACACTTGAGCCTCTCCTTCTTGGAATTTTTCAGTCCAGGAGTCAGTCGTTCTCTTACACACTTTCCCAGGAGTCCTAAGGCACACTTCAACCTGCAAGCTCTGAACCGCCTCTCCAGTAATGTACAAGGGTCAACTTATTGTATATCAATCTTTCGAGATGGTTAGCTGAACGGCTAATAGAAATGTGGAGTGTTCTTGAAACCTCATTCCTTCCCTGGGCCCTTCTGGACTTATGCGCTATAGGTGGGTTAACTTCCCCGTGTGATGTGGGAAACATATAAATCTCAGAGCACGGAAATAGTCTTCAGGGAGGTATTGACTGTTTATGGATGTAATTACTTTATGAATGAGCACAACGTCTTAAGCCTTAGAGTGATATTTCACAGTGAGTTATGGTGTTTCACTGCACCAATATTTCCACGGATCCTTCAGTTGTCAGAAAGTTCCAGAGCAGGAAGAACAGGCATTGTAGATGTCAAACTAAAGTGGGATCCTGGAAGTCAGATATCAGGGAAACCTGATATTAAGTAGGTAGAGCTTACCTATGGTACATATATTGGGACCCTGTCTTAATTCAGCCTCGCATTTGAAAAATAAATGGATTTATTATGTAAAAAAATGTATATATCAGAACATTGACACCAAGAGACCAAACAACTTCTCTCTCATCCTCACCTTGGCTTCTCTCTGGGCATCCAATCATCCTTCTCTTCTTTTTCTTTATAATACTTCTTTTTATAACACATCAAATGGTGGAAAATTTAATTACTATGTTTTATATATTTTCTATGCAAACAATAAAAAAAAATGCCATCCCTGTCTGAGACGGGTGTCTAACTTTGGACTCATTCGCCGCGGACACCAGGGCATACAGGAGGCTGGCAGGATTATGCCATGCCAACAAGGCTCAGAGAAACAGATTGTAACCACAAGCAAGCTTGTTGATTCCGGAAGCCCAAAAACAAATCGGTCACAAATATAAGTTGGTTCTGCAAAAGATGGATGAGTTGGGTACTATTCTCCCCGTTTTTCTCTTCTCCCTTAACACAAACAACTGAAGTGAAAAAAAGAGAAAAAATAGGAGGGGCCTTGTACAAGGGCTGAAACGAGGAAAGAGAATGCTGAAACATCCACCTATTTCTTCGGAGGCTGGTGCCGATGAGAGCACAGGCCTACATTTTCCTGGTGAGTTTTGAAAGCAAATCCTGGTGAAACCCCAAATTTGAAACAGTTCCAGTGAGAACAGTTATTATTTCACGTGAACCCACTTGCATCTCCGGAGAGCATCAGGAGTTGGAAGTGGCTACCTATGGGAGTTCTAATACTTTCATTCTCAGGGCACCGTCCATACTGGTTTCCATAGCAATGGCACCATTCCACATTCCCGCCAACAGTGTACGAGGGTTCCAATTTCATAACATCCTTGCCAATGATTATCTTTTTTTTAAGTAACAGACATCCTCACATGTGCCAGGTGGTGGCCCAGTGTGGTTTCAATTTCCATTCCCCTGGTCTTTAGTGATGCCGAGTAAGTTTTTCTATATCTTTTGGCCATTTGTCTGTCTTCTTTGGAGAAATGTCTATGCAAGTCCTTTGCCCGTTTAAATTGACACACACCTCTCCCCCCCTCCCTTTTTTTTTTTTTTTTTTTTTTTTTGCTATTTAGCTAGATGAGTTCCTTATATATTTTGGAGATTAACTTCTTATCAGATATATTATCTGCAAACATTTTTCCCATTCTGTAGGTTGCCTTTTTACTCTTTTGTTTCATTTGCTCTAAGGAAATCCTTCCATTTGAGGAGACATCAGTGGATCTGGAGGACTTTATGTTCTGTGAAATACGTCAATCACAAAAGGACAAATACTCTGTGATTCCACGTATATGAGGTATCTAAAGTTGTCAAACTGGTATAGAGAGGAGATAGAGTGTCACCAGGGAACCAGGAAAGGGGCAATGGGAAGTTGTTGTTCAATGACAGTAAAGTTATAGTTATGCTAGACGAAAAGTTCTATAGTACATCCTAATAACTGTAGTTAACAATGTGGTGTTGGTGACCTTTAAGAGGGCAGAGCTACGTCAAGTATTCTTATCACAAACACACACAAAAAAAATAGCAAGGAAACTGGCAGGATTTCCTTGGATAAAAGGAAATTGGGAAGTGGTGGAGATGTTTATTACCTTCATCATGATGATATCATAGGCGTATGCATATGTCAAAATTATTGAAATTTTATACATTAAATATATGCAGTTTATTGTATACAATTACACTGAGTGGCCAGATTATTATGATCTCTGAATGCATAATAATCTGGCCACTCAGTGTGTGTGCGTATGTGTGTGTGTGTGTGTGTATGTGTGTGTGTGTGTATGCAAATTAACCATCATTTCTGTTGGGTAATTTGCATACTCGCCCTGATTGGCTGGTGGGTGTGGCTTTGGCTGGTGGGCGTGGCTTGGTGCAGCGAAGGTGCAGTCAATTTGCATATTACTATTTTATTAGGTAGGATATATTAGAGGCCCGGTGCATGAATTCGTGCATGGGTGGGGTCCGGCCAGCCTGGCTAGGGGGAGGGGAAGTGGGCGGTTGGCCAGCCTGCCTGCTGGTCGATCTCCTGGTCGAGGGGACAATTTGCATATTAGCCCTTTATTATATAGGATATACACTGAGTGGCCAGATTATTATGCATTCAGAGATCATAATAATCTGGCCACTCAGTATATAACTCAATAAAGCTACAAAATAAGAAAAGTATGTATTATAGAACTATAATAAAATGCAGCCATAATAAACAAACTAAAATAGAGAAAGTAAGAAATTAATAATTTTTTAATTTAAAACACTTTTTAAATAAATAAAATTTTATTTCTTTGCCGACCATATACTATAAAATAAGTAATAAGAAAAAAACTATAATTGAATACATGACAAGAAGGCATTAAGTCTATAGTGAAGTTAAAGACAAGTTCTTTCACATTTATAAAGAACAGAAAACGCTCATTCCAAATCATGAAAGGGAATTAAAAATAATAATTAAGTACCTTTCATTCTCCTTTAAAAACCCAACAAAAGGCTGCCATCAAATCTAGTCAAAGCACTTCAAAGAGCACAGTGTCTTCACACGTGTGTGCAGCATCCTGACTGTAATTTGAATGGATTGATCTGAGCGTGATATTACAATAGCACGGTGCTGTCACCATGGAGCAATGATTTGAGAGCACTTTAATATTAGCAGAAACCCATAATCTGAATCATCATGCTAACAATTAAAGGGAGAGAAAGCACGCGACAGTTTTGAGTAACTCTGAAAGGCATCTCATAAACTTCTGTCTGTCTCTTGCAAACATTGTTACTAAACTAGTAATAAATTTATACGACTGTAAGAGGATAAAGAAAGTCATATAAGAACAATGCAAATCAGGTTTTAGTTATTTTTATCCGAGGACATGTTTTTATTGATTTGAGAGGGAGAGGACGGGAGGTTCCCCTCAGCGGAAGCTCTCCTTGCTGACCCCGACCTTGCTGAGTGGAGGGTCGGAAGGCCGGGAGGTGCCAGCTCTGATGCCTCACGTGGACCCTGGTTCGGGCCTGTGCAGACACGCATCCTGCCTTCCAGAGGGCAGCGTCTCACTTGTTTACATGGAAAACAGGACAATCAGATAAAGGCCAGCAAGTCTCCACATTTTAATTTATCGGTTGGATATTTAAACTTAGATAAAATATGTCTTGGGGATATGGCATCTCGTTTCAAAGAACACCCATAGCCAGGAATTCAGGCATAAATCTTGGAACAATTGAAAATACTCGGCAATGCTATGCCGGAGAGCGTGACTGGGGCACACTTTCCTCCGGGTTTCCCGCGTGCCTACTGTGTGCAGTGAGCGGGGCTGCGGAGCCGTCCCTGTGAGGGGCAGGGCAGTGACACTCACTCTCCTTCTCCATCGGGTAAGATTTCTCGAAGAGAGCGCACTAGCAACTATGCCAGCGTAAGTGATGGGGGGGGTAACGAGGTTTCTATTCGGGGAAATACGGTGCGCTCACCGGCGTGGGCCGTGTGAAAATGACTACATAAGCGTGCGGACACCAACCATCTTTCCCCTTTGGCACCGTTTCAACAGGAAAGCGGTGAAGCAAGTGATCATTAAGGTGAGGAGGGATGCTTTATCCTGACTGAGGGGCGGGAGATGAAAGATGCCCTGCCGCGGGATTCATCTTCCCAGGGATCCGTTTTCCTCCTCACCCCGAATCCAGGCGCTCAGGGCTCACTGTGAATTCCTCAGTCAGGCACTCAGCCCCTGGAGGCGTGACTCCACCTTCTCGCTCCCTGAAATCACTGCAGGCTCTCGCCCCGCGCCCTCTGATGGACATCTAGTGTGGGCCACAGGTGTCGTGTTAAATGTTTCTGCAGTTATCACATTTTTAAAAAATGTAAAAGAAACAGGAAATAACTTCGGATCATATTTTCATGTAACTGAACATACCCAAAATAGTGAAATGTTGATGGCATACATCTCATTCTCGCTCTTTCTCTGTGCCAGGTCTTTGCTGTCCAGCATATGTTTACACGGAAGGCACGGCCAGTCTGTACTAGCCATCCTCTTCCGATCTCCCCCAGGACTGTTGAGTGGGGCAAGAGGATGCTGGGTCAGCGCCTCTCCACAGCTTGATCCCTGGTAGAGGTCTGAGTCTGCCGGGAACGGAGCCGTCCGCCTAGTGAGCGTTTCTGCAGGATGCACAGCAGAGCTTCGGCACAGAGAGAATGGGAGAAATGGGATCATCATCCTATCAAGTTCTCTTTTTTCCCATTAGAATCACCGAAGAATGGAATTTCCCTGGGGGCTTATGTCCAAGAAAATGTTGGTAATTCCTACTTACTAGGACTTGTTGCCTTTGGAAAGGAAAAAAAGGAAGAAAGAAAGAGGAAAAAATAAAAATATTATATTGGGACAAAGAGAATAACAAGTCTGCCATTAGGATTTCTCCCAGTGATTGAACGCTACTCAGCAGCTACAGACACCCGAAAGGCCGAATGCAATGTCAAGCTTTTAACAACTCAAATAACCTCAATTGCTTAGGTTTTCTTTCTTCATCTGCTGTGTGTGCATCCAGCGAGGGCCCCCTGAGGCGGAGGCTGAGCTGCTATGGACCAACCTGCCCAGACAGCCCGAGCCTGCGGCTGGGAATGCTGCGTCACCCCGCGGGGAAGCGGCACCGAGCCTAAAGGGGGTCACCCTCGAACCAACGCGCCCACAGCTGTGGGGACTTCAACTCACGATGCCCCTGTTTCCCTCTGGTGCCCTCGGGGTGCCCAAGGAGGAGAGCTCTCCCTTCGTATTTGCCAGCTCTGACATCTGAGCGTCTCTGACGATATGCCCCCGTGATTTGTGCCTGTTGGCACGGCCCTGTACGGTCTGGGGGGTCAGAAGGGGAGGCATCGGGCAATGTTTCCTGGGAACTTACCTACAAATGGACTCACTCGCTGGATGGGGAGTTCTGCCATAAAGCACAGAGCCCAGTGATGACCTGCCAGAATGAAAACTCAGGAGACAGACACGTGATTGCGGGCATCACCGAGTGCTGTGGGCGTCACCCCAGGACCCAGAACAGCGCCCGCCCTTCCTCGGGATGCAAGGGAAGCCTGCGTGCACTGTGCCACCGCAGGCGCCGTGATGGACGGCAGCAGATGGCACGCTGGCGAGCGCGGGCACAGCTGTGGCAGCACCAGCACAAAAGAAAAGTCACCACGTTTCAAGCAAGAACTTCTAATTATCCGCTTCTCTGTGACAGGGGAGGGCGCTGCCGTATCTGTCTCCCAGGTGCCGAACACAACGCCTGTGAGCTCCACCCAGGACTTCAAGATGCCCCCCAGCCCGGCCACAGGCACCCCCACTGCCTGGGGTTAGGAGCGCGTTCACCTCCTCACCATGAGCCCGGTTCGCGGGAAGCCTGGTCAAACCGAATTCATTGCAGCCGTTCCTCCTGCGGACGCCGTTGCTCTGAAGGAGCCGTAAGCAGAGCTTTGAAAGATGCCGTTCTTTTCCTGAATAATCGCCACGTCTTTCTTTTTATTCGGCACCGTTATTCCTCCCGCTGTAGGGGAGGAGGCAGCGGGGGGAACAGGAGGAAAAGCAGAACCGTGGCCTTTAAGCCACAGAATGTGACGGGAATGTATTTAACTTCTCTGAGATGCACTTTGGAAAATACCTTAGAAACTCAGTCTGACGACCACCTATAATAATGACTTCTGTTACCCTGCAGCGCTGAGACCAGGCAGCAAATACGAAGCATCCGCCACACGCGGCATCAATAACCGCATCGCTGCAGCGCCGCGTGCCAGCTCCATTTCAGCAAGGGGGTTGTAGGCCATGAGCGTGGCTCCTCCTTTCTTGTGCCCATGTCCCCCTTGGATGACCTAAAGCCCTAAAATCGCAGCTGGGGGCGGGCAACCATGTGGGACCTCCGCCAGGACATGACCAGCCCACGCTGCAGGAAGGCGGGCAGGAAGGCAACACCCGGGACGCGGGCCTCCCTGGGAGGCTACCCTAGCGGAGACGGCTCCCTGAGTCCCGACAATACCATCATCCTTAGCGTCAAGCAGACCTGGCCCGGGTGCTGGTTCGGCTGTTCCTGGGGCAGCCTGGCCGCCCGGCTTCCCTGCTCTGAGTTTCTATTTCCCCAGCTGCTCGGTGAAGACAGCCAGGATCTCGGCTGCAGGAGGCATCGCTGCATTGCAGTTCCCGCACGGTCCCGCATCCCAGTCTCCAATCAGTCAGGCCGCCACTGCTGTGGTTGATTCTGTTCATCTCAGAATCTTTGGTTGGGGCCCAAAACCAACTTCCAGGTCTCAGGCATCTGGGTGTATAGAAATAGGTCCCCCTACATACCCCCTACCCCTCCCACACACACACATAGCATAAACATTCACACACAAGAAACACGCAAACCCAAATACACACAACATACCACACACAGAACCCAGTCCAAGCTCTTGGGAGCAGGCCCGCCTCTATGCGCTGCTAGGACTGAGCCATTCCCTCTGGCTAGGGAGTCCCGGGGCCACACACAAGAGCCAGCCCGCTATGGCCCAGGAGAGGAGGCCGAGGCATCCGTTCCCACACTGCAGACCTTCTGGGCCTCGAGCTGTGGAGACAGATGCACCCCGGAGATCGTTCTGTGCCCCGTCCCTGCGCGGTTCCTGGCATTTCCGCTTCCACCAGGTCTGGGACTGAACGCAGTGGCCAAATCAGCGCCCCCTGCAGGCAGCGCCCGAGCAGCACAGCACGGACTGGCCCACAGATGGGCAAGGCGCTTCCTTCAGAGAAACCCTCTCCGCTGCTTCACCCCAAGCCTGTCACCGGGTCCTCGGGCCTCTGGTTTCCTGCCGGAGACAGGCCATCGCTCTGCCGAGAGGACCCCGAGGGAGTGGGGAGCAGGCGGCTTTTCCCTTTTCCCTGTCATCCCCGCGTACCTGCCCCGTTCCACGGGAGGCCCGTTGTGAGTGTGATCGTGCTCTCCCAGCCTAGAAGGTGTGGGCGATGCTCGCCTCCCTTGCCAGGGTGTGTGGGTGCCCAGGACCCCAGCATTGTTCAGTCACCGCTCTGACCACCTGCCCCCTGACGCCGAGTCAGACTCCCGGACTCTGAGCCCCCCGGGGCCTGCGGGCTGGTCGGTGCAGCCGGGCTCGGTGGTGGAAGGCCGTCAGGAGCCCATGTCTGGGCCGCCAACGAGATGGACAGAGTCTCGCCGAGGTCAGCGGCGCCGAGACTGTGAGAAGGAAAAGGCCGCGGGGCCTCAGGGCCTCAGGGCCTCAGGGGTGCCTCCCGGGAAACCTGGGGCCTAAACACATTTGAAACAAAAAGGGCAGAAGGAATCGATGCATCTGAACTTGCAGTCCAAGGTTACTCCTCCCGCCGAAGCCTCGTACACATTTCACGTTCCTTCCTGCACGTTGGAAAGGTTCCTGCCTTTGAAATGTGGGGGAAAGGTCAGCTTTACATTTTCACAGAAGGTGGCCGTCTCGGGGTAAGCGTCACGGGGGCTGAGGCGCTTTGTCCCGTTGGTTCAGGAAACTATTGTTTTTGACTCTGGCCCGAGGGTGGTGGGAGGGGGGGCTGTTTATTGAGATGCAGGCCTCCTGGTTATGATTCATATCATCTCACTGGGACGCGTGAATCAAATCTTTCTTGTTCTAAGTCAAATCCTAAGTCAGAGCCTCCTTTTGATTTATTTTGACTTGTTTCCATGTGAAAGGCGGCTGGGGGCACCAGCAGAATCAATGGCCTCCTTGGCTAGAGCCTGACTCTCCAGGCCAAAACCCCTCTCCCCTGGGCCCCCCCCCCCCCCCCGCTGCCGTCCTGACAGATGCAGGCACACTACCTGGGACAGTCCTCACACCACAACACAAGCATCTTTCACCCGCTGACAGCTCAGCCAGGTGAGGGGATCAGAGCAGCAATGACATAAACGCCTCCTCCCAGGTGTGGGCGCAGACGCGGGCCCTTTGGAAGGGAGAGGGGAGCAGGGAGCCTAGCATGTGCCTCGCTCTCTCCCGAGCGGCTGGTGCTGCAGGAAGCCACAGCAGCTGTCGGCCCCGAGGTGGTGGCCACGGCTGTGTCTGCTGGAGTTGGGATGGCTGAGTTTTGCTTAACTCTCTATGCCTCAGTGTGCTCATCTGTGAGATTGGGATTAAAATTGTGCCCCCCTGATAGGGGTGTTTTGAGGGAGAGCTACATTGTAAAGCTCAGAGAACCATATGGGAACAGGATAGGATGCTACCTACATATCGCCATATTGTCATCACCACCCTCCTCGTCCTCATTCTCATTAAAACCAGTAGGGCTGCTATATATCAGGGGAAAATTTGATGTGAATGTTAAAATCCAGAAAGGTTAACTAATTCAGGACCCCGAAGGCAGCCAAAAAGAAAATGACAGTGACTGAGGAGGGTGGTAAGGCGACGTGGCAGTTCAGTGGAGACAGAAAAACCACTCGGAGAAACTTTTTTTTTTTTTTTTACTTGGAAGACGACTAGATTCGAGCTGAGAAGAGCTGGGTGCTGCCCTGTGCTCCCTGAGATGGCGCACAACGACGAGGCAACACCCAACCCCTGTCCTCAGTTTGTCGTCTTTGCCTTTCTGCCTCATAGAATCGTCACGGGGACTTAACAGCAATGAGTGGGAAATCCTCTGAGAATTAGGAGGCACTATGGGAGGAATTATAACAGCTAATATGTGGTATGAGCTGAATTCCTAGGAGCCTGCCCATTTTCTAAACTTCTTCCCCATGCTGATTATTTTAAGGTTCACAGCTTTGCAATGAGACGGGACTGTAACTCTACGCACCAAACAGATGAGTCCCAGGGCGTGAATGGCATGCCCAAGGCCACCTCGGTGCCAAGAGGTACACCGGGCATTTCAACACAGTCTGTCTGCAAGCCCTGGACCCCAACCACTGCACAGGCTGCCTGTAAAATCAATGAAGCAATCAATTGCTTGGTTATTTGATTGATTGATTGATTGATTGATTGATTAATTCATTAACAAATGTGCATCGAGCTATCATGTACCCGGTACCAGCACAGGCCCTGGAATTCAACAGGAACCCTCAGTGACAAAGCAATTACCCTCAAGGATACTGTCTTATAATGTAGGAAACTGAAAAAAGAAGAAGCTCAATGTCAGATGGCAGAAGTAGTGGGGGAAAAATAAGGCAAGGTAAAGAGGCCAAAGAGGCCCAGGGCAGAGACATAGCTGGGCAGGACTTGCGAGGCGAGATGCTCGGGTAACATGGCACAGGTTGGACCCACAGAGGGCAGGCAGGAGGGAGGCAGCGTGGCCATAAAGCTGACAATGGCTGGACACTTACCTTTGTCCGTGGTGTCCATGGGAGGTTTGAAGATAAGACAGCTGCAGAGTAAGAAGGAAAAACAGGTCCCAGAGAGAGGAAACAGAGGTCATGGCACTATGGGGCCAAGGAGGCCAGTGGGGCAGGGCTTAGTGAGCACAGAGAGTGATGGTCAGAGGCAGCCAGGGCCCTCTGTGTGGAGGCACGTGGCCATGATGTGGAATACGGTGATGAAGCAACAATTCATGTAGGCATCCAGGGTGTCATTGACTGTGGATTACAGCATCAGTATCTCAAGTGTGAGCTCGTGGAAAAAGAACGCACTTGGCCAAGCCACTGATGGTACCAGGAGGGAAGCCAGCCAGAGAAAGGACGGAGTTAGTGGACACACTCAGCACCAGGTCATAGTCTGAAGGCCACTAACTCACCACCCAGTTTGATTGGAGTCATGCTGTTCCTGGTGAACACAATTCACCTGCAAGATAATCTTCAGAAGTGTGATTTCATTATCCAAAGAACTCTCAGAATATGTCAGTGAAACCCTCCGAGACAGTCATGGGGATTGCAGTTTGTTATGAATTAACAAACTTTTGTCCATTTTTCTATTGTGTATACTTGTCAAGTGAGAAGAGCCGATCATTTATCAAAGACCCATTAATGTTTCCAAAACAATTGATTTGCTTTCTCAATGGGAAAGGTCAGGGTCCTTGGAGTCTGACAACATCTGCAAGGATTCGTCTAATTAGACCTTTAAAAATCTCTGAAAAGAACTCATTTCACCTGCCTGTCATCTGAGTTTCAATTGTGAAACTTTCTAACAAATGAATAGCAGCTGATGAAGTCACTCAGCAAACAAGGCAAACGCGATGTCAGATGGTGACTTCGTCACTTAGAAACAGCAGAAGGGATCAGTCCAGACTCAGGCATCCGGAAGACACCAGCCTCCAACCCCTCAGAGTGTGTGCTCGTCAAAGCTTTGACCCCAGCACTGGGAACCAGGGAGTCCAGCTTTGCATTTTAAAGCAAAGTCATAATGCGGCGTTAAGCTTACACGTGCAGTCCATTATGCCATCAGCGTGCTCACACAGACTTAGACCTCAGAGAAGGTCTCTTCACCGCGGCTTCTCCATCTATAAAAGTAAACAAAGGCAGCCGCTCCACAGGATTGCTGAAGACTCAGATGAACTAAAGAATGTAAGTCCGTCAGATGACCTCTGGCACACAGTGAACGCTCACTCACCATTCTCTTCGTGGCCTTGTGCGTGACTCATGCCCAGCTGGGGGAAAGAATGGCGCCAGTGCAAAACCAGATGCTCGCACAGCGTAAGAGATGAGCACACGGGGCTGAGACCTCGTGCCCGCTGAATGAGGTGGAGACACCTTCAACACTTGAGCTGAGTGTGCAAGGCTCTGCTGAAATCCAGAGGCAGAGTTCGTCTTGGGCCCTTGGGGAAGAAAGGGTTTGAATGTGAGGGCACAGGGCATGTGGGGGATGGATCTGTTAGTTTGTGCTGATACTGTCCTGGTGGGTGGAGGTCTTTAACATTTTTTGTTGTTTTTGTTGTTGCTGTTTTCCAACACCATTTATCCCCTCTATGCCCTCTTCCACCTCCACCTCCACCCACCACCCTCACCATCACCACACTGTTGTCCGTGTCCATGAGTTCTTTTTTTTTTCTTTTTTGCTCAATCCCTCCCCCCTAACACACACCACCACCACCACCACCACCACCACAGCTGTCTGCCTGCTCTTTACCTGGGAGGCAGGTCTTTTTCTAACTGGTTTACATGTAACACCTTGTTTAATCTTCAAACTGCCCTATACTATAGGGGGTATTATTATCTCCATTTTACACACAGAGAACTGAGGAAAGATGTAGGAAATTGCTAAAGGTTACATTTGGCAGAGCTGGGGTTCAAATGAAGGGAGTCGGGTTCCAGCCCCTGCTCTTCACCACTCAGTGACCTCCAACACAGCAAATGACAACACTGAAATTCTCTACAATCTGCATCTTCTGGCCATTGTCCATCAAGACCACCTTATCTGGGATGGGGAGAAAGATACTAAAGAATCCCTTGGAAAAGCACTGGAAACCACACGTATGATTTTTAGACTCTGGAGTGAGGGTGCGGCTCCCTCACAATCTCATCTTTCTTCCTTGTGCAGATCTGTTCGGCACCAAGAGTGGTGACCAGGAAATATTGAGTGTCATTGGTTCCTTCCACCCTCAGGATAGATTACTGAGGTCAAATTGACCATTTAAAAGCCACTGAAAGGTCTCTGCCCGAGCGATAATGAGGTTGAATACACAGTACTACCCCACTCCTGCCCGAGGGATCGACGTGGGAAAGAGGCCACCTGATTGTGCTACAAGATGATCCACCTTCTGGATTTTTACAAATTCCATCCTGATGTGCTTTAACTTCTTGTTCTGTGCTTTTATGTTGTTAACTGAAAGTTCAGTCTAAAGATTCAGCCAGCTCAGGTGGCACAGTTGAGAATCTCCAGAGAAGGTGCTACCTGCTTCATTTGCACCCTCCCAGGAGGCACAAATGGTGCCATCAGGCCATTAATAGTGATGCTGAGATTAATCTCTGGGTTACGCCGATGACAGCCCTCTCTGTGAAAGTCACAGTGCAGCCCGCAGACTAGTAATGACATGCGAAGTGATAACTTTGCTCAATGTAAATGTTTCATTTTCTGACAATCTTTCAAATCATGATTTTTATCACCCTTTGATGACAAGTGTCTGAATCAATTATTTCATTAGGATTTCTAAAATGGCCATGATGAAAATCGATAATTCCCTTGGTATAAAGAGCTTTTGCTGGAGAAATGGACATGGTTACCTTGCATTACAGTGGTATTGGAAAGGCCGTTTAATACCTCTTTCTTTCCTTTAAATGACCCATTTTCAGAGAAAGGACTCAGTGCAATAGTCCCCTCCATGAGTGTCAAATCCATTTTGTCAGTTTTTGTGCGGTGGCTTTCCAATCTGTGAATATAATTATAGAGTTAAGGAATAAACACACAGAGAAGAGAGAGAGCTTTTTGTTTTTTCCCATCCATTGTGTTTGTTTCCTCACTTGGGGGGAGGTGCTCTGATTGTCTCAACTTTGTCCCATCAAATCTCCTTTGGACAGAACCTTGTACGTTGTGAGAATGACCTTGTTCCCAGTCCAGCGAGATTCTTCTCCAAGTTAAAGGACGAAAGAGCCCTCTGCGTCTGGAAACACGAATCAGGCATAGTCCTTCCTGTCTCTTCTGTGCAGCAAAGCTGGTCTCAATTACCTTTAAGTCCAATTAAACTCCCAGAGTCACATACAAAATACACGCAGGAAGACTAGAAGGGGAGGAGAAGAAGGCGGACAGCCAGGATTGGCACAGTGGTGATTTCTTTCTGCCTCGTGTTCCAGACTTAAATATGAAAAAGACATCGAACCAGAAACATTAAATAGCATCAACAACAAAAAGTAAAGCTCTCTTCCCCAATGAACACCTGCTGCCTGTATTCCAAGGAGCAGGAAAGGCGCAGCTTAGCAAGACGGACACGTCCCCTTAATAGACGCGCCACTACAGAGCCCTGGGAAAGCGGGTGCTGCCCACCCATGTCGGCAGAGGCTGACTGGGCGCCCAGGACTGCACCTCCTGAGGCGGTGTGAGGTGCTCCAGCATCTACCCACGGTGCAGTCAGGGAAACCAAGCAAAGAGCCGAGCCCTTCATCCCCCTGCTGGAGGCAAGGCTCTCTCCCGCAGGGGATCGGGGGGCCACGTGGGGATTTCCACATCCGACCCCATTGGAGTGGTTTCAGAGGGAAGAGTGTGACCTTTCACCCACATCCAGCAGTAACAAGGTCACCTCCACACAGTGGGAGTGGAGACCACATGGGGATCGGCAACTCCCAGCCAGCAGCAAGGAGAAAGTCCCCATGGGTGTCAGAGGAGGCTAAGTGGGGAACCTGGACTTCTCCATCCACAGGCAGGCATGAGGCTGTCCCACCCTCTGCGGTGCCAGGTAAGCCCTCTAACACAGAGGCTTAAGTAAGTTTCAGCCTTTCATAACATCATATGGAAATGTTCAAGTTTCAACTCAAAAAATCACTCACTATGCCATGAAACAGATCTCAAACTAAATGAAAAGGAATTAAGATATACCAACATCAACATGACTGAGATGGTGAAACTATCTAACGAAGGCTTTAGAACAGCCACCATAAATACCCTTCAACAAGAAATAACGAGCGTAGATTAAAGATATCCAGAACCTTGGCAAAGCAATACAAGATGAACAATGAGTCCAATGGCAATTTCAGAACTGAAAAATAAAGAAAAGGCGCAGTGGATTAATGAACAGAAGAATGGAGGAGGGACAGGAAAGAATCAGTGAAAAGAAGAACAGAACAAGAGGATTTCCCAGTCAATCAAAGGAGGAAAAGCTACTCCTTAAAAAAGAAAATAGAGAAAGGAAGAAATCAAGAGAGTCTTGGGGACCTCTGGGGCTATTAAAGGAAAAAGTAGTAATATTTGTATCATCAAAATCATTAGAAAAATAAAAATGTTATTTTTAAAAAGAGGTCAAAAACTGACAAAAACAATAAAAGCAAGAAACAGAAAAACAGAAAAATAGAAAACAAAACATAAAGTAGAAAATATAAGCCCTACTGGCAGCCTCGCACCTTTTCTTCACCCTTCTCTGTACATATTCATTGTTGTTGCAATTAGCAAGTATCGTTTTCACATGAATAGTCATGATTCGAGAACTGTAAGAAAATCACCAACACTCCAATAGATAGATGGGTAATTATTACGAGTGGAACCATCATAAATTAGAAAATGGAAACAATAAAGAAACATATGGGAAATGTCCAAGAACATTTGTAAGGAATGCATAGAAAGCTAAGGAATAATTAAATTCAATTTTACACTTATTAAATTAACATACATCTAAATACACGTTAGGATTGAATAAAAAATGAAACAGACAGAATCGCACTAATTCCTTCCCAGTAACATTGCAAATTGGTACAATTTTGGAAAACATAATGGGAATACATGTCAAGAGCTAAGAGAAAGTTATTAATCTTTGACCCATTAATCCAACTCCGGGGCATTTATTCCTATGAAATGATTCAACGGAGGAAGTCTCTCCAGAGTTTACATTATTTTACCAACCCAGACGTTAATTGAAACCAAGCTTGTAAAAGCCATTTTGCCTTAGTCCTTCCGCATGGAGCTGCTCATTGGCTGGCCGGCCTAGCGATGGGGTGGAGAGTCAGCAGGTCCCCTCCCTAAAGTGCCTCAGCTCCCAGCAGCCCCAGGCTTCCGTGCAGCTAATTGGGAAGAAGCAATGAGGATCCTGGTGAGCACTCGACCACGGCTCCTTGAATAATTTAATTATAGATTCGCCATCGAGAAATCAGCTTAATTATAAAACAGTAGCACCCAAGACTGTTATCTGTGACATAATTGGCCAAACTACTGAGTTTGAAAACTACAGAAAAATGAGCTGAATAAAGAGTGGTTGGAAAGGTCAAGATCATTATCACCAGCTGTCACTAAGAGAGATGCCTCTGAGGCGGATTTCAAGAAATTTCCTGAGCAAGGTCATCCTGGAGAACTGTTTGTTCAAATGGAGACACACACACACACACACACACACACACACACACACACACACACACCTGGGCACAGCTCTGTAGACATGAGGCAAACATCGGCAAACTAAGATGGCAATCTTTCTTTTCATGTTCTGCAGCACCATTGCCTTGGCAAAAGGGCTTGGGAGGTGGGTAGGGACCTGGCTGTGGGAGGTGTGGGCGAGGCCTCTGCCTGCCTCACCTGGCTGCATCTGGATCCCCGGACCACCCAACCTAGACACACATCATGCTCACCACCAACACCCTGCTGCCAGGACACATTGCACTTCTAAACGTTCCACTAATCATAACAACGTCTCCTTAGAGCAGCAATTGACTCAAATAACATTAGCCCCAATTTTCTAAGACGTTATCATGTCACCCATCCTCTGTGCTTTTTCCCTTTCTTCCTTCTCTGCAGTGAGATCCCCTCTCTGCTCCTGGAGTCAGCTCTTTCTTCTTTGTGTCTTCGTTCACCCCTGCACATGCCGCAGTGTCTGGCCTGATAAATCTCCTTCTGTACATGGTTCCTCCCCCAGGAATGCCCCCATCGGGCTGCCCACAGACTGATGAATTTTCAGAGAAAATGCCTGAATCACTCACTCTTTCTTCCTTTGCTTTAAATGAGCTGCTTGCTTCCTTTTGTTTCCCATTTTCTCCAATGATGGTTAGAAAGCAAGATGGATTGCAGGTGCCGCGATCCGTGCTCAGGTGCAGGTTCAACTGGTCCAGCCAATTGATTCTTCTCTAAGTCACTTCTCCAGGAGGGAAATGTCTGGTGCGCCATCCGTAATCCCCCAAACAAAGAGGCAAGCCGACCGTTAACTCAGGCATTGCTCTCCACTAATGCTGACATTCTAAACCCTTTGACACTGGGGCCTGGCTGGTTTGGCTCAGTGGATAGAGCATCGGCCTGCGGACTGAAGAGTCCCAGGTTCAATTCCAGGCAAGGGCATATGCTTGGGTTGTGGGCTCGATCCCCAGTGGGAGATGTGCAGGAGGCAACCAGCCGATCAATGATTCCCTCTCATCATTGATGTTTCTATCTCTCCCTCTCCCTTCGTGTCTGAAATCAATAAAAATATATTTTTTTAATGAAACCTTTGACACTGGAAATGGGACATGGACACCTGACGTGCGCTCTGAGAGGAGCACAGTGGCTAAGATGGATGGTTCTGTCTAAAACGAGCTTTAGTTTATCCATGTTTTGATTTTCATATTTCATTGTCTAGGAATCTCTGATTTTCCATTAGCCATTTCTGTACTTCCTGGAGCCCCTTATTGTTTTGTTGTTGTTAAGTCTTTTCCATCCTACTCATTTCTCCCCATCATTGTTTTTACCTCTGCCATTAGCCGCCCTGCATTTCAGAACCTAATCTGTTCGACGAAACACAGAAACAGCACAGGGCAGGGAAGCAAGCAACCCCTGGTCACGCCGTCTGTTGGGCTGCCTGAAACGCACGCCCAGGTCTGGGTAGATGTAAGAGTTGGTAGGCAGTCAAGGCACCTGAGGGTCTATATTCTGAGACCCGCAGCCTTGCCGGGACGTCAGGGGGCTTCCTGTCCCAGCAGCATCCGTCGCAGGGAGACGCACAAAGGAACGCGCAGCTGTGGGGATAAGGCAAGGAGCGTTGCTGTCTGTAGGCCTATCTGTGCGGGAAGAGTTGTTCAGAGTGAAGTCAGAAAGCCCCTTAATGAGAAAACAGAAGTAGCATCCATCATAATAACATAAAAATTGAACTTAGAGGGAGCACTATAAATAATTCCAAATGTTTATTGAACACTACAGTGGCTTCAACAATCCATAAATATAATCAGTACTTAGATTGATATGTTTCATGTAATGAACTTTATGGTACAAAAGGTAGTTTCACCTGGCTGGCGTGGCTCAGCGGTTGAGCGTCGACCTATGAACCAGGAGGTCACAGTTCTGTTCCCAGTCAGGGCACATGCCCCCATTGTGGGCTCCATCCCCAGTGTGGGGTGTACAGGAGGCAATCAATCAACGAATCTCTCTCATCATTGATGCTTCTATCTCCCTTTCCCTCTCCTTTCCTCTCTGAAATCAATAAAAATACATTTTTAAAAGGTAGTTTTACCCATTCTTCTAAGATTATAGAATACAAACATGAAAATGAAATGCTGCATACTTTCTCAGAAAGGTCACTGAGCCACAGGAATCATCATGAAATACTTTGAGCCGTGAACACTAAGGCTCAGAGGCTCCGTCCCTTCTCACGCCTGCGGGACCGAGGAAGGGACGCGGGAAGGAGGGGCGCCAAGCTCTAGTACCGCCTTCCATTGTGCGGGCTTGTGCTTCTCATCGGTGTAGGCCAGTGGTTGGCAAACTGCGGCTTGCGAGCCACATGCGGCTCTTTGGCCCCTTGAGTGTGGCTCTTCCACAAAATGCCACGGCCTGGGCGAGTCTATGTTGAAGAAGTGGCATTAGAAGAAGTTTAAGTTTAAAAAATTTGGCTCTCAAAAGAAATTTCAATCGTTGTCCTGTTGATATTTGGCTCTGTTGACAATGAATTTGCCGACCCCTGGTGGAGGAGGAAGCGCCATTCCCTGGAAGCACAATGTCCTAGGAGGCATGCATTTCCCCAGCACCTCACTTACACCAGGCAGGTATCTCACAATCTTAATTAGTGGTGACATTCCTGCTCCTTTCCCTCCTCCGCTTTAATTGACACCTCATGTCACTAAGATTGAGAAGCGAATTGGGAGAAAAAAAAGAGGAGACGTATGTGCTATTTGTAATACTTTAAACAATAAAAAAAGAAAGAAAAATGGATTGAGAAGCGAGGAAAGTTTGGTTTTGCTTCCTCAGGAGCTCACCTTCGGCACTGGTTGTCTCTGTGTCCTCTCCGAGGGCCCAGGAAGTCGTGATTCAGTCCCTCCCAGGCGGCATGGCCCCCACCAGGGCCACCCTTCCCCTCGGTAAGGTGTCTGTGTCCTGTGGGCCCTGCCGGCGGGAGGTATGTGAGAATTTAGCTGCTTGTAGGCCAGAAAAGTTCCGTGGGCCTCGCCTGGTGACCGTGAGACAGCCTGGGGTAAGGTTTCCATTTATCAGATGGAGAAGCAAAGCGAGGTGGGAAGTTCCCGCCAGTGAAACACGGAGGAGAAATTCCCAAGTGCAAGTGCAGGTCTTAGCACGCCGCTGCCTCGCTTCCTGCATCTCTGGCTTAGTCAAGGGTGTCGGCCTGTGAGGCTGGCTGGAAGGATGATGCAGAATCCCGACCGAGGACTGTGGCCTGCAGCCCGGTGTTCTCCCCGCGCGGTCCCTGCACCCGCGCCATCCGCCTCACCGGAGAACTTGTACCTGTCAATCCCTGGCTCCCTTCCCCACCTGGCAATCAGGAGCCCTGGCAGCGGCCTGGCACCTGGGCGTTAAGGAGGCCCCGGGAGGATGGTGATGTGCGAGATGGAAGCACTGGCTGAGCTGCAGGACTGGCAGGAGGTAGGTGCCCAGGAGGCAGGTGCCTGAGTCAGCTCAGTGTTCCACCTGCTCTCCTTCCATGGGAGGCTTACATGCGTGCAGGACGGCCTTTGACCTTTTGACAAGGGAGGGGCTGCTGGCAGGACTAGTCTGGAAGAAGCAGGTGCTTCTGCAGCTGCCCGGGGTGAGGCCCCGGGGCCCCTCAGCCCGCCTTTCCCACGCTCCTCTTAGGAAGGAAACACAGGCTGGTCACAGCTCCAGCATGGGGGACGCTCAGTGCCCTCACATTCCACACCTCGGGGCCACAGCGCAGGTGGCTGCTCTAGAACTAATGGGGCTGAACACCTGCAACAGCAGGTGTGATATAATGTGTGAACCTTTTCACAATATTTTTATTGATTTCAGAGAGGAAGGGAGAGGGAGAGAAGAGAGAAACATCAATGACTGGGCATGTGACCTTGACTGGACTCAAACCCAGGATCCTCAGTCCGCAGGCCAACGCTCTGTCCACTGAGCCACACCAGCTAGGGCTAATGTGTGAAACTCAGTTGGGTCTTTGGTTTAGAAACATTGGGCTGAGAGCAGACAGAGGTGGGTTGATAGGAATATATGTAGAGAGGAATTACTGCAGAATGTTCACAGTTGTTGGACCTGGGTGGGTAAAAGATGATCATTTTAAGACTTTCTTCAAGGCATGTATGTTTGAATTTTTCAAACGTAAATGCTGATGAAAATAACAGAAATAAATAGAGCAGGAAGGATTCTAAAAATCGATTCTGTGTCCCCTCCACCCAGCGACCTATGAGTAGAAATCTAGATGGAGAAAAAAACAGAGGGGCAGGTACACTTTTGTTGAACCAACCGATTCCCACCCCCTGTTCTGTGGGAATAGACCAGAGCCGCTGGCCCGGAAACGGAAACTATGTCTCTTCTATGAGCACGAGGACTCCGAGGGCCTGGTGCAGCTTCTAAATGTCTGCAAAGACCATGGAGACAGCTTCCTAATCAGCTGCTGAATGCTCTCCAGACTCCTCCCCGCCCCTGACTCCACCCCTCCCCTGACTCCGCCCCTCCCCTGACCCTCCCCTCTCCTGACCCTCCCCTCCCCTGACTCCTCCTCTCTCCTGACCCTCCCCTCCCTGACTCCTCCCCCCTTTTCCTGGCCCCGCCCCTCTCCTAGGCCTCTGTTCTCTGTTTTCCTTCTTAGACAATAAAATATTAGTATGGCTGGAAAAGTAAGGAGAATGGAGCAAAAGGAATTTTTAATACTGGTGATAGCAGGTATCAACACACACGGACATGCACCTGGAGAGAGAGAGAGAGAGATGGGAGGCTGTGGGCGCTGGCCTTCTCCGGAAACTGTGAAGTCCGATGAAGTACATTTAAAGTTTCTACAAATAACATTTGCTTCACACTCTTCACAATGCCGTTCCCACGGGGAAGCCGCCACACGCAGTGGGTTCACACGCGTGGAACCACGACTCTCACCGAAGGGGACACCAGTGTCTCGTGGCTGTGGGGACCCCGAGATCACCGGGCCCGGGCCTCACAGGGCCCCCCCTGACTTCCTCTCCACATCCCACTCCTGATGACTGTGAGTGAGCCCGGGGGAACAGGTGTGGTGCGGCGGCGAGGTGTGAGCGGGGCGGGTCTGTGCGCACGGAGGTGCGTGTGCTCCACCTGCCCGCTGCTGGAGGTGCGTGTGCACACACCTGCCCGCTGCTGGAGGTGCGTGTGCACACATCTGCCCGCTGCTGGAGGTGCGTGTGCACACACCTGCCCGCTGCTGGAGGTGCGTGTGATACACCTGCCCGCTGCTGGAGGCCTGGGAGCGGCGTGCTTGGTCCTCGGGTTTGCGCTGTGGTGTGATCTCGCTTCCTTTCTGCTGTGCACGGACCTGGGTGGGTAACGCGTTTGTAACGTGGCTGAAAGGGGCGGAGGGAGGCGGCAAAGCCCCCGCATACCGCTCCCTAACGTCCTGGCGCAGCTGCCGGGCTGCGCCCCCAGAGGAGAGAAATGAGCGTCTGGATGGAGCTGAGACAGGGTGTTGCTCACCCCCTAATCTCCGCCCCCGAAATCCTGTGGGCTGTCTGCAACAGGCCTGGGGGTACCTTTGCCTCTTGGTGGTGCCAGGGGACCCGGGAGCCGGCCCCGCCCGCCCACGTGCCCCTGCGATCTCCTCTTCCGGAGAAGGAAGCCCTGCCCGCTCCAGGTTTCTGAATTTTCTGGTAAAATGTGCTCAGACCTCAGGGCGCCTCCTCCCCGGCTTCCCGAAGATTCCAGGAGGGTCCTGTGAACAGGCGGCTCAGAGCTCGGCCTCTGCTTGAGTGGAACTCACGTGCTGTGTTTTCTGTTTTGTCCCGAGTTTGTGCCAAATGGGAAGGAGCGGGAACCGCCTCCCCTAAGGGTGCCCGTCCTCTCGCCCCCTCCAGCAGCGAGGGGAGGCTGCAGGGGGTGGATGGTGATAGGAAAAGGTAGTTGAACTATTGCCGCTTGCTGACAAGCAGTTTGTTCTGTAAGAACACCTGCTATAGACTTGATATTATAAAACAGGCCATGTGTATTCAATTGGTTTTAGGAGAGACACCGTTTAGATGCATAAAAATAGGGTGCAATTTCTTTTCTAGGAAATGAGTTACGGTTTTGCCCTGGATTGAAGGCACTGGTTCTAATTTTATTTCCTCCCCTAAAATAGAAGATTCTACGAGTTGAGTGGATGCTTCCTGTTTTTCTGGCCCAGGTAGTTGTGCATTTCTGCTGAAATGGAGAATTACCATATTGGGTATTCCAACAAGGCCACCAAAGCCATGGTAACCCCACTGACCCCCCTCTCGCAATCCGGGACCCCTCGGGGGATGTTGGTCTGCCAGTTTCAGCCCAAGCCCCACGGGTGTACAAATCCATGCACCGGGCATCTAGTGTGCATATAAGATCTTTGGTTAATCTCTTCCCGCCCTTCCCTTCCCCCTTCCCTCTGAGAGTCATCAGTCTGTTCCATGTTTTCATGCCTGTGTGTTGAGCATCTGCCCCCTGGTGGTCATCGCGTGTCATAGCGACCAGTCGAACAGTCGTTCCTGTCATTTTGTTTGTTCAGTGGTAATGATGGCTTAGGCTTTTATATATATAGATGGTGGCTTGCAATGGGCCACAGGGTGGTGGGAGAAATGGCCGGTTCTAGACATGCTTTGAAAGTCAAGGATTTGCCCAGCAGGCATGGCTCAGTGGTTGAGCATCAACCTATGAACCAGGAAGTCATGGTTCAATTCACAGTCAGGGCACATGCCCGGTTGCAGGTTCGTCCCCAGTAGGGGGTGTGCAGGAGGCAGCCGTTCAATGATTCTCCCTCATCATTAATGTTTCTATCTCTCTCTCTCTTTCTCCCTTCTTCTCTGAAATCAATAAAAACCTATTTTTTAAATTTTATTTTATTGTTTAAAAAAAAAGAAAGTCGATGATTTGATGGAGTATACTATATGGAGTAGGAATCAGTGTTTCCCATGGTTAACACTTTATATTCTTGTCATTAACCCTTTGCACTCGCTTGCTTTTTTCTCGAGCTGCTACCGATGCTAACCGTGTGGAGTCACACTCAACATCCGAGTGCAAAAGGTTAATACTGTTATTGTTTAACATAGGCAACTGAACGCTACGGACCAATATCTAGGAGTTGGAGGGGAACTGACAAGTTAGAGTTCAGTGCAGGCCTTGACCTGTGCTCCCTGAGGGGCAAAGACCTGAGCAGAAGCTATCAAGATACCCTTCATGAGGGTATTCCTAAGGAGCTTACAAATATCTGAATCAGTCTTCTGAATAAAAGCAAGAATGGCGGTATTTTACTGTAAACGGAGTAACTGAGAGTCACAATTTAACAATGATGACTCAGTCATTGGCTTGAGCATGAAATACAAGCAAAAGGCAGGCCTGTGAGAAGACACAGGACTTAACCATCAGTAAGATCGCCTCGGCTCGGACACAGCCCTCATGAGTGATGGAAGGAGGAAAAGTACCTTGTATTTTGGGTTTTCAACATATTTTCTTTTTAACACTGATTATTTTTAAGCCATCCGCTGAGTTACATCTCTCTGAGAATATTAGCTTTTTTTAGTAAGCTATGTTTGAACAATGTCTTTAAAGTAGTTCATAAAATAACGTAAATGGAAATACATGCTTTCTAAATGTTCAGGAAAAATAAAATGAGTAAATCATTAAAAGGAGGATACATACAAGATAAGAAAAAAGTAAAAGAGACAAAAATCACCCAAATAGTGACAAATAGAACCAGATGCATTCTTTTCTTTTATGACAGGTGTGTTTCTTAAAAATATTTCCCAGATATGAGGAGTTTACCTATTAAAATGATGTTAAAGAAGATATAAGATCGTGGTGGTCAGTGCGCGTCATAGCTACCAGTCGAACGGTCATTCTTGTCATTGATGATTCAGAGGGGGAATCATCTTTACATTTAAGCAAATGCAGAAAGTATTTCAAAACAGGATTCAAATTTTATAAAATGTATAAATATATACACATTTGTACCATAAAATTAAAACATTGATTTTTTTTCTTTTAACTCTTACTCATAAGATTGCAAGAGGGTCTTACTCCCCTTATTTTTACATTTTTATGCTATGAAAATGTACTTCCATAAACTTGCAACAGCTTTTTTTTCAGGATAGAAATGTCATTTTGTGTAACTTGCCTTTTAAAGAGCAATATCCTAATTGTGATTGTTCAGTAAGATAGTAACTCAGAAGCAGCATTAACTGCACTGTAAAATGAAAACAGACATGTGAGCCAAGTGCTCCTTTATGTCGTGCACACTGTGTAGGTGGGTAGGCGAGTGGTAGAGGCAGACGTCGTGGCTCTGAGGTGATCGGACGTTGTCCTGAAGCCCACAGGAAACATCCGGAGGGTTCCACGGTGAGCGGAACTTTGAGTTGAGTTTGGAATAATTAGTATCAGCACTTCCTATGTGAACTGACAAGATTTTGATTCGGTCCCCTTCTTGCCCTTACATCTAACTGATGATGAGAAAATAAAACCTAAAACGGCAGGTCCTTGCTGTAGACACGACTCTCTGTCCATCACAGCTCCCACCCTGCCTGCCTCTGGGGGCCTGGGAGGAGGGGTGTGAGGTCAGGAATCTGTTAGAAATGAAGTCAAGTAGCCAGAAATGTAGGGTCAATAAGCAAATCACTAACAGCAAAGAGCACAACATGGAAATATTAGAAAATGCAAGCATACTCCTTTCTCTACAGTCAACTGGGTGAGACTCTCCTCCGAGTGGCGAGGGCTTCATCGCTTCGCCACCAGCGCTTTAAGTGACCGTCCCTCGGAGAAGACACAGTGCTGTTCGCAGCCCTCGTCCCTCGGTGACATTGCTGAGCGCCCGGTGACAGGACTGAACGCGCTTCTCTCGGATCCAACCCGATAGACCTGGAAAGGCCGCAGAAACGCTGGAAGACGGGGAACACTAAGCATGAACAGGGGTGACCCTATTCTAAAACGTGGGCGAGATACCGAAACAGCAAACGCTGAGATGCCCGTGGGTATCAGGATCAGAAACACCCAGGACCACGGTCATTTAAGAAAATAAATTTGAAATTGATTGGATCTGAGCGGTCACCTCTGGGCAGGCACGCCGCGGCGGTGGGCCCCGTGCAAGTCAGGACACAGTCTGCAGGTTCGCTCTACCACAGGGAGTGTGAGGTCCTGCCAGACTCACAACGCAGACATGGAGCCCATGGTTGGGAGGAGAGCTTGCCCGGTTAGTCTTTTGTGAAATAAATACTTGGGGAAACCCAGCATATTGAGAGATTTTAAATGAGTGATGCTGGGTGGTATGGCTCAGAGCGTTGGCCTACCCACCAAAGGGTCTCAGGTTCGATTCCCAATCAAGGGCATGTACCTGGGTTGCAGGTTCTATCCTGGCCTGGGTGGGGGCAAGTGCAGGAGGCACCAACGGATGTGTCCCTCTCACAGTTATGTTTCTCTGTCTCTCCTTCCCCTGCTCTTCCACTCTCTCTAAAAATCATTGGAAAAAATATCCTTGGGCAAGGATTAAAAAAAGAAATAAAGAAAGAAAAAGTGGGTAAAGCATGCATTATTATTGCCAATCCCCTTTCCATGGCCTATTATCAGGTTATGCCACAGAATTCACCAAAAATGTATTCTTATACCTGCAATAGCCTTTTTTAGGTATTGGACACATTTCATCATTCTAAGTTTTAAAGTGCAGCGTAGTGTCTGATGATTCCTTCAGAAAGCAGGCAAAACGTCTATGCAGACAATACTGCCACCGCTGGGGGAACGCTTGACCTTTTACCTTTCTCCTTTATGAATTTCACTTTTAAAATATATGCCAGTGCAAATGTGTTTCTACAAGCCCAGCTGCTTAAACACATTGGAAATTTAATGGGAGAAACGTCCCAATGCATTCACATTGCAAGGTGAAAGGAAGGACAAAAGCAGTGTCAGTCTTGCCAATAGGAATCTGACAGTTATTGGAATAGTGATAATAATCCCGGTTCCACTTCTGTTGTTTTAATATAAAACAAAGCGGAAACCAATCCAGCAATACATTTTGGTTTCTCCAGTACTATGCAACAAGGAAAAATATTAAGGTTTTATTGTTTTTACTTTTTCTTTTTTTCTGTTTCATTCTTCTTTGCATTGAAATTACTTATTCAAATACATATTCTAAACGATGATATTATATTCCAAATATAAAGTAACTATCGTATAAGCCTTGTGAAGGCAAATTTCCTCTTTCTTCTCTCTGTTTCTGGATGTGTCTACGTGTCTACCATTTTAAACAGAATTTGGGGTTATTCACGGATAATTACAATGAAACCAAAAATCAACATCAAATAATAGCCAACGCGGTGTAAAGAGAAAATTTAATACCAGGAAACTGACCTATGAGAATGACGGTGCAGGTAACTGTTACTCGAAAATCAGTGAGAAAACAAAAGTATTTACTCACCCTTTACTTCCATCTGATTTATTTCCCCCCTGTTCACACCCCCTGAAAGCGGGGACCAGACCTCTCCTTCATTCCTCTGGAAGTCACCGCATAGGTGTGACCTCAGAGTGTCATTGAGACACCCAGGTGCCAACTCGGGGCTCAGTACCAGCTCCCACATCCTCCCCCTACTCCCCCTTAAGTATGGAGAATGAAACAATTCAAAATACATATTTTTAAAAGACAGATCTGTTTTGATGTAGCCCTTCTTATCTAGTTTTTGCATCTGTTGCTTGTGCTTTTGGTCTCATACCCAAGAAATTATTGCCAAGACTAATGTCAAGAAGTTTCCCCCTGGTTTTCTTTTAGGAATGTTCTAGTTCAGGTCTTATGTTCCAATCTTTTACTTACTTAGATACTTTACGTATGGTGTAAGATAGGGGCCCAATTTCCTTCCTTCACATGTGAATGTCAAGTTTTCCCAACAGCATTTGTTGGAGACTATTTCTCACCATTTAGTGTTCTTGGCGCCTTTGTTGAAGAGGAGTTGACCATATGTGTGTGGGTTTATAGCTGGCATCTCTATTCAGTTCCACTGGTCTATATGTCATAAACAAGTGGGATTAAATCAAACTAAATTGCCCTGAACAGCAAAAAACACAATCAACAGAATGAAAAAAGGCAGTCTGTGGAATGGAGGAAAATATTTGCAAACCATATGTAACTTTCAGGGTTCTCCAGAGAAAATGAACCAGTGAGGTATACAGTTGACGCTTGAGCAAACAGGGAGGTTAGGGGTGCTGGTCCCGTGCAGTCAGAACATTTGAGTCTCCAGAAACGTAACTTCTAATAGCGTGCTGATGCCCGGAAGCCTTACCAAAAACCTCAACAGTTGATGAACACATATTTTGTATGTTACATGATATATTGTATTCCTGTAACAAAGTAAGCTAGAGAAAAGAAAATTATTAAGAAAACCTTAAGGAAGAGAAAATACATTAACAGTGTTGATTGGAAAAAAAAAATGTACGTACGAGCGGACCCATAAATTCAAACCCATGTTGTTCAAGGGTCAACCAGAATATATATTATTATGGGAATTGATTATGAGGAATTGGCTTACGTACTTATGGAGACCAAGTCTAAGTTCCACAGTCTGCTGTCTGCAAGCTAGAGACCCAGGGAAGATGGTGGAGTCATTCCAGGCCTAGTCTGAAGGCCTGAGAGCCAGGCAGCTGCTGACGTTAAGCCCGGGCAAGGACAGGAGGAAAGACATATCCCAGCTCAATGGGCAGATAGGAAACAATAGAGAAAAATTTGTCCTTCCC
The DNA here is from genome assembly GCF_027574615.1 of Eptesicus fuscus. Taxonomy (NCBI): domain Eukaryota; kingdom Metazoa; phylum Chordata; class Mammalia; order Chiroptera; family Vespertilionidae; genus Eptesicus; species Eptesicus fuscus. The sequence continues at coordinate 2,026,148 of NC_072486.1, read as the reverse complement.
CCATTTTTGTTCTCTGCATGCGCTCAATGGATTGGGTGACGCCCACCCAGACTGTGGAGGGCGATTTCCTTGACTGAGTCCACTGACTCAAATGCTAATCTCGTCTAGAAACAGACACGCCCAAAATACTGCTTAATCTGTGCACTCTTGGCCCCGTCAAGTTGACACGTAAAATCAGCCATTACGCTATATATTTCAAAAGGAGTTAATATCCAAAATATATAAGCCAGCCCTACGACTCAATGGCAAAACAAACAAAGACAAATAACCTGTTTTCAACATGGGCAAAGGACTTAAACATCTTTCCAAAGGAGACATGCTGAGGCCCAACAGGTGCATGAAAAGATGTCCAACATCAAGATTACCAGGGAAATGCAAATCAAAATACATTCAAATCACTCCTCAAAACACACGGCTGTTTATTCTCAAAATAAAAAACAAAGGATTGCAAGTGTTGGGGAGGATGTGGAGAACGTGAAACCCTTCTACGCTGTGCGTGGGAATGTAAAATACCGCAGCCACTTTGCAAAACATGAGGTTTCTAGAAAATTTAAAATTTAAAGTAGAGCAGTCAGATGATCCAATGATTCCAGTTGCTATATATGCAAAACCATCGAATTCAGGATCTCCAAGAGACTTCTGCACTCCCACATACAGCATGATTCACGACAGGCAAGGTATGGAAACAATTCAAATGTCTATGAAATATACAACTGAGTATTATTCATCTTTTAAAAAGAAAGAAATACTATTTGTGGCAACGTGGATGAACCCGGAGGACATTCGGCTCCCTGAAAGAAGCCAGTCACAGAAGGCAAGCACTGCATGGTGCCTCTTAAATGAGGTCCCCACGATATTCAAACCCACAGAAGCAGAGACTAGGAGAGTGGTTATCAGCGGCCAGCGAGAGAGGCAAAGGGAGCTGCTCAATTGGTACAGAGTTCCAGTTATGCAGGAGAGGTCTCTTCTAGAGCTCTGCTGTAGAACATGGTGCCCATGGTCAACGATACTGCATTGTGCACTTAAAACTTTGTGAAAAGGGCAGGTTACCACCAAAAGAAAGGAAGAAAGCGCAGAAGGACACCAGGCACCTTTTGGAGGTGATGCAGTCTCCTGCCCTGACTATGGTGATGGCATCACGTGTGAACATGTGGACAAAAGTAAAGCCTGCCGCCGAAACCGGTTTGGCCCAGTGGATAGAGCATCAGCCTGCGGACTGAAAGGTCCCAGGTTCGATTCCGGTCAGGGGCATGTACCTTGGTTGCGGGCACATCCCCAGTAGGGGCTGTGCAGGAGGCAGCTGATCGATGTTTCTCTCTCATCGATGTTTCTAACTCTCTGTCCCTCTCCCTTCCTCTCTGTAAAAAATCAATAAAATATATTTAAAAAAAAAAAAAAGTAAAGCCTGCCTTTGTAGCTAGAGGTCAGTTCACACTGGTCTCCTCCCTGATGCAATATTATGTTCCCAGTTAAAATGCGTTCTCATACCAACTCGTTTCTAGCTTGTGTTTTTTGTTGTTGTTGTTTGTTTGTTTGTTTGTTTGTTTGTTTTAATCTAAGTGGAGCTGGTATTGATTGGTTTCCAAAGCCTAAGGTACTTACTCTCTGGTCCTTTATAGGATAAGTTTGCTGGCCCAGCCCTGGAACAATGCCCTCATTTTGGTCATATTTTATGATAAACCAGTATAGTATCCACAGGAAGGGTCTAGGACAGAGGAAGGGACGAGAAGGAGAGTGACTGTCACTCAAGGTCTTGCCCCCGAAGATGAGCGTTTTTCTTTTGTCCTGTCTTGTGAACCTGAACGTGGTCGGATGACCACACGAAGGGGCTGGGGAATTCTGTCTTTGTCCTAGGAGGCTGTGAGCCCAGGTAACAAGTAAGAATCCCACCACTTTGTGGGGGTGAGACTCGCAACCCTCGGAACGAGAGCTAAGGCAAGCCTCATTTTCATTCAGGGAAGGAGCAGCCCAACACAAGGGCATCTGACACCCTCCATGTTTGTGATGCTAAACAAATGTTTTTATTCAAAAGTGACAGTGATCCTTTTATAAGTCAGCACCCGACGCCGCTTCCTTGAGCCCTGACATTTTATGATTGTACACAGTGTCGACTACCCGTTGTTCACTGAATTCTGATTGCTTTACAATTATTCTGGGATTATATCTATGGGGCTTAAGCTGGTAAAATCCCCACATCATTAAGAACACAACGAGAAAGCTGTTAAGAATGTATACACAGCAGCCAGCGCAAGGCCAGCAGCCCTCACCCTGGCTTATGCACTACAAATGACTCTTTCATTTTAATTTGTTCAATGCCAATTTTTTTATTATGAATCTACTATGGAATTTAAAAAATTTCTTTTTGAAAAATAGATGACTAAGAAGTCAGATTTTACTATACTAATGCAAACTCCCTAAGCACTTCCATGTATTTTTTTTTTTTACTCAGCTCTCATATACCTCTGTTTTTATTCATAATTGCATTCAGAGTATTGAAACCTACATAAAAACTGGACATAGGTAATATTATCATTAAGAAGTACTTATAGCTCATAGTGTTAGCCTCTTTGAGTTTGGGGCATAGACTGATTCCAAAAGAGATTGGTTAATAATTCCTCTTCTGCCAATTCCATTCGCACCCAACACAGCACCAGAACTTTCCACATTCACATGACTAAGTTCTCATTATATCCATCCAAACCATCATTCAAGAGAGGGGTGATACAATGACATTTTCACACCACGCCTGTGAGGACGTCTATAAAAGGTCTATCGTTGCACTTTTAAGGGTCCTCCCAAAGCTATAAAGCCACGCCAGGAACTCATCCGACTTCACCTGTAATACCTACGTGTTCGGACGAACCCTCTCTTCACAAAGCTCTTTGCGTGGGCCTGCGTTGTTGTATTTCCCCACTTTGGGAAGGTACTTGCAAGGGAAGTTGCTGGGTCATCTGCTAAATAAAAAATCACACATTTTAAACTTTGTGTATCTGCTTGTCTACAGAGGACCCTAACTGGTCCAAGATTGGGACATATATTGACAAGTATGTGTCTCAATTAGCAGAAGAGGGAATTACCAGGGGGCATAGGTGGACGGTGCTCTGTCCCGTCTAGTCGCTCAGCAGGTGCTGCTCCTGCAGGCTCCCCCTCCCCCACCTCAACTCTCCTGAGGCAGCAGGGTGCTCTGACTTCCCTGAGAGGAGATCCAAGCTCATTCTCAACCACAGCCATCGCTTCCTTTTGCTAACGTCTGACTGTCGATATCAATGACAGGCATGGGCATGACCGTCACCAAAGGGGGACACTCCCTTTCAGCACGAACTCAGCAACCTTTGATGCCTACGATGTCCTCAAATAAAGGAGAAATGAACTGCATTAAGGATCATTACCCAACTTTTTTAAGTAATTGCAAAATCTAACATCAAGTTTAGAGAACAGTTTATGACAGTGGGATCCTAGGATCTATTTTTTTTTTTAAGAGGAAAAGAAAGGAGTAGTATAAATTAGAAAATGGATATGTTTTGAACATCCATGAAATTACTGGGCAGTGTTTTTGAAATGTCTTCATAGACATTGTATTTCTTAACACACTGATGGTAACTCTCCATTTCCAAGGTGAGAAAATGAGTTTCAGGAGTGGTCAGTAGCTCACAACATTAACTTAGCTAATAAATGGTAACTGGGATATAAAGAGACTGACCAAGGAGAGGTGCCTGGTCCAGGGAGAGGCAGGGAGCCTGGAAGAAGTGTCCACTGAGACGTAGGAAGGTGTGTGAAGACAGGCCTGGCTGCTCACAGCTGGCCGAGCAGAGACGTAGTTCTAGGATGAGGATCACAGGACACACTGCACACTCCTAACCTTGACCTCTGCCCCCCTTCAAGGGGGAGGCAAAGCTGGAAGGGAGTTCTGACTGGGCACAGCCATCAGGAAGTCCCGCCCCTTTGGCTGGCTCAGGTCCTGTGTCACTGCACAGTAGGTGCCTGATTGAGTTCTCATTAGACTGTGACAAGTGTGCACGCTGACGTGAACTGGGGAATGGGACTTGATGTCAGGGCTGGAGGGTCTCCATTCATTAGAATCTTGACCTCAGAGTCGGAGGAAACTGGTCTGACATTCTCCAAGCCCACAGCCCCATGCCAGACAGCCAGGCATCAATCAAATAAGAAACTTCATCTGCGGGAGCTAGAAAAGATAAAAGGTAAATGTCACTGACCTTTCAGCCTGCTTCAGTGTTCATCGTGCTGAAGACCGGAAAGAAGCATGTGGGCATCACCATTGTTCCGTGCTCCCACAACCAACTCCAGTGTGAGCCTGCGACGCCACGCGAGCCTTGCTTCCTGGCACCCACCTAGGACATCCCCATTAATGGCCACAAACCAACAAGTGACTCCTCTAAGAATCCCTGCTCTGTTGCCTCTGTCACTCTCAACACCTAGAAACCCATGTCTTACAAGACGTCACGTCGAGACAAACCAGGGTAGTTCCAATTCTGTCTTCACTGCTCTCCGCTTGTGAGGCCCTAGAGAAAGCAGTTGACCCCGTGCAGGCAGGGTCCTTTGTTGCCGTGTGATGGCACCTGACCATCTCACACACACGGTGGCTTAGAAACCAGGAATGTAAGGACCTGGAACTCAGCAACACTGGGTCAAGAGGAGCTTGGGTGGCTGTGGCATCGCTGGGGCCCCTCTGTCCATAGACGCTCACCTGAGTCCCTTCGAGGATCAGAAAGTCAGTCTGTGGATGAGGAAACCGAGGCGCAGAGAGGAAAACCCGCAGAGCCAACTGGCGAGAGCGCCACAGGACAGAGCCCAAAGCTCTTCCTGGCTCAGTCCACGGGCAGAAATGCTGGCTGCTCCAGCCCAGCACCCAATCGATGCTACAATTTTTTAACTTAAACACAAGCCATACAGTTGGAAGATAAAAAGTAAAGCTTGTGTTGTCTCTAGCTTTGAGAAAATCCCTTGTATTGGGCCATGAAACCTCACAGGTGTAGGTGGCACCACAGAAGCCCAGTTGCCTTATGTTTGGTTGATTTTCCTCTTCCCCTGGTGTGTGGGGGCTGAGTTTTGGTTCTGTGGCTGAAATGTGTCACAGGGATTAAGAAATTAAAATCCTGTTCTTGAGAAATCTGTGGAGACAGGGAGGAACCAGCCAGGATGCCATCGCCCCACCGGGTTTGCAGTCTTGAGAGCCTAGGTGTCAAGTTCGTACTCAATTGAGAAAGACTTTTCATCGCTGTCCCGGCTTCTCTGCCCTTTGGCTTTATTTTTCTTCAGTTCTTGGGGGAAGAAAACATAAAAACTCCCCAAACCCCCGATCTTTACATCTCTTACCGCGGGTGCTAAACTGCCCTTTTCTTCCGTGTCGATGTGCAAGGATAAGGGCTTCCCTCCGGTGATATTTGCTCTGTGGAGAGAAGCTGAAATAACACGCGGGACGCAAATAGACTACAAATGAGCGGAGCCCTTTGACAATCACTCTCCGGGTGTTGATTCACTCTGGGCGTGAAAGGCTGCTGGCTGGACCCAAGCGAGCCCAGGGCGGCACCTTCCAGGGGAGCAACGGGCAGACCCTGGGACCCCTCACTGCCAACGCCACTTAGCAACGTGCCCACCATGAGGCTCTCTTCCAGCCTGTGAAAGTGCCTCCATTTCTCCGCGCACACTCCCTCCTATCCAAGTGATGAGTTTGGGAAGAAAATGAATCATTACTGAATACAGTAGATGCAATCAGCAAAGATATCATAATGCCATGTGCTTGATTTTCCAGAGTCCCTGACTAACTGGGCAATATTGCCTGTGAAGCCCCCTGCCTACCTGTGAGTCACTGCTCTCTCTCCACAGAAGGGGAAACTGAGACTCGGGGACCCTCCAGGAGCTGCCCCAAGGCCCAGCCTTTGAACGCTGGAGGCGGGGTTTAACCCTCAGTGTCTGACACCTGCTTAGATGATGACGCCTCACCAAAAGCTCAATATCTTGTAATATATTACTCTTCTGCAGAGATTTGCCAAAGCCCATCACTAGAGCTTACCACCGAGATTAGCTGCTCACTGGAGGTTGATTGAGTGATAAATTCGAATCAAGGATCAACTGACACGTTCTTAGTTTTTCTACCCCTTGACAATGTCAACGCAATTGCATCTATATATATAAACAGCTAAGTGACCATCCGACCATCTGACCGGCTGGTACATATGACATGCACTGACCACCAGGGGGCAGATGCTCAACACAGGAGCTGCCAAGCTACGGTGACTTGGCAGCAGCGGTTCTTGGGTGACGCACCTGAAACCAGAGAGGAGGGAGCCCAATTCCTCACCTGGCACGCAATTCCACCTTTGGCCGTGGGTTATGTGTTGCTGGGGCTCTGTCGGCCCCGAATCTGGTTTACTGCACACTTGGGTTTGCGTTCCACACCCTGTACAACAGCAACTTTGCAGAGTGCCCTCTCGCACTCCAAGACCCCTATCTATCTAAATATATAAAAGGCTAAGTAACTGGCCATAAGTTCGACGCATACTGGCAATTTAAAAATAAACGTTGACTCGTGCATGCACGATACATATAAAGCTCTCGCTGGTGCCAATCGCACGCATGTGTTTCAATCTGTCATTGTCTATCATGAATTTGGTTGACACTTCTAATATAAGAAAGGGCAAATAGCGACATTAAAATATTTCTTCTAATTAACTTCCTTTCAATGTGCCCGAATCCGTGCACCGGGCCACTAGTATGAATATAAAACTGTATTTATCCCCTTATGTGTTTCCCAGGCAACAGCAGAGCAAGATCTTTAAGCTCCTCGTGGTCCTAGTGTCTGGGTTAAAAGTCAGTCTCTTTCCAACAGAATTTAGTTCAATTCACATGCCACTGTGTCGAGCACTTTCCTTCACGCCTCCACTCTTCTTGTATGGCCCCTGAGGCCACATAAACGCCGGGTTTTATGTATTTATCACCGGGCGGCAGCGGGAAGGGCTGGCCCTGGGCCTGGACCTACTACATGAGGAGATACAGAAGGACACTCGCAGGTAACCAGGACTTAGGGCAGTGATGGTGAACCTATGACACACGTGTCAGCACTGACACGCGTAGCCATTTCTGATGACACACGGCCGCTGAGGCAGCCACATGCCGAGGATGAAACATTTGCTGCTCCTGAGGATGAAACATTTGCGAAATAATGTTTTTTCCCTCAAAGTGACACACTACCCGAGTTATGCTCAGTTTTTTGGTGAAGTTTGACACACCAAGCTCAAAAGGTTGCCCGTCACTGACTTAGGATAAAGCCGTTTAGAAGGACAAGTGGGGCTCAGGTGTGTGTAGGTGGGAACGGGGGGTGGCTGGTACAAGTCACCAGAGTCCTCGAGGCTGACGTGTTATCTAAGAAGCACCCTCGGTGCTATCACCGGGTTCGATATGTGCCCAAGGCTAAGTTCAGTGGCTTCCGGAGACAACGCATGGGAACAAAGTGCAAATCCGCCCGCGAACGTGCGGCCGCACAGAGCCGACGCACACGGAAAGTGCAGAGGAAAGCACTGGAATCATTTCAGGCTGTGAAACTTATAATTACAGGTGAGTGGCTATTATGTGATTGGAACAGCCATTATAACTGAAAGGTACAATTTGAGATGATATATGTGAGGACATTAATACACCATCAGATTTTTACAGCAAGAGCATCACAATGCGCCCAATTTCAAATTAAAGGTTACCTCCCGGATTTTTTCTCCACGCGCGGCCTCTGTTTTTAAGCAGAGCATGCAGGTGAACTAATGGCATCATTTCTCAAAAAAAAAATAATAATAATAATAAATTTGCGATGCTTTTCGGTTGGCCATTTTTCACTACCATTAAAAGTCTCCAAGTCTTTAACATTTTAGGAAAATAACCAAAAGCAAAATTATCCATGGGTACATTCTCCACACGCCGCCACCCCTGATTACTTTTGTGAACCGAAATAGAGCTGTGGCCTGGGAAATCCAGAGGGAGGCAATGTGGAAATTGTCTTTATTTACACCTGGAATTTGCATTTAAATGGAAATGCGGTGGATGCTTCCCAGGGCCCCCACCCTCAGAGCAGTGGAGTGAGGAAAGGCGAGGGACAGAGGACCCAGAGAATGCTGTCCTGGACTCTGCCACCTGGCCACTCGGGAGGGATCGGCCTGATATCCCTGAGCCTCGGGGCCTCAGAATCCATCTCCTGTGTGACTGTCACGAGGATAATGCTGATGGACAAAAGGCAGACAGGGGGAGGCCCAGGAGGGGACACACAGCCGTCCGCCCAGAGCGCTGGGTGCAGAAGCGCCATCCCCCTGGGGAGCAGCTCCCTCTGGCCACACCCAGGTGGTAGGGCACTCCCACCACCAAAACTACAGGAGCCGATTCCTCCAGATCAATCACCTATTCATTATCTACTTTGTTCCCGCGCAATCGATTGGTTCTGTTTCTGTGTAGAACTTGGACTAATACACGGGCACATTAACCAGAACATGGAAATGGAACCAGTCCTCAGGGTGGGACTAAGAAATCCTCCTCTTCCTCTGCCGCCTCCTCCTCTCACTCCCACTGCTCGCTCCTGCGTGCCAGGATTCTGTAACTGGTGGGATAATTAAGTGGGGTTGATTCAACTGATTTTTACATTTTTAAATAGGGTGTGGACAGATAATTATGACATAAACAACAAATGCAACCGTGCCCCACAACCAATACACTTACTCTTTTTGAAACAAACACATTGAACCTGAGAAATGTTTGTTCTCAAAACCTTTAAGACGGGGAGGCTGTGTTGTAGCCACAGTCGGATAAAAGTAGTCTGTAGCGGGGCCAACATTGGGGTCACGCCGCGGGGACTCACGTACCCTCCAAACGTGGCCTTCCATTCGCACGTGGAGTCCCATTTCCCATCACCGTTAATAGGCGACATGGCAACGGGACAGAAATACTTCCCGAGCCCGAGCGCTCCTAATGCACAAATAACGGCGGAGCAAATTAGCTGAATTATTCATCCAGGTGCCGTGCCAAACCGCACTATCCGGACAGGAATTCCTTCAGGGTTGGTTCATTTTTCAGAAACGAGAATTGACAGCTCCGAGGCTGCCGGGCACACGCACCCTGTCTGCCAGGCCCAGGCGACTGTGGGGAGAGCGAGACATCCAGCCGGCCTCCCCGTCTCTCTGCAGGAGGCCAGGCAGCTGGCGGAGACTCTGGACAAGAGCGCCCAGCGCATGGCCTACGGAGTCAGGATGAAACCTGGACAGCGGGGTTCGTTTTCGACAAATAAGTCAAGTCCCTCGGTTTCCCACGTGAGGCGAGAGGCCGGGAGCAGTGAGGGGCGTTCGCTGACCATCTCCGGTGGCGAGAGCCCGGTCAGGTGTGAGCAGGCCTTGTCTTCACCTGCACTCACCCGCCCTCTGCGGGTTTCCGGTCTTCTTTGTAAAATAAACCACTGGCTTGGGGTAAAAAACATCTATAAAAGGAAACTAGATTCTCTTTAAAAAATATCACAGAGGACGGCAGGGAGGGAGGGTGGGTGGTAAGAGATCAACCAAAGACCTCGTGTGCATATGCATCACCCATGGACACAGACAATAGGGTGGTGAGGGCCTGGGGCGGGGGGCAGGGGGCAAGAAGAGGTCAATGGGGGAAAAGGGGGACACATGTAATACTTTCAACAATAAAGATTAAGACCAAAGAAAAACAAAACAAAATATCACTGAAAATTATTTGCAACTGGTGTTTTACGTGCTTCAGGAGCAGCATCCAACAAGAGATGCGTTTGATGGGGTGTTAGGACAGTGCCGTGGCCCAATGCTCACCCCAGTCTCCTTACGGGCGAGATTTAGGTGTTTTCTTACACGTCCAGCCTTGATACCCTCCCCCCAGCCCTCGCCCTCACACGGGCCCACAGGACTCAGGGCAGGTGCTCGGGAGGGGTCTCTGACTTGAACAGGGGTGTGCTAGACGGTCTTTAAAGATGGCCTCCAACCATTTCGCCCCGACCTCCACACGGCTGCCCCCTCCTTCCCAGCTGGGGGACTTCTGACTCGACACTCGTCCTTGCCAGGCCTGGCAGCTTTCACTTTTACTCTCTTAGGTGCTGGCCTCCACCCTCCAAGGAAGCTGGAGGGAGAGAGTTCTCAGGCGGCTCCAACGTGGCGCATGCGTGAAGCCCTTCCCAAAGCTCCAGGCTCAGGAGCCTCCAGTGCGTCCTGGAGGGTGAGCCCCAGCCCACGGCACACGGGGTGTGGCCAACTCACAGAGTCGCGGTCAGTCATAAATTGCTGTGGTTTCAGCCACTTGGTTTGCCCTTGTTGTGCAACAAGAGAGAACGGAACAGAGAGCTTCCGAGTGTCCGAACGGCGCACATGGCGGGTTTAACTTCAGGGCTTTTTGTTCGGAACGGTCAGGCCACACGGAAGACAAAGCCAGGCCCGCCCAGCTCAGCTGAGAGCACTCTCCACTCAGACAGGGCCGGCATGGCTGTAAACAACCTCCCCCCCGCCCCAACAAAGACAGGGAAGCACCCTCCAGGGGAGAACGTGGGGGACAGAGGACAGCAGGGCGTCAGCCTGAGATGCCTGTTGGAGTCCAGCCTGGTGCTGCCCCGGTAACAGATCAGTGACCACCTGCTGCCCCAGCTCCCACCATCTCACACTGGGGAGCTCCTAGCACGGGTGCCCAGTCCATCTTGTGTATCTGTGGGAGATTGATCCCCAAGGAGTGTGAGGAAATGGCCAGTGTACACTGAGCACTGAGCACACGAAAAATACAGCCCTGCCCTCCCCAATCTCATGTCCCTTTGGCAGCCGACGGGCAGGCTGGAGAGGGCAGGGCGTTGGGCTTGTCACAGCAGGCGGCAGAGTCTGAGTGCCGTGCAGGCCTCTGTGCTCGCTCATGCCCCCCGCCATCTGTGCCCCCCGTAATCTCCGCCGGGCTCCGTGATGCTCCCTCCGCAGTGCTGTCCTTTTGCAGCTCGCTGCTTCCATAGCGCCCGGACTTCCCAACGGCTGCCTCCACAGGTTTCAGGAGCGAGAAGATACTGAAATGTGCTCTACATCAGGCTTAATGTTCCATTTCACAGCCACTTTAAATGGGAAGAGCTAGAGGCCTGTAGCCCCAGTCACCTGGAACTCTCGGCTGGCCTACGAGGTGGCCGTCTGTTTTGATCCCTGAGCAATGAACAGATGAGCTCATCAACAAACCAAAGACAGCCCGCCTGGGCTGCTCAGTGGCTGAGCGGAGACCTCAGCCAGGAAGTGCAAGAAGAGGCACATTGTCACTCGCCCCAGAGCAGAGTGAGCGCTGCGTCCTGCCGCATCCAAGTTCCTGGGGGCGGGAGGGCTTTCGGGTGGGGACCCCTCAAATGTCCACAGAACAGCCTTGGTGCAGCCACGGGTCATCTTCAACATTTGCATGATGCCCCTAGGAGACCACCCGGCCCATCACCCCAATACCATCTTTGGCAAGAGGGTTGTATCAGGGAATGAAAGTGCTCTGTGCTAGGACTTTTTTAAAGGAATTTTCAAGCCGACAATTGGCTTTTTAAAGAGACAACATTCCTGGTGGAAGAATATTGAGTGGTTGCAATCAACAAATACTTAAAGTCAAGAATTCTATTTTTTCTCATCTAAAATCTTATCTCTCCCACGGAGAGAGGATTAGCCAGGAGTGTTTTATGAGCGAGACCACATTGGAGTCACAGTTTCTATGACCGTTCTGTCCCATATTCTCATTTGTAATTTGGGGGTAATTACTCATGGCTCACCTCATGGTTTAAAAACTAAGGGCTGTACAGCCGAAACCGGTTTGGCTCAGTGGATAGAGCATCGGTCTGCAGACTGAAAGGTCCCAGGTTCGATTCCAGTCAAGGGCATGTACATTGGTTGCGGGCACATCCCCAGTAGGAGGTGTGCAGGAGGCAGCTGGTCGATGTTTCTCTCTCATCGATGTTTCTAGCTCTCTGTCCCTCTCCCTTCCTCTCTGTAAAAAATCAATAAAATATAAAATAAAAAAAACTAAGGGCTGTACAAATAAAAGGTGTGGTTTTAAAGTGAGAAGTGATGGGTGTAAATGACCTTCTTTTTCCCCCCAGCACAAACAGCACTGAAAAGTTATACTTACAGTACATGAGGTGAAAGGTGAAAGATTTATACGCTCTGAGAAGGAACCAGAGTATAGGAATTAAGCAAAGTTTTTAAAAAGTAAGACTCGTGGTTTCAGACCACAGCATGGTGATTGCTAGAGAGAAAGGGGTGGGGGGAGGTAGAAGATGGTAAATGGCGGATAAATGGTGATGGAAGGAGACTTGACTTGGGGTGCTGAACACACAATACTATATAATTTTATTAACCAACTAGAGGCCCAGTACACGAAATTTGTGCATGGGAGAGGGCGTCCCCTCCGCCCAGGTGCACCCTCTCCAATCCGGGACCCCTTGGGGGATGACCAACTGCTGGTTTAGGCCCAATCCCAGGGATCAGGCCTAAACCGGCAGTCGGACATCCCTCTCACAATCTGGGACCACTGCTTCCTAACTGCTCACCTGCCTGCCTGCCTGATTGCCCCTAACTGCCCCTCCTGCCGGCCTTGTTGCCCCACGCAGCCTGCTGTTTGGTCGTTACTATGAGGGCATCCTGACCAATTTGCATATTACCCTTTTATTAGTATAGATGTCATCCCAATAAATTCAATAAAAAATAACTTACAATTTTGAAAGGTACATTAGGATAAAGCACACACTGTGAGGGAATGTTCATGTGGCTGCAATGGAGATACCCACGGAGATGTTGCCATTGCAGAGTTCAGAGCTCCAGAAGGTCAGGAAACCCCAGTCAGCATGGCTCAGTGGTTGAGCATCCACCTTTGAACCACAAGGTCACTAGTTTGATTCCCAGTCAGGGCACATGCCCAGTTGCAGGTTCATTCCCAGTAAGGGGCATGCAGGAGGCAGCCAATCCATTCTTCTTTCTCATCAATGTTTTTCTCTTCCTTCTCCCATCCTCTCTTTCAAAAATCAATAAAAACATCTTTTAAGGAAAGAAATAGCTGAGCACCCAGGCACTGGCTGCAGCGAGGAGTGTTATGTGGAGTCTTTCAGGGCAATTAGAGCAGGTGGAGGAACTGTGGAGGGAGAGATGGGAGCGGTGCTGAGACCCCCTCGACATAATTAAAAACAAAACGTCCAGTATTTACACGCACGGAGCTCCCAATGCTGCCAATTGCTTGGAACCAAGCGCAGTAAATGTGAAATAAAGCAATTAACATTCCACGCCAACTGGCTAAAAGTTTTCCAAGTTCCTCATGCTTTTCAATATTGCTCTTTGTATCTTCCCACTTGAACAGAAATGTGGATCCCATATACTTATTGCATATGCAAATGGCGTGGCGCTCTTGTTTCTTGTTTCAACACGGGATGAAACGCAGGGCTACCCAGCCTCAGACGGGTCACTGTCAGCACCAGACATGCCTATCGCAGGCACCAAACTCCTGCAGATTCCGGGGGGCTTTGCCTTGGAATTCAACCTATTTCTTGTGTGATTAGAAACTACAACAGCCACCCTAACCTGTGTGGCTCAGTGGATAGAGTGTCGGCCTGGGGACTCAAGGATCCCGGGTTCGATTCCAGTCAAGGGCATGTACCTTGGTTGCGGGCACATCCCCAGTAGGGGGTGTGCAGGAGGCAGCTGATCGATGTTTCTCTCTCATCCATGCTTCCAACTCTCTATCCCTCTCCCTCCTCTCTGTAAAAAATCAATAAAATACATATTTTAAAAATAAAAAGAAACTACGACAGCCTTCCTCTCTCAGGACTCCTATAACTTCCTCCCCTGGAGCTGTCCCAGTCACCAACCCACCTCCCCAGGGCTGGACACAGACCGGAGTAAAAGACTCACCCTCAGAGGAGACACTCTCCTTCTCTCCCAGCAGCTCAGTGGAGGACATGAATTTCTAAGCACACAGGTGAAGCGCCAAGGGGAGAAGTACTAGTCTTTTTAAGATAATAAGTTCTATGTGAGCGCAGGGAGGAGCGGTCAAGCAGGGGAGAGTAGAAATGAAAAGGAGGCGATAACAATGAGGCAGGACGGTGAGAATAAGCCGAGTTCGTCGGACGCCGGGCAGGAGAGTCTGCATATGGGGAGAGCGGACACAGTTTAACCACTGCTGCCAGGTTTACAACAGAATGGAGGCGAGTTACATCCCCCTGTTTTTTACGGATGTCATTTTAGTGGCCATAGTTACAGAAATGGCAGCCCAGGAGAATGGAGACCGAATCTCAGCAGATCACTTCACATCCTAGTACTTGCTACTAAGATTATCTCTTATATGAATTAAAAAAACTAAGGCTTGAACCTGGCCAGCGTGGCTCAGTGGTTGAGCATTGACCTAGGAACCAGGAGGTCAAGGTTCGATTCCCAGTCAGGGCACATGTCTGGGTTGTGGGCTCCATCCCCATTAAGGGGCATGTAGGAGGCAGCCGATCAATGATTCTCTCTCATCATTGATGTTTCTCTCTCTCTCCTTCTCCCTCTCCCATACTCTCTCTGAAATCAATAAAAACATATTTACCAAAAAAAAAAAAAAAAACAACTAAGTCTTGAGGGTTTTAACTAACTTGATCTTGATTGCATGTTTCATGAGCAATGGTCACATGACATGAGCATAGGTCTAACCCCCAACTTAGGATATTCCGTTATTGCCTCCATAATAATAATCTCCCGAAAAGTGTAAACCATCAAGACACCCTCTAGCATGGTTTTCTTGAAAGGTAAATACACATTGGCTTTTAAGATGCCTCTAAACCACACAAACAACTAATTGCTAAGTTTGATTTGTGTATCCACACCGAGATGCCATAGAAATAGTGATTTAAAATTATCTGAACGCATATCAAGCGCCTTTCCCCAACTAATTAAGCGCTACCTGAAGTCACCTGGGAATAACCAGCAGCATTGTTCCAATCAGGAAGCGTAACCATGGCGACATGGTAATTAACTCGCGCAGTTCCTCGCCCTCCGTGTTTATTCGAAAAAGGCAATTTGGTTGAATTACTTGTTTGTGTAGTTTTTCTATCTGATTTTCTGTTGGTATTAGCTTCTTGCTCCAGTCAGAGTCCTTTCCCCGGGCACAGTGTTTCTGACGTGAAATTCAGAAATAAGTCTTCTCTCCCGATCCCTGCTTCCCCACGACTCGGGCTGCCTGGCAGGTGACGTGACTGAGCTGCGTCTCGTCGCGTGGAAATGTGGGGATGAAAACGCACCAGATGAAAAGTGTGGCGTTTCACCCGCAGTGTCTTCCTGCAGGTCGCGTGCTACGCTGGGACCTTTCTCTCTTCAACGTCCAGACCATGGGCTTCCCTGGCTCCAAGGAAATGTTTTTACAACGTGAGCAGGAAAGGGAGAACTGAAATGGGCAAAGGTCACCTGAGCTGGGCACTCTGGGTGCACCCCAGTGCGGGCTGTGTGCCGTCTTGTTGTAGTTGAGCCTTGATTGCTGTTGGTGTCACTGGGAGGAGCTGACCTCCAGGCCGGTTGGCTGTGAGGACCCGCTGTCACTACAGGAGGCGAGGCCCAGCTGTGAAGCAAGGCCGGCTGGTACTGGTGCCGGGTCTGGGCCTTTTATGGATGGGTTTTGGCATGCTGTCACCAGCTGCAGCTTGTTTGAGAGATTTTAAGAAAGTCTGACGCCTGAGCCAGGACAGGCCATTCATGTGGAACAGCTGCGGCTGCAAACAGCGTGGGCGGGCTGCCAACTGGATGGGGCGGGGTCTCGGGGCCTCCCCACTTGGAGCTAACAGGTGCTCCAGGCTGATGGAGACTCAGACGTGGCTGCCAGTCTGCCCTGCGGCAGGGGAGGGCCCAGCACAGGGACCCTGAGCCCTGCGGGCAGCCCTGTCTGGAAGAAAGCGCCCTGGTGTTCCGGCCCCGATGCCAGACAACCCCGCTCCTCCCCATCTGGTGCGGGTCCCGGCCTGAAGCGTGGAAGAAGCGGGACCAGGTAAGTGTGTGCGTGGCCTTTCAGAGGAAAACCTGGGTCTCCGGCCGCCGCTGTCACAGTGCCCGCGGGTTTTACAGCCTGTAGCTGGGGGGCCTCTCTTCCAGCTCAGGGAGCCGGGGCTGGGGCTGGCACCCCTGGCTCCTCCCGCGGCCTCTGCAAAGACATCTCCCTCCTGACTGAGCAGGCGGCCCACGTGGGCGCCCAACCAGCCTTGCACCCTCCGCGCCCCCACCCGTCTCCGTGGCTTCCTCGTTGGCTTCTCTCGTTGTGGGACCTCCTTTCAGCCCGCTTTCCGGCGGGTCTGGGTGGTGGCCGCTCTGTATTTTGGTTGTAGTTTGGACGTGGTTGCGGGAGGCGGCGGTACAGGCCTTGACCCGCGCCGCCAGCTGGCTCGCCTTGGGGGCTCGCCTTGGGGTGCTTGATGCTTTTGGAAATGAACCCCTTGTCCGAGGCGCCGTGGGCAGAGTGCTCCCCCGCAGCGGGCTCCCTTGTCGCTTCGCTGGCGGCCCCTTTGCTGGGCAGAAGCTTTTCCTCGGATGGAGCCGGGTGCTTATCCTCCCCGGGGTCTCCTCTGCCCTCCGCGCTGCGTGGGCGCCGTGTCTGTCCGTGAGGGTCTGGGCGTTGCTGCCCGTGTTTCCTAACAAGATGCGGGCAGAGCGGCGGAGCCCGCGGCCCTGGCGCTCAGCGCTGAGTCAGGTGCACCCCGCAGTCCCCCGCTCCCCAGGCTCTTCCTCCAGCCCCGCCCGCTGTTCTAGCTGCTGGGAACGTAGTCCAAGTTCATCCTCTCCCCTCTGCTCACAGACACAGGTCAGTCTGGGCCGCAGGGCAGACGGGGAGGCCATGAGAGGCTGTGGGCATATGAGGAGGAGTCTTTATTGCAGAAGCCGGCGGCCACATCGCCGTCAGACAGAACAGTCCTCCCAGCCAAGTCCACGCGGGCAGGCAGACACCGCTGGTGAACACGAGCATCTTCCCTCAGCAGCGGCGTCTCTGTGCCCACCGCTGCCCTCTGAGAGCCGCCCGCCGCCCCGGCCCCTCACTTTACACGGGAATAGACCTGCCCTCCTCAGAGCCTCAGCCCAGCCGTCCCAGCCTCTCCTCTCCACTCAGCAGCTTCTCCCCTCCCCAGCCTCTCCGCTCAGCAGCTTCTCCCCTCCCCAGCCTCTCCACTCAGCAGCTTCTCCCCTCCCCAGCCTCTCCTCTCAGCAGCTTCTCCCCTCCCCAGCCTCTCCCCTCCCCAGCCTCTCCACTCAGCAGCTTCTCTCCTCCCCAGCCTCTCCGCTCAGCAGCCTCTCCCCTCCCCAGCCTCTCCACTCAGCAGCTTCTCCCCTCCCCAGCCTCTCTGCTCAGCAGCTTCTCCCCTCCCCGCCCCACTCACTGGCAGGGTAACATGGTTGCTGTATCTCTCTGAGCTCTTAGCCTCACTTCGCAGCAGCCCCAGCTCTCCGCTCCCCCTGAGCTCCCCTCTCCCCTGCACACACAGGCGCTGCGTTCTCTGTGCTGCCGCTTCTGCTGCTTCGCTCTCTAGCCTCTCTCCGGCCAGCTGCTCGCCCCAGCAGACTTCTTCACGTGCGCACACACACACACACACACCCTCTGGTCAGTACCCCCTTTCGCAGAGAAGGCTTCGTGCCATCAGTCATACTGGCCTCTGAAGGGCACCCGCTTGCTGTGTTGGCCTGACCGCGTTCCCAGGCTGAGTCCTGGGTCACCCCGCCTGGGCTCATGCTCAGAGCGGCCTTGGCCATGCTGGTGTGTTGCTAACAAGGCCTCTGTGCGCCCCGTGGCCTCGACTCTCCGGGGACCCTGGCGCGGTTCCCACACTCGGCCCTAACCCGGCATGGCCTCCTGGGGGCGCTCTGGCCTTCCATGCAGCCCTGCATCGGAGAGCCCAGGCCCACAGATCCTGCGGAGCTGCCGCCCCTCTGACACGTCTGTGGCCGCACGGCCTCCTCTGCCGCACTGAGTGCAGAAGGGCGATGCTGTGGGAACGGGTAAACGTGAAGAGGGCTCTGCGGTTAGAGGCCTGGTCTGAAGGCTTAGGAGGGGAGGACTTTAGGGCTCTGAGAGACCGAGTCTCCTTCCAGGCCACAGCCCGGTTCCACCCGAGGAACTGCCAAAACCCTGGATAAAAGCAGTTGCCAGGGAGTCCTCTGCCGTCCTCGCATTTGAAAAGAACAAAGCCAGTGCAGACACAGGACGGGGGAGAGTCCCGCTGGTGCCCTGGTTTCGTTTTGCTTTGCTCTGCACTGAGGGGTCACAGCCTAAAGCGTCCAGAAGGACGTGGGTCTGAGTCTCACAATAGGACCAACGGCCTGTAGAATCGGTCCTGAGACTCAGCGCCTGGTGCCCTGACGCTAAGGTCCTGTGAGACGTTTGGCTTTGAGGTTAGCCTGGCTTTTGTCGAATCACCTGCACCTGCCTCAGCAGCCAGGCCCCGAGCCAGCCAAGTTCAGGGTGGGGAAACGTAAGGAAAAGCTGTACAGCCTCGGCGAACACGGCAGTGATTTCATTTCCTTGCTGGTCTCATTCTTCGTAAAGTTCAGGCGGTAATGGCAGGAACTGGAGGAGGAATTCCACACTCTGCAGATATGGCCAGTCCTCCAGGGTAGAGAGGGCAAAGAAACACGGGGCGATCCAGGCAGAAAAGCATCCTGGAGGCCTCACTCTACAAAACCAACAACAAGGACTTTTCCGTTACAAAAACCCAACCCTGTCAGTAATAACAATATAATAGAAGTTGCCACGTTTTTTAATGGTTTTTTTAGTTCCAGCTACTATTCCTTAATCCAGTGGTTGGCAAACTGCGGCTCGCGAGCCACATGCGGCTCTTTGGCCCTTTGAGTGTGGCTCTTCCACAAAATACCACGTGCGGGCGCGCACGTACAGTGCGATTGAAACTTCATGGCCCATGCGCAGAAGTCGGTTTTCGGCTCTCAAAAGAAATTTCAATTGTTGTACTGTTGGTATTTGGCTCTGTTGACTAATGAGTTTGCCGACCACTGCCTTAATCCTTCCACGAAAGCAGCATTGAACCCGTATGCCTATGAGAAGCGCTGGGTGCGAGTGTAGGTAAGGAGACCCAGCCGCCCGGCTGGCAAATGCAGAGCGAGAATCAGTCTCACCTCTGACTCCAGGTTCATGCTCTTTCTCTGAGGAAGCACTGCATCTCATAACACTGTGTGTGAATGCATGTGTGTGCACAGGTATGAAGATTTACACGCATGTGCATGTATGCATGCCTATGCATTTCAATTAGTGTGTTCATATATGACTCTAAGTCAACCTCCAGACCTTGAGATGTACAGAGATGCACAGAAATGCTGTGGAAGAACTGCTAGGAGGGCAGGCTACACAGCCCGCTCCGCGCTTTTGCCTCCTACTAGCTGTGCTGCCGCAGGAAAGCCACCTAACTCCCTCTGACTCGGTTTTCTCCTCTGTAAAATGAACACGCTGTTGGTGCCAATCTCACAGGACCTTCTGATTAAGTGATTTTTGTACCTAAAGCGCTTGGCACGTCCCGGCACGCTGTACTCACTACACAATGGCTGGCTGTCGTTATCGGCGTGGCTGTTACTGAGGTGTGTTTATTGAAAACGTTTTGTTTCCTTTCTTCTTACCTTTTTACTGTTTAGCATTTTATATTTAGTTTCCTGTTTCGTTTTCCATAAGGAAAACCCAACAGACTTTGTAAACCAAATTTATCCGAAGCAACAGCAGATTCAACTACTTCCCAGAACCGAAACCTCAATTGTATTGTCCAGAGTGAGACCTCTTTGCAATTGGCGACACCCGGGTAGGGTCACACCATTGACATGGCTACCAGGTTAAGCCATTGTGAGATTTGCTTTTGTACTCACCAAAGGATGGGTGGTGGCCCCAAGAAAGAGGAGGGTCTGTCCCAGCAGTGGCCACAGTGGCCGCCTCCAAACACGTGCTCAGCATACCTCCGGAGGCCCGTGGCCAAAGCCATGACTGACCCGCAGCCATCACAGGCATTGAATTGAGTTTGGACGATATGAATTCTCATACGCATGATTCCAGACTCCAGTCGATCATCTTTTATCTCCAGCTAATAAAACCTTGCCAAACCTATTTTCTACTCAATTAAGTATTTACTGTTTTTACTTTCCCAATAACCCACTGCATCCCAGCCGCCTCCTCACAATGTTTCCACGGGTGCCTTCAAACATGGAGATCACTGGCAATCTGAAGGAATTTGCTGAAAACTCAAAATAAATGGATTTCAGCTCCACGGCATTGTCATAAATCTCAGCCAGTAGAAACCACACTCAAAGCAAAGGGCCTTTCATAATGAAATCCATTTTTACAGGGAGCAACCAGATCCAGGTGCTTAGAATAATGCCATAAATTGGCTGAGCAAAGCACAATGAAAAAAGGGCAATTAACTCAGATAAATTGTCCAGTCTGTCTTGAAACTCAATCGCCCGCTTCTGCATAGAGAGGCCAATTTGATATCCTCTGAATGCAATAAGCATATAGCACATGTGACAGGAGGCTAGACGTTTATTCTTATCTACAGCCAACACACGCACACAATGTACATACATAAATGTGTGTACCCACACACATGCATGCACATACATGTGCCTGCACACACACACCACTAAGGAGGGGGCAGTAGAACTAGACCCTCCCTTGCTTTTCCACAATGCTGCTTATACAATGTGTGCTCTGTTTCACAATAGGCTTTCTGTAGGGATGACTGGGGATTGATAAAAGGAAAGAGACAGACATAGAGACTAGTAGGGCAAGCTGGGACCAGGTGGGACACTGTTCTCGGATGGAGAGGCAGTGACCCAGAGCTAGTGCAGCATGTTTATTATATACAGCATGATATCGGGAAGTTTACTAGAGTTTAAAACAAAGGAAATTATGTGAAATCATGCTTATCAAGATTAAGCGGCATTCCTCATTCTTGTGGCTTCTCGTAATTGTCAGGCCTGGAGCCTGGATAATTGTGTTCTCCTCCTGGAGCCTGGCTGAACTTAGATAATTACACCCACCCCCTGGCACCTGAGCTATAGGTCAGGACTGACAACATTCTTGCCTTTTGGCAAGATATGTTTCCAGGACATGGCTTTGCTGATGCTGCTGGACTCAGTCAACGACCCTCGCTCAGGTACTCTAGCAGGCGCCCTCTACAAATTAGTTTCCATTGCATTCAATCAAAAGCAACTTAAAATAATGCCTATTACATTTTTAACATATGACAAGTATCTCTTTTAGTTTCTCCATGTTGGGGTTGCAGAAGGGATTTTTCTCTGAATATTTGACCTATCATAAGTTAATAACATGCTCCCTTTATTGAAAAGAAGTTAATAAGATATATGAACATGCCAAAACCGGTTTGATAGAGCGTCGGCCTGCGGACTCAAGGGTCCCAGGTTCGATTCCGGTCAAGGGCATGTACCTTGGTTGCGGGCACATCCCCAGTAGGGGGTGTGCAAGAGGCAGCTGATCGATGTTTCTCTCTAATCAATGTTTCTAACTCTCTATCCCTCTCTCTTCCTCCCTGTAAAAAATCAATAAAATATATTTTAAAAAAAGATATATGAACACACACAAACACATACACATGCACACACACACACACCACACTCCTCAGTAGCATTCCAGTTATTTGTAAGGAAATATCCCACAATATCTCTTCTGCAGATTTTTAGGGGAAAAGAAGTTGGTCCAAACAGAAATAAATTTTAAAAATAAATAGGTTGAAAAGATTATCAGGTCCTGGATTTTGTGTATTTTGTTAGTTTTTATGTGTAATTGGTCATTTTATTGAGTAATAAAATAGTTAATGCAAATTTAAATTTTTCTTTGGGTTATTTTTTTTATATTTAATAACCTGATAACAAACACAGTTTTATTTCTTCCTTCCCAATTTCTATGCTTTTTGTTTCCTTTTCTTGTCTTATTGCATTGGCTAGAGAGTCCAGGATGATGTTGAGTAGGACTGGTGAGAAGGGACATTCCTAACTTGTTCTTGATCTTAGGGGGATAGCATGTAGTTTCTCACCATTCGGTCAGATGTTTGCTGAACATTTTTGTAGATTTTTTTTTAATTAAGTTCAGGAAGTTCCTTTTTATTCCTAGTTTGCAGAGAACTCTTTATTCATAATTGGTAGTTTGATTCTGTCAATTTTTTTCCTTCAGCTGTTAATATGATTACATGATTTTTTTTATTTTTGATCTACTGATGTAATAAATTACAATACTTGATTCTCTAATGTTGAACCAGCCTTGCATACCTGAAATAAGCCCGACAAGACCATGGTGTATGTTTCTCAATATACATTTTTTATTCAATTTGCTATTATCTTGATGGGGATTTTTATATCTATATATATATATGAGAGATACTGGTCTGTAGTTTCCATTCCTGTAATGACTTTGTCTAGCTTTGATAGTGACATTATGCTGGCCTCAGAATGAGTTAGGAACTGTTCCTCTGCTTCTACTTTCTTTATAGAATGTGCAGCATTTCTCCCTTAAAAGTTTGGTAGGCTTCACCAATGAAAATATTTAAGCCTTGTGCTTTCTGTTTGGAAAGATTATTAATTTTTTATTTGATTTATTTAATAAATATAAGCCTATTCAGATGTTAATTTGTTTTTTTGTCTTGGTTACCATGGATAGAGTTTATCAGACACATTGATCTCTGCAAACAACCAGCTTTGGTTACATTGATTTTCTCCACTGTGTTCCTATTTTCAATTTTATTGATTTCTGCTCTAATTTTTTTTTCTTCTGTTTACTTCGGATATAATTTGCTTTTCCTTTTTCTAGTTTCCTAAGTTGGAAGCTTAGATTACTGATTTTAGATGTTTTTTAACATGTGTTCAACCCTGTAAATTTCCCTTGAAGGACTGCTTTCACTGCATATACATCTCACAGATTTTGATAAGTTGCATTTTTGTTTCCATTTAGCTCAAAATATTTTTAACTTCCCTTGAAACTTCTTCTTTGATTCATTTGTTATTTAGAAGTGGGCTTTTTAAATCTCCCCAAATTTGGGGGGTTCTCCCCCTGTGTTTGTGATTAATTTTCAGTTTAATACTGTTGAGGCCTGAAAGCACGTTTTATATGATCTCTATTTTGGCAAAATCCCAATAGGTTAGGTCAGTTGTCGGCAAACTCATTAGTCAACAGAGTGGCAAACCGCGGCCGTGAGCCGCATGTGGCTCGCGAGTCGCAGTTTGCCGACCACTGGGTTAGGTTGTGGTAAAATAGTTTCCCGTGAGAGCAGAGAACAGAAAGTCTGGGTGAATTCTAGAATGATTGCTTTTCCCCCTCCCCCTGCCTGAAGCTCCGGGTCACTTTCTCCTGGTCATCACTGTGAGAACCTGTATGAAACTCGTAAACCAAAGAAAGTGGAGAGCCAGCCTCTAAGACTGGGTGACTCTGGGGTCTTTAGCTCTCAACTGAGTTCACACCGATCCTCCAGCAATTCATGGGTTGCAATTTACAGTCTCCCTGCAGCTCCTGGCTCTGGCTCTGGGGTGCTACACCGGAACATCTCCCACTTTCAAGGCAGCAGTTTTCTCTGAGACCTCAACTCTGTAGTGGGTCTAAAATGAGATATTAAAATTCACTTTATTCAGCTTCTGTCTTGTTGTAAAGATGGGAGTGATGGCCCAGACAGCGTGGCCCAGAGGTTGAGCGTCAATCTATGAGCCAGGAGGTCATAGTTGGATTCCCAGTCAGGGCACATGCCCGGGTTGCAGGCTCAATCCCCAGTGGGGGGGCGTGCAGGAGGCAGCCAATCAATGATCTCTCTCATCATTGATATTTATCTCTCTCTCCCTCTCCCTTCCTCTCTGAAATCAATAAAAATATATTTTAAAAAAGAAAAGATGGGAGTGTCCAAGCACCTTCCACGTAGGACCACAACCCAGAAGTTCCATGATTTCAATTAGAGCCTAGAGCCATGTCTATAACCCCCAGAGGTGTCTTCCCGAGTTAGTGCAGAAATCTTCTGGTCACCCTTCCCTTGTATTGACTCTAACATGAGTGAGATCATTGCCCCAGGCTCAGACCAGCTCTTCTCATTTCTAAGCCAGGTCTCCTTCTGTCCCACACACTCTGCTCTGGTGACAACACGGAGTTAACTCTGAGAGGCCGGCCATTGTGCCGGGACGTGGGGTCCGAGGACAGTGCCAGTGGAGTAAACGGCTGATTTCCGGTCACTGGCAGGCACAGAGGCCCGTGGGGCCCGGCCGAGTGTCTGGCACAGGCAGATGAGAATGAGGCTCACAACCGGCCACAATAACGCGCGGGATTCCTCCCGAAGCGCTGTCTGCGCAGAGCTGGAATGGGCCGCTGGTCAGGGAGCCGATAAAGTGTCAGTTTCTCTCCCCATCCCAACCCGGCGATGGTCACAGACGCCCAGTTCCCGAGGCGAGAACAGCTCTCTCCCAGGGACTCTCCGTCGCCCGCACCCAGCATCACAGCGGCAGGGAACCGCTGATGATAACTGTGTGTGACCCAAATAAATGAAAAGATAAACGGCAAAGCGTGTGCAGCCAACCCGAACGGCAGGGGAACTGGCCCGATCGCAGAGCCTTCGAGTTCCAGAGGCTGCAGAGATGCCAGCGCCCAGAGTCCGCAGCACCGTCAGGCGAAGGGCAACATGAGGGAGGGGTGCGGGGACCTAACCGGCCGTCAGTGTTGACGCCCACTGTGTGTCCCAGGGCCCCCTGAGCAGATGTCACTGGAAGGGTAAAGGCATGGCTGGCATCATGCCCGTGGGGAGTTGAGGAAGAACCAATCGCATGAGTCCTGACGCGGGCACAGGCCTGGGGGCCTTGCTCACGCTGCAGCCAGGGGTCTTATGCCGGGGTCTGTGCGTAACGCTGAGTGCCTGTTCGTGTATTTATACAAGAGCCGTGGCTCTCGTCAGCTGCTGGGATGAGTATGAGGGTAAAAGAACAGGATGGCCCTAGCCCTGTGGTAGGCAAACTGCGGCTCGCGAGCCACATGCGGCTCTTTGGCCCCTTGAGTGTGGCTCTTCCAAAAAAAAACCACGGCCTGGGCGAGTCTATTTTGAAGAAGTGGTGTTAGAAGAAGTTTAAGTTTAAAAAATTTGGCTCTCAAAAGAAATTTCCATCGTTGTACTGCTGATATTTGGCTCTGTTGACTAATGAGTTTGCCGACTACTGCCCTAGGTGGTTTGTCTCAGTGGATAGAGCATCAGCCTGTGAACTGAAGGGTCCAGGGTTCAATTCCCAGTCAGGGCACATGCCCGGGTTGTGGGCTTGATCCTCAGTAGGGGGCGTGCTGGAGACAGCCGGTCCATGATTCTCATCCTTGATGCTTCTCTCTCTCTCTCCCTCTCCCTTCCTCTCTGAATCAATAACAATATATTTGTTAGGAGAACAGGACGGCAGGAGAAGCAGGGACGTGCCCCCAGGACATGCCCTGCACCTGCGGAAGGGCCCCTCCTGCCAGTGATCTCAGAGTGTCTGCTCTGAGAAAAGGGAGATGGACAGACCGACTGGCCATGCTGAGCCGGAGCGGCCTGGTCCCTGCCTGTCCACAGCCTGACCTCAGGGAGGAGGGAGACAGACCGACCATTAGCAGGGGATGGCTTTTAGGTGGAAGTCTGTTTGAGGTCTATTATTTGTTTCCATTTATATAACAGATGATTAAACCCTCCATTTTTATTTTGACACAAAGTATCTATTTAACATATTAAATTGTCATCAGCTGCTGAGTAATCATTGTCTTTAAACAGCTGCATCACAGAAAAAAAAAAAATCAGAACCCATAGTATTTTCGTTCTTATCTTAGCTGGTTTGGGGACTCCTCCATGGATCCCAGCTCCGCGGCATTTTAAGTGACATTTCACGGAGGCTGGTTCCTCCCTGCCGCCTCCCCCCACGGTTTCTCACACTCCCTCTTCCTTCACCTTTACCCGCGAGGGCACGCAAAAAGGCCAAAATCTCTTGACTTGCTTCACTTAGAAAAGGGTAAGACTGCAAAGCAAAGCAGCTGTAACAGCAGGCAGCCCCAGGCGCCAGGAGAGAGGGGGGGGGCGGCGTCAGGAAGGGGTGGGGAGATCCTAGGGGAAGAGCAGCAGCATGCTCACCCCTGGCAGCCCAGCCCTGGCTCCCTAATTGGACCATTTATCGCCCAGAACCGTGACGGGGTCGCTCACCTGCAGTTCTCAGACCTTTGAACCCTTCCACGGACTCCGTGACATAAAGCCTGCAAGATGCTGTTAATTAGTGTTAATTGATTCCACGAGATGTGGTCTTACATGCCACCACTGACAGGCCCTGCCTGCTCATGGTGAGGAGCGTTCTGTGCATTTACTGGGCAGCAAAAACAAACAAACAAATAAAGCCTGAATGATTAAGGAGAAGGGCGCATGATTTTACCAGAAACCCAGTGCCCGTGGACATTTGTCTGTCGCTAGGCCTGAATGTCAGTCTGTTTGGGGGACAGTTTCTGCACGCAGCCAAGGAGACGCTGCCAGGCAAGCCACGGCCTGTTCCTGAAACGGGAGAGGGAACATTGGAAGTGAATAGAATTCGAGTAAATGTTACAGAGAAAATTAATGTGGAGGCCACTTCCTGCAGCTACACATTTAAAGAAGCTAAATGCTCATTAGGGATCTAAACACTTCTCCAAAGAATTAAAATCCAGACTGGTTTCTTTCTCTGGACTCTATATGCCGCTGGGGGCATCTCGGGCGTAGGAATGATCACATACCCGTGAGGACTGCACGGTGGGGATTTGGGGCTGCATTTCTGGGCAGAGGTATTGTAAGGCAGCTTTGTGGCCATATGTGTGTTTCTTCAGGGCAACTGTGCAAACGGTGGCAGGTTGTACTGTCTTAAAAGTATTCTAAGAAGCATAAATAGACATCTCGTCTGGAAGGCAATGGA
The DNA here is from genome assembly GCF_027574615.1 of Eptesicus fuscus. Lineage (NCBI taxonomy): Eukaryota > Metazoa > Chordata > Mammalia > Chiroptera > Vespertilionidae > Eptesicus > Eptesicus fuscus. Next base: position 1,999,242 of record NC_072486.1, on the reverse strand, counting down.
CAGCAAATATCAAAATTATATGTGTAATACACCTATATAATACACACATATATAGTGCACAATACACAAACACATAATACACACAGCCCCACACATATGTGTAATACACCTATATAATACACACATATACACACATATATAATGCACAGTACACACAACACATAATACGCACACCCCCACACATATGTATAATATACCTACATAACACACACATAATAAATACATATATAATGCACAGTACACACAACACATAATACACACAGCCCCACAAATATGTGTAATACACCTATATAATACACACATATATAATGCACAGTACACACAGCACCACACATATGTGTAATACACCTACATAATACACATATATAATGCACAGTACACACAACACATAATACACACAGCCCCACACATATGTGTAATACACCTACATAATACACACATATACACACATATATAATGCACAGTACACACAGCACCACACATATGTGTAATACACCTACATAATACACACATATACACACATATATAATGCACAGTACATACAACACATAATACAGCCCCACCACACATCTGTGTAATACACCTATATAATACACACATATACACACATATAATGCACAGTACACACAACATATAATACACACAGCCCCACACATATGTGCTAGTGTCTGTAGCTTCAGACCTCATGAAGTCGCTTTCAGGACTGTTTCCTATAGAGGTGATGAGAGAAACGCGCATAGGAGAGAAAGAGAGAATGAGAGAGAGAGAGGGAGAAGTTTCCTGGAGCTCGATGTAATTGTAACTGGGAACTGCTCTCCACCCACATAAGTAAATGACGGAAGTAAATTATGGCACATCCCCCAAAAGAAAAACCTTCATCCGTCAGCGCTGGTGACGCAGACTTATTTATCCGCATGGACGCATCCAGAAGATTTAGTTGAGAGGGGAAACGTGATTAAAAATCACCGCCTATAATAATATAGTGCTCTAGATGTTGAGGGAGAAAATATCTCAGAAGAACTTTATTAAAATGTCAATATCTGGATGGAAATTGTTTTGACTTCTAATATTTAATGTTTTAACTTTTTATTTATAATCCTAAGTAAAAACAATAAATCTGGTTTTATTTTAGAGAGGAAAAACCCCCAGACAAGACGTAGGCAGAGCTCAAAATAGCCAAACATTGGGAAATAAGGGGCAACGGGAGGTTTGCAAAGCTGCCCAGGCTGGGGACCTGCGGTCCGAGGCCGCCCAGTCCCGGCGAGCAGGCACCACGTGACCTGGCATCCCTTGTGCTGACAAGTCAGCTCGTTCATAGCCGGAGCTGTCGGGGCTGCTGGCAAGGTCCTCAGCTCAGCAGCGCTGAGCCAGTGTCATGTCCCCTGTGCCGGTGACTGTGCCCAGGCCGGGGACGCCGCCCCCCCTGCCCCCCTGCAGACCGCTGCACCCCTGGAACACGGCCATGGGCTTTGATCAAGACCCTCCAGGTGAGATGCAGAGCAGGCACGGGCCGCACCCCCGCTCTCCCAGAAAACCACTGAAAGAAGAGGAAAAGAGGAACACGCTAAGGATGCTGGGAACTAGGGACGTGAGCCGGGCCCCACAAAGAGCAAAAGGCATTTCTCAGGCAGGTGGAGCCGGTGGAGGGTGGGACGGAAGGAGAGAACAGCTTTCCAGAGGGAAGCAAGGAGACTCTGCGGAACCCAATAAAATTGCCGCTGGGACGACACCGGACCCAGAAGGGAGAGTCCCGGAAGTGAAGGGCGGGAAGTAAACAGCCCGGAAGTGAGTGGCCGGAAGTGGACGGGCCGGAAACACAGCTGCACTCGGAACAAACTCGCAAGCACATGAGCAACCTAGGAGCAGGTGTCCCTTAAACATTACAAGTAAAACCTCCTAAAAATAAGTAAAAGAAAGATGGGCTCCCAGATGAAAGGTGAACAGCGGAAATAAGTGCACACGTGCACTCAAATGGCCGATAAATAGACTTAAAATGTTCAGTATCTACTAGTAATAATTTTACTTTTTTTAACCTACGTGGAAATTCTTCTAACCATTACATTAGAAGTTATCCTCAGTATCGTGGAGCACAATGAGATGGGCACTCCCCTAGTCTCTCCCTAAAAGTGTACTTAGTGCAAACTGCCTGGAGGGCAATTAGGCAGCGGAGGAGACAGCCTCAGGGACACAGCACACATTTTTGATGGAGTTTTATTTCCAGCAATTTGTCCCAAGGAATCAACCACAGATGTTTAAAAGGATGCATGTGCAATGCTCTTCATTGCAGAAACATTTATAATAGTGAAGAATTGGAAACAATCTAAATGGCTGCCAATAAGAAATTGATTTTTAAAATATGGAACATATAAACTAGGATGAAATTCAAGAGAATGATGAGCAGTCATGTACAAGACTACCCAATGAAATAGGGACAAATGGGCTCAAGATAAGTTACAGTGTGACCTAAATTTGGTTAAAATACTATGTGCAAATATAAGGCGACTATTTATATGTATAAAGTATATGCAAGGGACAGGACTGCCATCAAATATAACAGTATGTTACTGGAGACTCTGTAACGCAACTTTGCAAATGAAGAACCAAGTGGAAGGTCCCCCTGCCAAATGTTACGATGTATTACAAAGCCTTGGAAAACACAAATATTTATTGGCCCGTAAGAACAGTCTCTAGGCCAATGGCAGATGCCAGATGTAGGATGCTTTGTATACAAAAATTTATTATTTTATAAAAATGCCACCAAAAATTAAATAGAAAAAATATGGATGATTTGAGATAATGTTCAGAAAATTGATTTATTGAATGGAGTAAAATAAAAAATGGTTTCATAAAAGTGGACTCTAGCTATATTAAAGATTTAAATACAAAATTAAAAAATTTAAGTTAATAGAAAATATTGTAGAAGAAACTTTTCCTGATACAGAGAGGAGCAAAACTTTTTTGTTGTCATTAATCCTCACCCGAGGATATTTTTCTATTGGTTTTTAGAGAGAGTGGAAGGGAAGTGGAGAGAGAGATAGAGAGAAACATTGATGTGAGACAGAGATGTTGATTAGTTGCCTCCCACATAGGCCCCAACCAAGGCTAGGGATCAAGCCTGCAACCAAGGTATTTGACCTTGACCAGAATCGAACACAGGACCCTTTAGTCTGTGGCTGGTGCTTTATCCACTAAGCCAAACTGGCTAGAGCAGGAGCAAGACTTTTTAAGCAAAACTTCAAAAGTATACACCATACCAAAGAAAATGGTGAATTTAAATATATAATATTTACTGAGTTGTTTCATATTTAACAGCTTAATTGATATACAAACAAGTGCACATATTTAATGTGTATAATTTGATGAGTTTGGATACATGCAAAAACCTGGGATACCATCATCACAATCAAGATAACAGACATCCAACACTCTGGAAAACTTAAAAAGCTAGGAAATGCCAGGTACCAGGAGAAATGTGTTCACATCAGACAAAAGAGGATTTGAGACAAAATGCATTTCTAAATAGAAAGTGTCAATGCACAATAATAAGTTTTATTGAAGGGTTATATAAGCCATTGTAAACATGTGTACATGGAATAATATATCATCAAAATATATAATAAAAAATTGCAGAGGAATTGACAAGTTAACCTAGAAGGAAATATTTCAACACACCTAATTAAGTATCTTCTAAATCAAGCAAACAAACCAGAAAAAGAAGGAGGAGGAGGAGGAGGAGGAGGAGGAGGAGGAGGAGGAGGAGAAGGAGGAGGAGGAGGAGGAGAAGGAGAAGGAGGAGAATGCCTACTGAAGATTAGGACAACACTACAAGTTTGAGCTAATGATTATATTTGGAGCATTGTACCAAAAGTTAAAGAATATGCTTTTACTTCAGACACATACACAATATTTACCAAAAATATGACCAACCACCAGGACATAAATCAACCCTCAACTAAATAATTCTGAAGAAAATAGAAGGGGGAAAAGGAGGATAAAAATGAGAGAATGTGTTTGATTAGATTAGATATATTTTATAATATTCAATATAAAACCTGCAGAATATAATTTATAGTAACAGAAAATATGTAGTTATATACAGTATATAAGTTATAAAATCTAACTTTTTATAACATTTTATAGAATGTGTTAGAATATCTAATATTGTAAACTAGTTTATAGAGGATTGATAAAGATAAAATTGTTTCTGAAATAAAGAATATAAAATTCTATCAAGAATGGTTAAGCAAAAGCTGTCAGCACAGATCAACAATATCAAGGAAAGGCTATATGTGCTGTGGTGGTCAAGATAAGAGGATATTATTATGAAGAAAGAGTGCATGCAGTAGATTTGCTTGTCTCGGTTCTTGCTTCTCTGTGGGGAGACCTGAAAGCATGGCATGGTGCCTTGGCCAAACCGTGAGAACTAGTTCCTAGCATCAGCGTCAAGGACACTGCTCTCAGGCTGTCCCAGGCTGGCGGCATCATGTAAGTCACCAGAAGGATCCACCAAGAGCACCTGGCTGCCATTCAACACTACAGCTGCTCACAGTGCTTCTCCTCAATTTAATAAGAAATGTGGACCCTAAGACTCAGGCGGGCTTTCCTGGGTGGGGACGTCCCACACTGTCTTTGAGGTTTGCAACCCCAGCAGGGAGAAGCCACTAAAAGGTCTGCACCTGACCTTCTAGCCTTGGCTAACATGTATGTTGTCCTACCATTCTTATGCTGATGCAATACATCCTATTTGTGATGCTAACTTTATGTTGAGGGGGTGTGAGTTCTTCCAGTGAATCACTGAACTAGTGGGTGATCCTAGGGCCCCTGAAATAATGACACACAACTTTATGGTAATAAATATGGCAACTTGGAATAATGGTTTCTTAGACCATATAGCTTAGAAAAACTGACTCACAAAGAAATAGAAAACCAAAACAGTCCTATAACTATTAAAGAATTTGAATCTGCAACTATTTCAACAACAAAACACTAACCCAGATGATTTTACCAAAGCTTCAAGGAAAAGATAAATTTAGAGACTAGAAAAGTGGGATCATCTCAATTTATTTTATGTTTTATGAAATAAAGCATATGGATGACGTGCCAGCCAGACTTAGGTTTAATTTCCAAATCTACCCAGTGATAGGTTTGGAATCTGGAGTGATTTACCTAACCCTTAATAGTTTTCTCATCATCCAGTCAACAAATATTTATTTGGCACCTACTATGTGCCAGGTACACTTCTAGGTAGTAGGGATACATGTGGAACAGTCCAGATGAAGCCTTTATCTTCATGGAATTGAAACTGGACATGAAAGGGTCTGAGCTGCCCACCCTTACCAGAGTCAAATAAGTAGAAATGAGGTTGAATCATTGTGATGCGTTTATCAATCAGATAACTGGCAATCTGAGGAGCGGCAGGTGTAACACCTGAAAAGACTGCCCTGACATTTCATTTCAAAAAAGTTTTTTAAAAAATATATATATTCTTATTGATTTCAGAGAAGAAGGAGAGAGAGAGAGAGAGAGAGAGAGAGAGAGAGAGAGAGAGGGAAACATCAATGATGAGAGAGAACCATTGATTGGCTGCCTGCTGCATGCCATATACTGGGGATTGAGCCCACAACCCGGACATGTGCCCCGACCGGGAATCAAACTGTGACCTCCTGGCTCATAGGTTGAGGCTCAACCACTGAGCTATGCCCCCTGGGCTCAAAAAAGTTCTTATATAGAGTTAATTTTTTAAAAAATGTAAAGTTAGATAGGCCCCAGGGTCTGCCTTCTATCATTGTCCTTGCAAAAATTAGCCCCGGAAAAGTATAGCCCAGAAGGCTGCCTCCCTTCAGATAGGTTTGGTCCTTGACCTGCATTTAACATGTATTTTCTTTGAGTGATGATCTCATCTGGGCTCCAGGGCTGCCTTATCTCCCGGGCCTGTTCTTCCTCTTGAAATACATCCTCCAGTTTTCCAGGGTCTGTAAGGAAGTCCCTTCTGTATAGTGAGTGGCTATAAACAGCCTACTGTGTGTTCCCATATGTCTCCGGTGCCTTATCAAGGTGCTCAGTAAATAGCTCTGAAATGAATCAACAAGTTAATGGTTGGGTGGTTGAATGAATGAACACTAATCTCATGCCATACTTAGCAATACAGACTTTTGTGAACAAATGATTTGGGGATGATCCCTACCATACCTTCTCAGCACATTGACAGATTGAAGAAGCAAAGCATGCCTGGCCAGCATGGCTCAGTGGTTAAGCATCAACCTATGAACCTGGAGGTCCTGGTTCGATTCCTGGTCAGGGCACATGCCTGGGTTTCAAGCTCAATTCCCATCTCATCTGTGGTTCACCAGACAGTCACAGGCCGTAATGAAAGTGCCCAAATGCCTTACTATTTACTAGGTGTACCGGTTAATAATGGCGGATTTTGTAATCAAAGAAAACACAGTAATTTCAAGAAAAACATCAAAAGTGCTTTATTCAAAGTAATGTCCATTGCTAGCTACACATTTCCCCCATCTTTCAGGTAATTTGTGGATACCGTCGCAATAGAAATTTTCTTGTTTTGAGGCAAACCATTCAGAGACCCCATTTTCCACTTCTTCGTACGTTCTGAAGTGCTGCTCAGAAAGTGCGTGTGCCATCGATCGGAACAAGTGGTCATCTGAAGGAGCAAGGTCTGGTGAATACAGCGGGTGGGTTCATACTTCCCAGGCAAGATCTTTTAACGTGTCTTTAACTGGTTTTGAAGTGTGTGATGGTGTGTCATCATGAAGCAAAATTACTTTGCCGTGTCTTCTGGCCCATTCTGGTCATTTCACAATCAAATTTTGGTTCAAATTGATTATCTGTTGTCGGTAGTGACCAGTATTAATGGTTTCACCTGGTTTTAGAAGCTCCTAATACACCACACCTTCCTGACCCCACCAAATGCAGAGCATTGTCTTCTTTCCGAAGCGATTTGGCCTTGCAGTCGATGTTGATGGTTGACCTGGATCAACCCATGATTTTGTGCATTTGGGATTCTCAAAATAAATCCACTTTTCATCACCAGTCACAATTCAATGCAAAAAAAGACTTTCTTTCATGCCATTGAAGCAACATTTTATTGATGACTTGTCGGTTTTCCATTTGTCTTTTGTTCAGTTGATGTGGCACCCATTTTCCTTCCTTTAAAATCTTTCCCATTGCTTGTAAACGATCAAAAATTGTTTGCTGAGCAACGTTTAATCTTTCTGCAAGTTGTTTTTGAGTTTGACATGTATCTTCATCCAATAATGCTTGTAATTGTTGGTCTTCAAACTTTTTCGGTTGACCTGGACGCTCTTTGTCTTTCACATCGAAATCATCACTTTTAAAGCATTTAAACCAGCGTTCACAAGTATCTTGAGATGGAGCATGTTCACCATAAGCTTCCCGAAGTATTCAGCACTTTTCTTCAAAATAAAGTAATGAATTAAAACTTCACACAAATGGCATGAAATTAGACATTTTTAAGCGTAAAAATATCTATGATGTTAACACCTTCAGCAAATTTGACATATGAAGTTTTGAAGCTTGTCAATACAACAAAATAGCATACATATCAAATTGCATATATATATCAACATATGTGTAACTCCAGCTATTGAAAAAAACCCACATTAGTAACTGGTACACCTGGTACAATCATCGCAATGTAAGTCCAAGAGAGTCAACACCAACATTGTCTACGCTTTTCAATCAAAACTAATTAAAGCCACTTGGGTTTTCCGAGGTGGGCCGGGGGGTGTGTTCCCATATGTCTCCGGTGCCTTATCAAGGCATATGGGACAAGCATGAATCCATGGCTCCCGGATCTGCACTCATTTGGTCCCAGTGTCTCCAGTTGGGGAGGGAGGGAGCCTAGACCCTGTCTTCTGTCTGCCAGCCCCTGGGAGACAAAGTCAACCCCACAGGGAACGTCACCCTAAAGGCCGGAGCATTTCCGAGGAGCCGGGAGGAAACTGTGTGCTCTTCCCACCCCCCGCCCTGACCTGTGGGTGCGGCTCTGCCCCTCGTGTGAGCTCCACGTGTCTATGACCTTCTCAAAGAGGGAACTGCATGTCTGGGCAGGGTTTCCTATCTGTGCTTTCCACATACAACCTCTCATGAGACTTGCTTTCCGAGGGCAGACAAGCTGTGGCGGCGTGCAGGTCTGAGGAGAGCAGCAGAGGGGCCTGCCTCACCGTGGCCGGCACTGCCCCGGGCCGTCCATCATGGGACACGCTTCCACCGTCCATGGAGGCCTGGCAGGCCCCCAGCTGCCCTCCGTGTCTCCCCGGAGACGGTGACTCGCTCAGCGCAATGGGATCTGCAAAGAGTCCTGCCGTAAAGGGACAGCCACCCCTGACATCAGAGGTTTCTGCGGAAACATCAGTCAGAACGGCACCTGTCTCCCCATTGGGACAAGGCTGCGCTCTGTGCAAATGCGGGCCCCGACCCCTGGAAGGAGCTGCGTGGCCCCGAGTTCTGGGCCCCTTTCTCTGTGCCATAATCTGACTCCTGCCCCGAAAGCGTTCTCTGTGTGAGCAGTTCCCACAGCCCCGCCTCCGCCGCCCATCCCTCCTGGGACTTCTCTCCGGTCTGTATCCGGGCCTTTCTGGTCCTCGGCAGCTGAAGGCCCACTGGCCCTGGCTCCATGTCACGGAGCCCCCTCTCTCCTCTCACATGCATCCTAACCCTCTCTCCTCTCACATCCATCCTAACCCTCTCCCCTCTCACACTCATCCTAACCCTCTCTCCTCTCACACCCATCCTAACCCTCTCCCCTCTCACACCCATCCTAACCCTCTCTCCTCTCACACCCATCCTAACCCTCTCTCCTCTCACACGCATCCTAACCCTCTCTCCTCTCACACCCATCCTAACCCTCTCTCCTCTCACACCCATCCTAACCCTCTCTCCTCTCACACCCATCCTAACCCTCTCTCCTCTCACACGCATCCTAACCCTCTCTCCTCTCACACCCATCCTAACCCTCTCTCCTCTCACACCCATCCTAACCCTCTCCCCTCTCACACACATCCTAACCCTCTCTCCTCTCACACTCATCCTAACCTCTCTCCTCTCACACCCATCCTAACCCTCTCCCCTCTCACACCCATCCTAACCCTCTCTCCTCTCACACGCATCCTAACCCTCTCTCCTCTCACACCCATCCTAACCCTCTCTCCTCTCACACCCATCCTAACCCTCTCTCCTCTCACACGCATCCTAACCCTCTCTCCTCTCACACCCATCCTAACCCTCTCTCCTCTCACACGCATCCTAACCCTCTCTCCTCTCACACCCATCCTAACCCTCTCTCCTCTCACACTCATCCTCACCCTCTGCATACCAGATGCTTTCTGTTTTTGTACTTGTTCAATGTTTTCTCTGTTTTCCTCCTAAAAATCAGCTGTTACCAAATTCATATGCAGCCCTACCTAAGAGATGCATTTTCATTGGCTAAGCTTGCCGGTTACAGGTTACAGTCAGGTAGTAAGGCCTCGCAATGGAGCCGGAGTTGGAGACCTCCTGCTGTGCCAATGCGCGGGCGCTCTCTCGTGGGGTGCCAATGTGTGAGTGTTCTCTCGTGGGGTGCCAATGCGTGGGCGCTCTCTCGTGGGGTGTCAATGCGTGAGTGCTCTCTCGTGGGGTGCCAATGTGTGAGTGCTCTCTTATGGGGGGCCAATGTGCATGCGCTCTCTCATGGGGGGCCAATGTCCATGCACTCTCTCGTGGGGTGCCAATGTGTGAGTGCTCTCTTATGGGGGGCCAATGTGCATGCGCTCTCTCATGGGGTCCAATGTCCATGCACTCTCTCGTAGGGTGCCAAAGCTACTAGAGCCTTGGACGCACTAGCATGGGACTCTAACGTGGGCTCCACCCCAAAGCCATTACATCTCAGGCGAGGGGGCCTAAAGGGGCATTTAACCTAACGCTCAGTTGACTAAGCATCGGGATCCATGAAATGATATGTATGAAATGTGTAAGTGGATTTTTTACATATCATACTGCTATAACATATTTTTCATGTGCCATGCACTACATACACCTCAGGGACATATAGGCATGTATATCAGGTAAAGCATCCCATGGCGGTTTGGATATTATCATCCCATGACTTAAGGGGGATGGCTGCAAATGAGAGACAATTTATACAAAGCCTAATTTAGTCTGGTTTCTAAATCTGGCTCTCGAATAATATTGATATGAAATTCCCTGCTACCTTTGAAAAATAACTGGTTGTCACAGCATAGGAACCAAAAGAAGTGAGCTTGAAGCCTACAATTTTAAAGCTAAGATTTTTCTTTTAATGTATTGACTTGAGGGAGGGAGGGAGGGAGAGAGAGAGAGAGAGAAGAGAGAGAGAGAGAGAGAGAGAGAGAGAGAGAGAGAGAGAGAGATTTGTTGTTCCACATCATGAATGCATGTATTCATGCATTCATGGATTCATTGGTTGCTTCTTGTGTGGGCCTTAACCAGGGATCAAACCCACAGAGTTGGTGCATCAGGATGTCGCTCTAAACGATGGAGCCACCCGGCCAGGGCTGAGGTCTACAGTTTTATGTCCCGGCTTCTGCACCGTGCCCTCATCTGTGAAGAGTGTGTGTTGAGTTAGGGCAGGGGTGGGGGATGAATGCTAAAAGACATCTAGGAGTCTTTGTTTACTCTAATAGTCAACAATCTGTGACTCTTTCAACCAATGGGATCAAACTGAGTCGTTGTAAGTGAACTGTCTGAGCTAACACCCTTTCCAATGTCTGTAATTTTATTCTGTGCATCGGGAAAGAAATGCAATAGATTACACCTGTGGTCAGCAAACCGCGGCTCGTGAGCCACATGCGGCTCTTTGGCCCCTTGAGTATGGCTCTTCCACAAAATACCACAGCCTGGGCGAGTCTATTTTGAAGAAGTGGCGTTAGAAGAAGTTTAAGTTTAAAAAATTTGGCTCTCAAAAGAAATTTCAATCGTTGTACTGTTGATATTTGGCTCTGTTGACTAATGAGTTTGCCGACCACTGGCTTACACTGTGGGCACCAAACATGGTTAAGGGCCCTGCAAACCTCCCCGTGCACAGCACAGGACCTGGAACTAGACCGTCCTCACAGTGTTGGGGAGCCTACAGGCTGCCTGGTGGTCACCAGAGACCCTTCTAGGCCACCCACCCGCTCTCTACTCGACATGGAGCAGGGTTTCTTAGCAGAGATTTGAAGCCGCTCTGGTTAAACAAACTACAAATATTTCTGTCACCAGAGGGAGGTATTAAAATTATACATACAGTTCACATGTCACAACTAACATTTGAAAACAAGAGTGTTTGGAGACCTGCTTAGCCTGGTCTGGAAGAGGCAGGAAATGGAGCTCTCTGTAACATCCAGCCTCGTTTCATACAATGATGTTCCCTCATCATGGTTTCCCGACGAGAAATTAACGCATGCCCAGACCAGGGCACTAAGAAATGTTAATATTCTCACCACGATACTTTCTGACGAGGATAAGACTTTCCATGTGGCTTTGCCTATGAGGAGTTAATTCAATGACTGGAAGACGGAGGCAGTTATATTTTTCATTTTATAATAATTAAAATCATTTTTTTACTTCTACACAAAGAATCAATGGTATTTCTTATTAAATTTAATCTTGCAAAGAAAAAGGGGAGAAATCCTTTCATTCATAGACTCTAGCAAAATATGCTTCAAAACTGCCTTGCTGTTCTCAGCGCCCCATGGTCAACTTGGGAAGAATAACAATAGTGGGGTATCGGTCCCCCGATGGGGCCTGCACAGGTGGTGGCAGGATGCCAGTGTGTGTCTCCTGTCACACCCAAGGCAGGGTGATACATCAAAGTTAGTCCAGCGTGGCTCAGTGGTTGAGTGTTGACCTATGAACCAGGAGGTCACAGTTCGACTCCCAGTCAGGACACATGCCCGGGTTGTGAGCTCAATCCCCAGTGTGGGACATGCAGGAGGCATCCGATCCATGATTCTCTCTCATCATTGATGTTTCTATCTCTCTCTCCCTCTCCCTTCCTCTCTGAAATCATTAAAAAAATATTGGAAAAAACAAACACAGTTAGTCCAAAGTAGGAAAAACAGACAGTTCAATGTCATATCCAAGTCCTTGAGGGAAACTTGATGGAATGATAGCATGTACCATCTATTTTTTATTGTATGTGTAATCAAGTCTTCACAGTGGCCAGAACACTGTTTTACATATAAAGATATGGGGGCTCTGAGTGGGGAGAGCCCCCAGTTTGATGCTAATTGAGCTAAAGAGTCTCTCTGACTCTCTGGACATCTTCCCAGTTGGCCAACGTCACCTCCCCAAAGAAGCAGAACTCTCAATACACAAAGGGGAAGAACAGGTGTGCAGAGAGAGGCAGAACCAAGCGTGAGGTGCCAGCAGCAAACGAACTCCTAGGAGCCATGTGGAAAAGGCTGGGTCCGTGGCTGCCCAGGAGGCTGAGGGCCTGCTCAGGTCCCCTGCACCTCCTGTCCCGGTCCAGGGGCCTTTGGCCTCACACCTCCATGCTGTTGTCTGTCTCGCTACCTCTGGCTGAATTCGGTCCAGGGCGTGTGACTGGAGCATCAGACCTCAAAAGCCTAACACGGGCGGCCGATGCCGTGGCTTTCTCCTGTGTGTATCCCAGAGGCAGGCCCCTCCGAGGAGCTGCATAGAGAGGGGGAGGAGGAGCTGGCCCCTCACACGAATCCTTATCGACGGGGCTTTACCATGGCCAGCCCTTCATCCTCCCGCGTGGGGAGGTCTCCGTGGCCCCAAGTCTGCAGCAGTCACTGGCTGAGCCGCTGCCTCTGATCCAGGGGCAGGGAGGGAGGTTGCTTGAATGAAAATCCATTTCCTCGTTCTTTCATCCGCCGCCCCGGAGGCCCTCCTCCAACATGAAAGGAGAGCGGAGCGGGGCTTTGAGGTCGGGAGGAGCTCCAGCGGCAGAAGGCGTGCTCCCTCCCGGCGGCTCCTTTGAAAGGAGAGCCCTCTGACATTCCTTCTTTGTCAACGAAAAATAATGCTTTCTTCTCCCCCTTCCCCTGCAAAGAACGCGATAAATATTCATTAGAGAATGAGGATGCAGAGGGGGTCTGAGAGGATGACAGAGCCCACACGTGGAGGACTCTACACGGAGCAGCGGCACCTCCCTTGCCTTTGTGGGTCTTTCATTCTGGGGTGGGGGTGGGTGTTCAAAGGAGTGATAGGAAGAAAAGGATTCCTCTCCGCGATGGGGCTGAGGAGACACACAGCTGCAGGAGTAGCTGGCCGGCCTCTGAGCCGCGGTGGCCAATATTCAACTCCGTGGTGCTGGCTGCCCTGGGATACAGCATCCCCGACCACCGCCCCTGCCCCTCCCTCAGCAGAACCTCTCTGTGCGGTGTTCTCCGAGCGCCCAGCGGCTCAGAAGGAAAGGAAGGGGCGCCGTGGCCACCGTTTTAGCTGAATTCACGTGGAGGGCATGTGCTTCTCCGGGGAGCCCCGCGCAGATGGAGATGGAAAATGCTGTCAGAACTTGCCCGCAGCCCTCGCAGCGCCTCCTGGTTCTGGTTCGGGGAGACCTGGGCTCACTGCTCTATGGTAGCGGCATCTCAGGACAGATTTCCAAACCACGCGTGGGAGGGTGGCTCCGGGTGACAGGGAACCTGGGGCACCAGAGCTGCAGAGAAGTCCGACACCTAGTCCCAAGCCCCTGGCACTGCGGATGGCGCCCACCCCTCACACACAGGAACAGCTCCGAGCACTTCACACGTCCACGCGGCCTTCGCCAGGAAAGCCCGAGGGAGCGTGGGCCCGCCCGGGGCCTGGACACAGTTCCTGTCCCTCCGAACGTGACCCCCCAGCCCCCGGAGTAAAACGATGGCAGCGCCACACTGGCCTGGGGCTGTGCGCACAGGAGTGAGGGCCGCGGCTGGCACGGGGCCCCGCACCTGCTTGGAAACACACCCTCCTGCCCTCTAGCCCTCCCTGCGCTCGCACCCGTGCTGGGCTCTGCTACCCACACCCCCCACACACACACACACCCCACCCCACACTCCCCACCCCCCAACCCCGGCTCCGAGCCGCCTTCCTCTCTCTCCTCCCCTGGATAGATGCTCGGCGCCAGCACGGCGGTGTTCTCATCATTTAATGTGTCGCCCGTCACATGCCGGCGAGAGAGGCGTGAGCAGGACGCCAGCCCTGCCAGCCCCCACATGGACGATCGCTCTGTTTCCGTCCAAACCCCACCCTCTGGGGGGACCCAGACAGCGGGGGGACCCAGACGGCGGGGGGGGGGGGGGACCGGGGGAAATGCAACAGGAAGAGGCAGCTCTCGCTGCGCTGCCTGTGAGCCCTGTGCAGGGGCTGTGCTGAGAGGCAAAGCGGGGAGAAGATGCGGGAGATGGTGCGCTCATTTCTTGAAGGCCCGCCGGCACTGTTTTCACTCCATAGTCATTTCCGGGAAGACGAGGATGGAGCCTCCTGTGCCCTGTGGGAGCATCAGGGACTCGCACGCGGGCATCAGGAGCGCTTTCCTCGTGGTGGCCAGCTGCTGGGCCCGGACACCTGGAACCCAGGGCTCTCAGCACCAGAGAGGGGGGCTGAAGGGGGGCTCACCTGCCCGCCCCCCAGGAACCCATGGGGTTGACATCACTGTACCCCGTGTCACAAAGGGAGCTGCATCCTCACCTGGTCATGTCAGGGGTGCGTCATGATCCAAAGAGCAAGGTACCAGGTGGACCTCATGTTGATGTGTTTATGCCTCCACACTGCATTTTATTCTTTCTATTTTTAACTGAATGTGTTGGGGGGACACTGGTTATGAAATTGTACGGGTTTCAGGGGTACAATTCTGTAACACTTCCTCTGGGTATTGTACTGTGTGTTCACCACCCAAGTCAGGTCTCCTTCCATCACCATTGATCCCCCCTTACCCTCTTCCACCCACCCCCACCCCTTCCGCTGGCAGTCACCTTCCTGTCATCTGTGTCTGAGTCATTCTTTCTTTGCTTGATTGTGATCCAAATTCTGTCGGAATCGCTTTCATGTGGCCTCCGGGTGCCTGAGGACTGAGGAGGAGAAACGTCTCTTAAGCAAAAGCAAAAGGGCCTCAGCTTGACGTTGCCACTTCCAGAGCTAGAGCAGGACTGTCCGTGGAAGGCAGACTAAGTCACCCGGCAGGACGTGAGCTCGCGGCCCCTGGGGTATCCACGCAGAGATGGGCAGTGTGCCCACATGGGGAACATGGCAAAGATGCCCTGATTGTGTCCCCGATCCTTCCTAAACGGGGCCGGTGACCCTCTGTGCCAGGCAGAAAGGCCATTCTGTGTGTTTAACCGTCTATGTGTCTGCAGGTTTGGAAGCTGCCGGAGGAGGCGCTGTCCTATGACCTCCTGTCTGTGTCTAAAGCTCACAGAGCGCTGCTGGCGTGGCTCAGTGGTTGAGCCTTGACCTATGAACCAGGAGGTCGTGGCTCGATTCCCGGTCAGGGCACATGCCCGGGTTGTGGGCTCCATCCTCAGTGTGGGGCGGGCAGGAGGCAGCCGATCCATGATTCTCTCTCATCATTGATGTTTCTCTCTCTCTCTCCCTCTCCCTTCCTGTCTGAAATCAATAAAAAATATTTTAAAAATACATAAATAAAGCTCACAGGGAGCCGGCACCCTCCGGGGCCCTGCCCGGCTGAGCGGCTTCTAGGAAACAGAGAGCCATTTGTTACCCGTGCCGTTTTCGGGTAACTCCACGTGGCTGTGAAACATGGCACGAGCCCGTTCCTTTTCCTCGTCCTACCCAGCACGAGGTGTACACCATTCCGTTAGCCCGCAGCTCGGAGCCCTTCTGGCCGTCACCTCTTGTTCCGGGCTAATCCTGTTTCCCAGGCCGTCGCAGGGTCCTCTGTGACAGGGCAACTCCAGCCTAGCAACTGTCGCTCAGGGTCTGGGAGCAGCCTCCATCTGGGACAAACCCACCAGATCCGCCTCTCAAGGCATCTGACTGGTGTGCTCTGGAAACTCAGGAGGGTCTAAGGAAGGAAAAGAAACTGCTCACAACCGAGACAGACCAGGAAATAGCAGACACCACGGGGCGGCTTTCGGGGTCTGAGCAGCCTGGATGAGGCGGAGGCAGGAGAGAAAAGGAGACAGCTGTGAGCTTTGTTACGCAGCCTGGCTGACTGAGACACTTCCAAGGTTGGTTCAACACGTGCACTTAGTTGCAATGTTCAGCCCATCGGGTTCCGTCGCCTGGGCTGACAGGTGCCTGCCGACCCTGTAAGGAGGTGCTGACCAGCACACCCGCCTCGGTCAGCACCTCCTTCGTGCTCTGCCCTCTGCCTCTCTGTCGAAGGGTTTGGAGTCTAACGAATTGCAAGCTCAGGAAGATCGTGCCTCAGTTCTCCTACCAGCAAGACCAGATGAGGAATGAACAATTGCACCCTCCTGATATGGATTTTTGTGTGAGGATTCAGTGCAACCTTCAGCTTTACATAGTGTCTGTAGGTCAAGGTCAAGGTCATAGTGGCTAAGGCTAAGACTTGGGTTAGAGAGGTAGGGTTAGGGTCAGGATCAGGGTCAAGGTTAGTGCTAAGGCTAGGACTGGGTTTAGAGGTAGAGTTGGGTCAGGGTTAGGATTAGTGCTAAGGCTAGGACTGGGGTTAGCGAGGTAGGGTCAGGGTCAAGGCTAGGACTGGGATTAGAGTAGGGTTCAGATTCATGTTTCAGACCTTGGCAAGTTGTGTAGTCAAAGCTGAAAACAGCAAATGGAACTAAAAAAAAAGTGTGTTGTGTGTGGAACCAGCCTGTTTCTACCCAGCCCATGTGCACAGATGCCTCCTCGAAGCCTCATGATGAGCCAGAACCGCTGCAGTGAGGAAGACGTGAGTCCTAGCCTTAGCACTAACCTTTGACTACACAACTTGCCAAGGTCTGGAACCATTACGATGTAGCATTGGAGCCTAGGAACGCAATGACAGCACAATAAGGGTTCTGTGATACCAAAGTCCTGCTCTTGCTGCTCAGAGCTTGGAAAGATAACAGGAAGAATCCAGACAGTGGGGCAGCCTGCAATAGGCCAACGTGGTGGCTTTCGGAAGCAGGCGTTGCTCAACTCATCCTGGCTCTGCCATCTTCATTGACGCTTAGCCCAGAGTAACGTGAAGGGTCCGGAGACTCCTTTTTCTGACTCGATGTCTGGAGCAGATCATGAATTTAGGTCCCAGTTTACAGTTAGTCGCTACCCAGTTCTCAGCTATGTTTTACTCGGGAGCTCTGTGGTCCACGCCAAGCCTGGAGGGTGTTTGGTTTGTGGAGTGGGGAACATAGAGTATGCACCTGACTGGTAGCTGGCCCTACCCTGTCCTGTTCACATCACTCCCAGCCCCACGGAACCTGCTGCAGGCGCTTCCCAGGGGCAGGCACCTGCCTGGAGCTGTGTCAGCACCTTGGACAGGGCTATGTCCTCCTCCTGCTTCCCAGGGCCCAGCACACCCCACAAGGAACTCAGGTGTGGGCTCCAGCTGACCTCCACCCGCGTGGGTGGTCCTGGTGGCTTCCTGGGAAGGACAGGAACTCTGGCCTCCTGGTTTGTCAGGTAGAGGTGATAGCACTTGCCCACCTGGTGATGCTGAGGTCTGGGAAGATGATCAAGGTTCAGGGCCCTGTTCCAAGGCCGGTGTGTGATGGGGACCAGCCCATAATCATCTCAGTCCGTCTCCCTCGTCCTCACACAAGCAGCTGTCCGAATGCTTCCAACCACACAGGGCTCCCTGCCTCCAATCAGAACCATTCGTCAGGCACCTTGGCACAAGCCTATGTTCTGGACATAAATCAGATGGAAGTAAAGAAACACACAGAAGCCAGAAGCCCAGCCCCGAGTGGGTTCCATCGCCAGCTCCGAGGCAGGAGGCCTCTGACACAGCGCTGCTGAGGGAGGGGGCGCAGCCAAGTTGCCGCTGACATTTGCACGGGCCAGTGAGCATTCCCTAAGCTGCCTGCCCAGGCGGAAACTGTTTTTGAGTTTCATTTGATAGAAAGCACTGAGGTTCCTCAGGGTTTCAGGGAAAGCTCGGCGCTGTCTGAGGAATGTCTGTGCGCTGCTGTCCAAGTGCTGTTCATGGGGAGATGAGCCAACGCCGATGTCCTGGAAACACAGTGAGAGGGGGCGTGGTGGCATTCCAGCTACAGCACCCCAGCAGGTGAATCGATGGCACTGGGTTTCGCGTTGTACCCAGTGTTCTAATGCTGCCGGGGAGTGTGCTCTCTGCGTGAGGTCTCCATCCTGTTCTGCAGGGCAAGCTGGAACCGTTACGATGTAGCATTGGAGCCTTGGGGGCTGCACTGGCCATTCATGGAGGAAGGAAGGGAGGGAGGGAAGGGAGACCCTGAGCTCCCGGGACCTGGCAGGGACGGGCACCGGTCAGGGTGAGGGGCCAGTGTGAAGCGTGTCTCCACCATTCCATCACCCCCATCACTCATCGCCCATCACTTGTTGCCTGCCGCTCATCGCCTGGTTTCCTGTGACTCGCCAGCCACTGGCAGAGGAGGACCAGTTCTCAGCAGACACCCCCTCTTCCTACGGGTACATCTCACCCTCTCTCCGCTGCTGCCCTTGCCCCCTCCCACTGACTCACGTCTTCCTCACTGCAGCGGTTCTGGCTCATCATGAGGCTTCGAGGAGGCATCTGTGCACATGGGCTGGGTAGAAACAGGCTGGTTCCACACTCAACACACTTTTTTTTTAGTTCCATTTGCTGTTTTCAGCTTTGACTACACAACTTGCCGAGGTCGGGGGCCCGTCACTCTAACTCTCAGAGTCTCGCTCATTAGGACTCCTCGTCAGTCTTCATGCCCACACTCCTTACACACACACTGACCCGAACACGCCTGTCAGTCAAAGAAAACAGAGACATCTGCTGTCCACTGGGCATGACCACAGGCAAAAATCAACTCCACAACAAGGCGGGTGGACACGTTAATTGGGGAAGCTGACAGCACGCCTTTGGTTAAGTTCACTTCATAGCGAGCAATTATCTGGATATACAGAGAGAGGTGACACTGCATGGCGCCCAGAACTTATTTACCAACCTGCAGCGGGGCCTCCGTGCAAAACGTGCCCCTATCCTGGAACTCACTCCATAGATGCTGCCCATATCATCTCCTCCAAGCCAGGGTGGCCATGACAACTCCGTCATCACATGAAGAAAGATCAACTTTCGTCCTGAAAGGAGTTTCAAGAAATGCATCTCTCATTGGCTGGGTGACACTTCCCACAATTCCTAGCGGCTTGGGTGTAAGCAAGAAGGATCCACTCTCCCAAAACGCTCCCCCGCCTTCTCAGTGCATCATTCAACCATGTTATCGGATGGTTCTGTCCCGGAGACATTCAGCTGGGGGCGGGGCTGGGATGGGAGGGGAACAGGTCGCTGTGACCATGTGAGGCTGTGACTGGCTGCATCGAAAAGGCCATTCGGAGGAATCCACGCAACACCTGTTCTTCGGATGAGGCCCGGGTCCCAGGCCCTCGCCTGCTGTCATTGGTTTTATTCTACTTCTGGGAGAAGATCGGGCCCTGAGCTGATTCAAAACCCTGTCAGGTCCCTGCTGCTGGCGCAGGACAGCTCAGCAAACAGCCTCCTGGTCACAGGCTCCCCCCACCCTTAATCACCTGTCACCAGGCTGCTCTGTGTGTCCGTCACGCGAAGTGGAAGTCCTTGCTAACGTGCCTCACTGCCTCGGGTCACCGGTTTCTGTGCAATTTCACTTTTCCTCCGGTTTCTGAGCTAATTTCATCCCTCGGAACGGGTCTGGTTCTTGGTGAGTCGGCATCTGTCTCCTGTCCTGTTCCAGTCCTGGTGTCATCGCCGTTCCCACGGGCCCTCTGTAAGGGGGCCTCTGACAGGGGTTACTGCTCAGCGGGACCCATGTCTCCTCGGGACTCCAACAGGGAGACCCCAACAGTCTCTGTCAACCTCAGTAAAGCACCTTCCCTCCCAACTTTCTCTCTCTCTCTCTCTCTCTCTCTCTCTCTCTCTCTATATATATATATATATATATATATATATATATATATATATATATATGTTTCTATTGATTTCACAGAGAAGAAGGGAGAGGGAGAGAAAGATAGAAACATCAGTGATGAGAGAGAACATTGATAGGCTGCCTCCTGCATGCTCCCCACTGGGGATCAAGCCCACAACCCGGGCAAGTGTCCTGACCGGGAATCAAACTGGTGACCTCTTGGTTCCTGGTTCAACACTCAACCACTGAGCCCCACCCAGCTGGCCCAAGTTTCTGTTTCTTATTTTTGGAACCAGGAATTGCACTCAGAGACTCCAACCAAAATTCTACAGAGGCCTGGCCAGCTTAGGGACAAGTCTCTGCTAACACCTGCCTACCTTTCGCAGGCATGCAGGCCGCCAAGGAGGTCGCTCTCTTCACAGGCCAGATTGCAATTCCCACCTCTGCCAGCAGGGGGAAGTCGAAGTTGATGCCTTGGTGACACCCATCCTGAAAGGACAGGGAGGAAAGAAGCAAATGTTAAGAGATAAGTGGCCCAGCCGTGTGGCTCAGTGGTTGAGCTTCGATCTAGGAACCAGAAGGTCACGGTCCAATTCCCGGTCAGGGCACAGGCCCAGGCTGTGGACTCAATCTCCAGTGGGGGGCATGCAGGAGGCAGCCGGTCAATTTTATCTCTCTCCCTTCCTCTCTGAAATCAATAAAAACATATATTTTTAATATATTTTATTGATCTTTTTACAGAGAGGAAGGGAGAGGGATAGAGAGCTAGAAACATCGATGAGAAAGAAACATTGATCAGCTGCCTCCTGCACACCCCCTGCTGGGAATGTGCCTGCAACCAAGGTACATGCCCTTGACCGGAATCGAACCCAGGACCCTTCAGTCTGCAGGCCAGCGCTCTATCCACTGAGCCAAACCGGTTAGGGCAATAAAAACATATTTTTTAAAAAGGGAGATAAGTGGAAAACATACCCGTTTCTTTGCTCAGGGAGAATTTTAATGTTACCCCGCTGGTCCAGAGGGGGAGCCTCCAGAATCCAAGGCCAGTGCCCTCTGAGGGCGACACGCCTGCCTCCTTGGCTCTCTGGCTCCCGCCCTCCATGGGTTAGGGTCTGGCGGCTGGATTGTGGGGACACGGGGGGCGGGGGGCTGTGAGGGCATGAGAAATGGGGGGAACAGTATGTGTGCCAGTGTTTGGGGCTGTGTCTTCCTGCTGTGCCCGCTTCATGGCGACACACATTCGGGCCTCAGAGAACAAGCCCGTGGCTGAAATGAAAGGCCGCTACCCAGGGCGTTAAGAGGCCCCCCTGTGCCGTGCGAGGCGTCCCATCCACGCGTAGGTCCGCCCACTGGAGCCCATTTGCTGGAGAGACCAACTTGGCCATCGTGTGCACACTGGGCCCCCTTCCCGGGGGCCGGCTGCACCCAGCTGGCTGCCCGCCCCGAGATACTCCCGCGTTCCCACCGGCCCAGCTCCCTGCCACGGCCTTGGCCCTTTCAGCCCAGGCTAGATGCGCAGCATTCGCCGGCTTTGGTTAGCGATCCCCCAGGCCCACCTAGGACGTGCTTCTGTCTTTTATAGTTTTATGTTTTGCTTTATTACCGGCATTTGATTGGAGACTTTGTGGGGACTTTTGACATTTCTCCCCGTTTTCCCCGCACCCGGCAGCCGTGGGAAGGTGTGCGGAGCGCTGAGCACGGCACGGGCGTCGTTCAGCTGCGGTGTGTGTGTCTGGGTTCAGCTCTTGAGGAGAAGCCTGGCATTTCTGCCCCATTTCTGCAGCTTTTAACAAAGGTCGCGGGCTTTTCCCGAAAAGCCCACCACCTGCAGCTCTTTCCTTCCCGCCGGAGGCAGGTCATGGCGGCTGCGAGGGGTAGCCGTCAGCGGGGCGCTGTGCAAAGGGGAGAGGCGGACTGTAGGTGTACGTGTGCCCTTTGGCTTGGGGCAGGAAGTGGCAGCGCTTGGGTTTTCTGTGCCGCCACTGCCACCCACAGCTCACTCGCCAGGGAGACCAGGCGCAGCCACAGCCTCGGTGCCCCACCCACGAAGGGCATCAAGCGCTGCATTCTGGGAAAAGTCTCAGAGATTGGTCCTTGGCAAAAAATAAAATAAAATAAAATGGTTGTGCAAATGTGGAAGGCAAAGAGAAGCAGGTGTTTCTGCATTTCATCACCTGCACTTGGGGCCATGCACTAGGCTTGTGTTTGAAACCACGAGCACGGCCACCCCCCAGGAAGTCATGTTTCAAAAGGAAAAACTGAGCAAACACAAGCTGTAATGCTGCACAGAGCAGGGAGATTCTCTGGGCTATGACTCAGCTGTGCCCTCCGTGGTCCAACCATGACTCAGACGTGACTGGACGACCCAGGATGAATCAAACCCCAGTCCATACCCACTAGCTGTGCCCTCCAAGTCCAACCATGACTCAGATGTGACTGGACGACCCAGGATGAATCAAACCCCAGTCCGTACTCAGCTGCTGTCCCCTGGCCTTCGGCTTTGCGGGCGGTGGTCTGTGGGATCTAAAGCAACGCGTCCTGCCAGGCCCTGACCTGACGGCGACTCGCAGCCGTGGGTCCCAGGCTCAGCAGCCCTGGCAATCGTGTACTCAACTGGGCAAGAGTTCATGGGGAGGGACAAAGCTCCCCTCACCATCCACGGGGACTGTGGGTCAGTGAGTCAGGAATGAATCACCACAGTGCCCGTCCCAGACTCAGCCCTGTGGCGGGGAGACCTGTGAGTGGGGCCCGTGGGGAAGCCTGTGTGCGGGGGGGGGGGGGGGCCCTGTGTGAGGGGCCCTATGTGCAGAGGGTCCTCTGGAGGGGCTATGAGAGTGACCTGTGGGAGAGGGCCCTGAGGAAGGAGGCCTGAGTGGGGAGACTTGAGGAGGGGTGGCCCTGGGGACCGGTGGGGGCCCTGTGGGGGCCCTGTGTTCAGGGCCCCAGCATGTTTGCATTCACGGAGGCAGCAGTCTGTTTAGAGGAGGAGCCGTTTCCAAGGGGAAGCGGGTTGGGGAATGACCTTCACGGATTGAATGCCATGGTGATGCCTTCGATGTTTGCTCAGGATCAGCCGTGAGCCCAGCGGCGTGGCTTCTGTGAAACACTCGTCTCCAGGACGACTCAGGACGCGCCGGAGGACCCTCAGCAGAAGCCCTCCTCGTCCCCTCTGGGCCGCGGAGCAGAGGTGGGAGCTCCTCTTTCCTCTCCCGGTGATTGCCAGGCGTTTCCCTGCTCGCCCTGGGCCCCAGGAATTGTCTCGCAGGTCCTATTCATCGGTAAATGTGGTTACGGTTCTGGGCGAACTGTGAGAGTTTCTTTTTCTTTCCTTCTTTTAGATCAATATTGTTATTTTTAAATTACCTCAAATCCTCTTTGTAAAAAAGATGGAGAGAAAATAACACAATGTGAACGTCATTGCTCTATAGCCCCTGGGTGACCAGGCGTCTGTGACATGCACGGCCCAGGTCAGCAGAACAGGTCAGGGACGGGAAACTCGCGTCTATTGAGCACTGATCATGCGTCCAGCAATCTGTATAGCATGTGCTTTCCATGCATCACCTAAGCTGTGTCTCCCGTTATCTCGTGATGTGGGTACTGACCTGCCCTCTCACAGATGCAGGAAAGGAGTTCCGGAGGCTGGGACCACAGCTGCAGGTAGGGCCGGGCCAGGAGCTGACAGAGACCCGTGTCCGTGTGGGGCCACCACCTTCGAGCAAGCGCCTCTTCCTCCCTCAGACTTCAGTGTGATTGTCAAAGACCCCAATTTTCAAATGCAAATGCCAAGTCCCATTGGTGCCATGTCACACACACCTACTCACTGATTTAATGAAATAAGTGCATTGCTGACTGCGGCCCATTGCAGAGATGAATCAGAAAGAGATAAGTTAGAAACACACCCTGCTCTCCCAAGGGCGTTTACACGCTCTGAGAGGGAGGCGAACACGCCCGTAATCACGAAACCCAACCCACGGCACCTCCCTATCGGAGACGTTCTCTGCTCCCCACCAGATGGAGAAGGCCACCTGCAGGTCACCCCCACGGGAGTCTGCAGAGGGCGGGGGCGGGCGGTGAGGTGGGGCTGGAGGAGATCTGGGACCTGGAGCCAAAGAGAGAGAAACAGCCCCATCTCGGGTCTAGTTAAAGGGCCCCTTGTTATCTTGGGCTGAGGGTGATGCCTGAGGCTCTGAATTTCTACCAAAGTCACATGAGATTCTGAGCTGGGAGTTCAGTATCAAGGGTCAAGTTCCCCAGTAAGAAAAGGCCAAAGGTCAGGAGGCAGGACACACAAATGGACAAAGACAAGGATAGCATGGGGACCACAAAGAGGGTGCCCAGTTCAGGCCCCACATGGGCTGAGGTTCCAAGTTCCTCTCTGTGGGCTGCAGGTGGCGGGTTGGCCAGTGTACAACATCATAAGGATGGAGCACACAGCCACACAAGGCTCCCACTTAAAATAATTAGCCAACAGCTCCGCCGGTGTGGCTCAGTGATTGAGGGCCAACTTAGGAACCAGGAGGTCACGGTTCGATTCCCGGTCAGGGCACACGGCTGGGTTGTGGGCTCCATCCCCAGTGTGTGGTGTGCAGGAGACAGCTGATCAATGATTCTCTTTCTCATCATTGATGTTTCTATCTCTCCCTCTCCCTTCCTCCCTGAAATCATTAAAAAAAATATGCAATAATAATAATAAAATACCAGTAATTAGCCAACAAAAAGCCAGGATCATATTCCTGGAAACTCAGTGACTCAGGTCCCAATAAGAACCTAGCACCGAAACCGGTTTGGCTCGGTGGATAGAGTGTTGGTCTGCGGACTGAAAGGTCCCAGGTTCGATTCCGGTCAGGGGCATATATGTTGGTTGCGGGCACATCCCCGGTAGAAGGTGTGCAGGAGGCAGTTGGTTGATATTTCTAGCTCTCTATCCCTCTCCCTTCCTCTCTGTAAAAAATCAATAAAATATATTTTTTTAAAAAAATAAAATAATAAAAAATTTTAAAAAAAAAGAACCTAGAACACTCAGGGCCAAGTTAACAGGCCTCCAGTATGACCTCTGGGTGGCCGGGTTTCGTTCTTTTTTCAGCTTGTTCACCTGTTTCCGTGATGATGGCCATGGTTGTGTTGGTTTATTTTCATCCCAGAGGAGTTTCAGGAAGTTCTTTTGCACGTTGACCTTGATGTTGGCTAATAGGTAACAGGAGCTACCTTGTGTGGAAACGTTGACACCAATGTGCTGTGTACACACAAGCCCCTTGGATGTGGGCGGATGTCATCTAGAGAGCACCTGGCATCCCTCACTTGTAAGAGAAAATCACCCGCTAAAGTACACTCTCAGCCTCATGCCCAGGGTTCCATCGTTTATTGACATGAATGCAAATGGGGCTAATATCTGCCGTACATCCCACTGAGGACTTGGACTTTTGCATCTGACTTCCTCACTGTGCTCGTTATTTTGCATGAGTATGTGATTTTCAAAAGGAATCTGACGTTTCATTTCTGAATCATCCTATGAAATGGACAGGCAGGAAAATTTGACAAAATGGGCGCTTGCATAAACTTCACGCCCTGTCATTTAAAGTTAACTTCCAAAAGTGGAGAGAGCTCTGAAGGGGAAAGCCGAGGGCACATAGATCAGAAACGTGACGCATCCCCTACCCCAGGTCAGCGGTGCCCACTGGCAAGCCCAGGGCATGTGGGTAAGCTAACAGCACTTGGATACTGAGGGGAAACAAACTTGGTTACAGAGTCCAGTTCTCTGTCCTAAGTGATATAAAAGAACAAGATGTTGGGGTGAACCAAGAAAGGTTGCCTAGTTCCAGAGACATGAGCCACCTGAGTTTATGAGAGAAGAGGTCCCCTGCAGAAAGAGCCCAAGAATTCAATCCAAAATCCAGGTGAGGGACACTCGGCCAATGGAGACGCTGAGGTCCTGGCAACAGGGTTAATGTAAATACCATATTTGGACTCAAACCATTTCTACTCTCCTAAACTATATTATGTAATGGGGTACACATGTTGGAGGGGATCCCAAATCTATGAGAACAGCACTCAGCAACTTGTATTGGTGATAATCCGTGGACTTGAAGATCTGACATGAATGCCTGAGACAGGAGACCACACTTCGGGCTGGCTAAACAAGGCAGCCTGGAATCTTCCATAATCCCGTCTCCACCAGGCACCCAGGCAGGACGGGTAAGGAGCAGGGGAAATGGGTCTCTCAGTCCCATCTCTCAGTTCCACAGGGAGGATCACTCCCCAGACACAGCAGATGGCAGACCAGACAGCTTTGTCTGATGAGCTAATTAGTTTCAGCACCTCATTATCACCTCACAATGGAAGCTAAACTAAGAGCCCCAAATGCAGGGTGTTGAAAGGGCTCCTTTGAAGGCAGTCAAGTGCAGTCTTTAAGGTAAAGGTCTTCATCAGAAATGGGCTGTATCCGCTCAGGAGGTATTGGGGGGAAATGTAGATTTAGGAGAAAACTGTTAATAAAACAGCAGGTCTCTGACATTGAAATGCTGTCAAAAATGTGAGGCACGTTCCTGACAAAACTCAGAGAAGCCGCGTGTTGTAGTAAAAAGAAACTAGGAGCCAGGAGACCTGAATTCAAATTTCATCACCACCGACTGACTCCCTCCCTGGAGGTAAGTCCAGTTCTCTGAGCCCCAGTCCAACAGCCAGAAAGTGAAATCAATGGACCAACAGCTGGACTTCCGTCCCTTTCCAAAAGCCATTCATTTCACTGACACTGCGTTAGGGTCGACTCTGCAGCCTTCTACACACACCTACAGGCTGTACCTTTTTCAGATGAAATAGTGTTCAGAGTTGCTAAGCATTAAGCACTTGGTGCCCAGCCAGTGTGGCCCAATGGTTGACCCACAGTTCAATTCCTGATCAGGGCACAGGCCCAGGTTGCAGGCTCAATCCCCAGTAGGGGGAGTGCAGGAGGCAGCCAATCAATGATGCTCCCTCATCACTGATGTTTCTATCCCTCTCTCCTTCTCCCTTCCTCTCTGAAATCAATAATCACACACACACATATATACACACACATATGAAAGAAGCACTTTAATATTGCTTTGGCAAGACCATCTGTCACCAGCCACAGCGTTCCGCAAGCCCTGCACCCAGTGCACTGGCTGAGCTGCAAATGTGGAGCCGGGTCAGCCGATAGTCAGGGTCAGGGGGTTAAATGACATTCAAGCGTATTCCCCCTCTCAATTGGGGGCCGCGTGGCGTGCTCGCTGTGCATGGGGGAAGCTGTGGGGAGAGCGCTGTGTTTCTCCTTTCAACGTCTGGCTCCCACACGGGTCTTGAAAATTGGTGCTTAGAGGCATGAGCTAAAGTGCTTTTGCACATGGCTAAAGCGCACCGAGAAGGGAATGTTCTCTGCTGGAGTTCGGGTCTTGTGGTGTGTTTTTCTGGCATTACATAGACGCTATTAACACCTCCAAACAGCAGACATCGCTCCGCTTCCTACCGACAACACTGCCCCATTGGTAGCCGCTGGTCACATGTGCTGCTTAAATGTAAATGGATTAATATGAGATGGAATTTGAAACTCAGGTTCTCGCCCGGCCGGCGTGGCTCAGTGGTTGAGCATCAACCTATGAACCAGGAGGTCATGGTCAGGGCACGTGCCTGGGTTATGGGCTCGATCCCCACTGTCGGCTGTACAGGAGGCAGCCAATCAATGATTCTCTCTCTCTCATCATTGATGTTTCTCTCTCTCTCTCTCCCTCTCCCTGCCTCTCTGAAATCAATAAAGATATATTTTTTAAAACATATAAAAATAAAACTCAGTTTCTCAGATGCACTAGCCACATTTCAAGTGTCAACAGCCATATGGACTAGTGGGTACCACGTGGGCCAAGGCAGGTCCCGACCATTTCCATCACACAGCACCTTCTGTTGGACAGAACTGACCACCCCTGATCCACACCGACAACCCCTGATCCACACCAACCATCCCTGATCCATACTGACCATCCCTGATCCACACCCACCATCCCTGATCCACACCGACCATCCCTGATCCACACCCACCATCCCTGATCCATACTGACCATCCCTGATCCACACCCACCATCCCTGATCCACACAAACCATCCCTGATCCACACCCACCATCCCTGATCCACACCGACCATCCCTGATCCACACCCACCATCCCTGATCCACACCGACCATCCCTGATCCACACCCACCATCCCTGGTCCACACCGACCATCCCTGATCCACACAGACCATCCCTGGTCCACACCGACCATCCCTAATCCACACCCACCATCCCTGATCCACACCGACCACCCCTGATCCACACCGACCATCCCTAATCCACACCCACCATCCCTGGTCCACACCGACCATCCCTGATCCACACAGACCATCCCTGATCCACACCGACCATCCCTAATCCACACCCACCATCCCTGATCCACACCCACCATCCCTGATCCACACCCACCATCCCTGATCCATACCAACCATTCCTGACACCATGAGTACACGACCAACATGGAACATTCTTTGCACATTGCCAGTCCTATAGGTCAGCAAGGGGGGGAGGAATGTTTGATTGATCTCATGATACAGCTCAGCAATTTCTTTCATTTGTCTTTGAAAGAACACTGGGCTCTCTCACCAAAAAAAGCTCTAAAAGCAACTAGAATTGGGCAATCTTGAGTCAGAGTTAGCTATGTTCCAGAAAACATACCTAGGGAACTATGTGCACCCTTTTCACTGTTCCACAAAGCGTCAAGCTTACGTACACGTGTGTCCTTCACAGGCACACGGGTCGGTCTGTAAAGTGTGTGGAAACACAACCTCAGAGAACACTCCTAACCAAGCCCAGCGTACCCCCTGCCTTCCTAGGGTTCGTTCTCGCCCTCCTGCCTCAGCTTCTTACAGCACCTGCTTTCTGTTTGATCTGATGCAAAGGCTGGCTCTGTGGGCCTTTACAGCCTTCTCGCTGTAAAGATTTCTGTTTTTTCCTCTTGACCCCTCGTTCTTGAGAAAGAGCAATTCATAAAGAAGAGAAATAATCTGATCATTCTCTCTCTCGGACCTCGAAGACTTTATCTGCTTTGTCTTCTTTCTTTGAAAGGTCCCCGCCCGCTCCTCCATTTGGGGTGCTCTGTGTGGAGCAGGCTTTAGCAGCCGAGGCCATGCGCAGAAATCGCTCACTGTGCCTATGAACTCTTCCTTTTCTAAAATGTGGAATCCCAGAGCACTGTCTACGTCAGCAACGATGCTGACACTGCGGATGGGCGCACGCCCTCGCGGGATGAACCGTGGGTGTCTGTGGGGTGTGTCTTCTGTCTACTCCCTTCGTCCAGGCGTGATGCTCTGGTTTTCCCCGGGGGCCCAGGCCTCCTCCCCTGTGGGGGCCACTCAGGAATCCCCTTCACCCGGGCACAGGGCGTGGCTGCAGGATGCCCATCTGGTGATCAGATCCAGTTAGGGGCATGATCTCACTCTAACTCTTCACCTTGACCCCCGAAGGACTCAGACCAGATCCGCCAACACGCCGTGTCCAGGAGAGAAGGATGAGGTGGGAACAGAACCCGCGGCCGGGCGTGCGCTGTGCCCTCGGACTCTCTCCTGCGGGAACCTTTGCCACCTGGCGCCTCGAACAAGGGCAGCCTCTCGGGAGGCTGCTTCCTGTGGCTGCCGAGCGCCATGTGGGGCTCCAGCTGTGGGAAGCTCTTAAGAGCACCCGAACTTCACCCGGACGCGGGGCTCAGTGGTTGAGCGTCGACCTATGAACCAGGAGGTCACAGTTCGATTCCCAGTCAGGGCACATGCCTGGGTTGTGGGCTTCATCCCCAGTGTGGGGCGTGCAGGAGGCAGCTGATCCATGATTCTCTCTCATCATTAATGTTCCTCTCTCTCTCCTTCTCCCTTCCTCTCTGAAATCAATATAATATATATATATATACACACACATATATATACATATATATATACACACACACACATATACATATATATACACATATATACATATATATATACACATATATGTATATATGTATGTATGTATTTTAAAGCATCTTAACTTCATAACAATGCCAAGCAAATTATCTGTGCACACGGGTGAGGATGTTAGCGGAGGAAAACTTCCCTGGAACCAGGCAGTTTGCCTCCGCGCACGGAGCCGGCCATGGGATCCTTGGTAATTAATAGGCACCTTGTTAAGTGAATTACATGAGATTAAAATATCAGCGCAGGGACAGAGCGAGAGATGAATGTCCTCGTCTGTGCTGGTTGGAGCTCTTCTGGGGAACCGCGTTATAAAGTTCTTTAATTTAAGAAATTACATTGCCAGGGCCTAATATTGTCAGCAAGACAAATACCCCGGCTCGGAAAGAAATATAGATTTAGAGGATTGTACTTAAGGGCCTCGCAGGGTGGCTGTGCATCACTGTCAGGCGGGAGTGGCTGGCCCGGCTGCATTCCTGGCTCCACAGCCGGTGTTGACAGCAGAGGTGGCCTTGCCAACCTTTAATCTGATGCCCGAGGGCCGGCCTCCTGCTCATTCCCTCTCAGGCCCACGTGCCGTCCTTGTACAGGTATTAGGGTGATTCAGGGATGGCGAGGCCACCAGATCCGGCGATGTGTCTCTCTCACATCAATATTTCTCTCTCTCTCTGTCTCTCCCCATCTCTTCCACTCTCTCTAAAAATCAATGGGAAAATATCCTCGGGTAAGGATCAACAAAAAAAAGAAAATATAGTTCCTGACTCATAGATCCCAAGAGAAGAGGGCACAGCATGCCATGGGGACCCCAGGGGATCACCAGGGCTGGCAGGAGACAAAGGGAGGGGACCGGGGGGGAGGGGGCAAGAGCTTTACTGGGGGAGGAAGGAAGCAGGAAGGAATCACTTCAGCTGGCAGGGGGTCCTGGGGGCTCCCCTAGTTGTGGGGTCCCTGACCCTGGGATGACTAGGGTGATGGGGGGACAGTGGCCTGTGGGAGCCCCATAGAGGAGTTGCAGGGGGGGGGGGGGCCCACTCTGCATTGGTTGATCCGCATCCTATACTAGAGGCCTGGTGCATGAAATTCGTGCACAGGTAGGGTCCCTATGCCTGGCTGGCGATCAGGGCCAATCAGGTTCCCTGCCTCCCCGCCTCCCTGTCTCCTCCTTCCCTTGCTCCCTCAGTGCCAGCCACCACTGGTTGCCCACCATGCTCCATGCCAGCCCCTGGTGGTCAGCGCACGTCATAGCGACCAATCGAACTCCCGAGGGGACAATTTGCATATTAGCCATAGATAAAGCCTTATATGTAAATTGTCCCCTTGGGCAGTTGTTTGGCCGGGGACCGGACCGCCCTCCACCCCACACGGGAAGACCTGCACGGTCCGGGAGAGTGGCCGCGTTTTCTGCAGATCTGCTTATTTGCAAGCAGTGTACTCTCAAACCATCACAGATATAATCATCGCTGTTTCTTTCAAAGCCAAGCCAGGAAGCCAGCGACATGCCTGAGGGAGGCATTGCATTCACTGGAGGAGCAGACACCCAGCCCTGGGGCCAGAGCCTCACTGCTCGACCACCAGCATCTTGCACATCCTCTGGGGCTCTTGGGGCAAGGAGAGCCACGGAGGCAGAATAGCTGCCACAGGGACATGTTCTCCCTGGTCTCCACACCCCGTCGGCTGGGGGACCCTGGCGGGGCCTGCTCTCAGCTGTGAGGTTCTGTATAGCGCATCTCACCCTCCTCGGTCCTTATTCTTCTAAGATTCCATCTTAATTCTCAAACTACAGGATCACATAGGAGTGCACTGGCCCGGGAAACTCTTGCATGTCCCATTCACTATCGAGATGCCTGCTTAGCATCCCTCAGGTCCGAGTGTGGGGACCCACAGCTGATGTCCCTGCGTGAAGAGAGGGGAAGACACCAAGGCAACCAGCAGGGGGAGCTGTGGGATGCGCACTGCCCAGAGATGATCTGGGATGGATAGTTTATTGTGGGGATTCAGCTCCCACTCTCGGGTGCCACTGCTGCTCTGCTCGGCAGGAGCGGACTCTCCTTAGATACGGATTAACGATAAATAATGAGCCAATGAACAAGTGTCCGCAGGCAGGAAGGTCTGGTCCCACTGTGTGCGGCCTGCCCCAGGCTTCTCCAAGCAAAGCCAGGAAGAGGAGAGCCCTCGCCTCTGGCCATCCCCCCCACGGCCCTCCAGGCCCGGCCTCAGCTCCTGTTTCCTCCCCATCGAGCCAACACCCCTGTCCAGCCAGGTGTTGGCAAACATCCTGTCTCCCTTGGTCATCACTCCTCAATTCGGAAGAACGCATCCATCACCCGATAAACGTCTGCTGTCATATCCAGCCTTCGCCAGGCCACGGGCTCATCTAGCACCAGCCAGGCCCTGCATTCTCCAGGACCTGGCTTGCCTGAGACATAGAACATCGTATGTATATATACACACACATACACATACATATACACATACACATACACATACACATACACATACACATACATATACATATATAATTTCAGACAGGAAGGGAGAGGGAGAGAGAAACATTGATGATGAGAGAGAATCATGGATCGGCTGCCTCCTGCACGCCCCCTACTGGGGATCAAGCCCGAAACCCAGGCATGTGCCCTGACCGGGATTGAACATTGACCTCCTGGTTCATAGGTCAAAGCTCAACCACCGAGCCACCGCATCAGCTAAAACAACGTCTTTAGACTAAGTCCTGGTGGTCCATCTGGCTGGGGATAAAACTAATCCCAGTGAAATGTACAGCCTTCCCCAGAACTCATGGTGTCTGTCCTCAAAGTAGCACAGCTGGGTCTGGGGGCTGGAACAGAGGCCAGTCTGCTCAGGGCTCCCGGCCCCGCCTCATCTGCTGGGCCTGGTGACAGTCACACCTGAGTCACATGCCTTGCTCAGGGACTCCCTCTTTCTCTGACTCCCCACCTGCCTCCTGGCTCAGCACTTGGGGAGCTGCTCCCGGGGCCAGTTCTCCCAGCCTGGTGTCCCCAAGTTCTCAGAGCCCCAGCGCTGGGGTGGGGCTCCACGGGACGCGCCCTTAGATGGCCCTCTGCCTGGTGGGTGGGATGCGGGGGTCACACCCCACCCTGTTCATGCTCTCGGCGCCCAGCATCTCGTCCGCACCTATCACAGCTGCTAGGGAAACTGTTGAACGGGAGGACGGTGACTCTCATGGAGCTTGAATTGGATGAGATCATACTGTGTTCTTTGTGTCAGAACTGGGGGGCTGGAGGGGCCCCTCCAGGGTGGAGATAAATAGGATGTAGAGTAGACAACATCACAGAAGGTGGCTGTTAAGGGTCTACCTTTGTGTTGCTTTTCCGTGGTCTCGGGAAAGTGTCGTAAGAGGAAATGTTGTAAACGGTTCTTTTATGCTGTCACTTCTTTTGCTCAGCCTCCGCTCCCCAGTGGATGCACACGTCCACCACGCCATCACGTGCACAAGGTGCCGGGAGGGCCACGGAGCAGGAGGGCTGCGAGGCAGAGGGGAGACAACAGCAGTGAGAACCCGCAGGAAACGTCCCCAGGTGCTCGTCATTCTCTCTTGCAACTCGTCTCTCAGTGCAATGCTTCCCAAACTAAAAATGGAGAGAGGCAGGAATGCAAGGTTACATGTCAAAACATCGTGGGGTTGGTTCTTGTAAAACCCAGTGTTTTTCCCCCTTTCTGAGCCTCCGTTTCTTCAGAAGCATAACGGGGAAATAATTACACGCGGCTCGTGGGCTGGCGCGGAGCATTGATGAAGATGTAGAAACGCCGACCACAGGGCCCTCGGCCAAGGCACGTTGATGAAAATGTGGAGCAATTATCGCCACAATGTAGATGAGGGGAGACAGGCGGGTCGCATGCAGCTCGCCGCTTGTTAATAAAACACCCCTGTGCGTGCAGACGGTGCGCTGGGAGTGAGTGATGTGCCTGCTGGTTTGCCCTTTGTTGAGAGTTTTGCCTTTGTTCGCTTTTACTCTACGTACAGATGTGTTTTCGTGCCTAACGCTGACTTTAAAATATGTTCAGCATGTGAGCAGCCTCTGAATTAAAATTGTAAAGGAGAA
Source organism: Eptesicus fuscus (assembly GCF_027574615.1). NCBI lineage: Eukaryota > Metazoa > Chordata > Mammalia > Chiroptera > Vespertilionidae > Eptesicus > Eptesicus fuscus. The sequence goes on along the minus strand of NC_072486.1, from coordinate 1,965,177 downwards.
GAGATGTAGTGTGCGGGGCTTGGCATTTAGTAACACTGAGGAGTCGCACAGCGCTCCCCACACCCAGTCCTCACCAGAAGCGGGCCCTCGGGTTCCACAATGTTCTCTGCCTGGGAGACGGTGGGAAATTAAATGGAAAGCTGTGTGTATTTGTCAAATGTGAAGGGGATGGAGTTCAACAAAAACCAGAGCCGATCAGGCCATAGAGTAAATGGAAGTGAAAATTACCTACAGTCAACTCCACAGCTCTGAGAGTAACGACCGTGTGCCGCATGCCGGGGTGAGACGCACACCCACCTTGCAGGTTACCTGTTACTATTCTCTTTCTTTCTTTCTTTCTTTCTTTCTTTCTTTCTTTCTTTCTCTCTTTAAAATATATTTTTTATTGATCTCAGAGAGGAAGGGAGAGGAGAGAGAGAGAGAGAAACATCAATGATTGAGAGAGAATCATGGGCTGCCTCCTGCATGCCCCCTACTGGGGATCGAGCCTGCAACCTGGGCATGTGCCCTGACTGGGAATCAAACCATGACCTCCTGGTTCATAGGTCAATGCTCAACCACTGAGCCACGGCAGCTGGGCCCAGGTTCTTTTGAAAGTAGCTTTAACCAAGTCGAACTCCAGTGTTCCTCCAGGATAATTTGTCCCCAGTGCTGCCTTTATGCTACATCAGACCCACCTTGTTGCACTGTAGACACTCGGGGGCGAGATGTACAGGTGCCTTAGCCTGCCCTGCAGAGGGAGGTCGGCGAGCCCTGTCTGTCTGAGAGGCCTTGTTCTCACAACAGCCTCGGGTGGAAAACCTGGGCTCTCCGGTCCTGCTATTTGCTTCGGTGTCCTGTGGCACCGAAGATGTTTTGACTGGTAAACATTTCCCTTTTCATAGTAAAGTCTCAGGCAGGGGTGGGCGCCCACGGGCAGGCAGCTCTCATTGGCACGTTCCCCTGACTATTAGCCACCAGGAGGACGCAGCCCACTCCAGCGACTGACTTTAATGCGTTTCTCCATGTGATTGAACGCAGACGTGCATCTTTGAAATATCCACTGTGGAGGCCAAGCGGCCGTCAGGACACGGGGCTGCTTTATTATCACCCAGGGCAGAGCCCGGTGGCCACAGACAGCGAACGACGGGCTCTGTCGACGCTCGCGAAAATTTTTAAAAAATGAAGACTCCGCCCGCTGGCACCATGTGGAGTCTGGTCGGAATCTTCTCACAGTCCTCTCGGACGAGCGGAAAAGCTTTCTGAAGCGTTAGGTTTGGGGCACACTGATGCCAGCTGCTGCTTGTTTGAAAGATGTTAGGAACGTGTGAAGCCTGAGCCAAGACAGGCCATTCGTATGGAAAAGTTGCTGCAAACAGCCTGGGTGCGGGGTCTCAGGAAATCACCAGGGAGGAGTGAACAGTGCGAGCCACTCTGATTGAGACTCAGATATGGCTGCCTCTCAGCTCTGCGATGCGGGAGGACCCAGCACAGAAACAACGACCCCTGTGAGCTCCCCTGTCTGAGAGAAAGCCACCCAGAGTTCCTGCCCAGATGCAGGACAATCCAGTTCTTCCCTGGATGTCCCTGGATCCCCCAATGCTGCCGCCCAGTCCTGGAACTCAGAGGGCGTGAGTCCATGTACGTTCGTGCATGGGCCCTTTAAGAGGAACTGCCTGGGTCTCCAGCAGCCTCCATGTCACTCAGTCACAATCCCTGCTGGATTTTATAGCCCAAAGTTGTGGGGTCTTCTCTTCCCAGCTCTGGAACCCTGGGCTTGGAGTGTGGTGTGGGGCTGGGACCCCTTGTTTCTCATGGGAGGCCTCCACAGCCTCGATACCCCTCCCAATGAAAAACATGCCACATGTGGGTGTTGGGCCAGCCCATTCAGTGCCTCTGCCCTTCCTACCAGTCTCCGTGTACTTTCTTCTTTACTTCTCTAGTTGTAGGGCTTCCATTTCATGCAGATTTCATGCAGTTCTGGATGATGGTTGTTCTATATTTTTATTGTAATTTTGATGTGGTTGTGGGAGGCAGTGAGTATAGGCGTTTACCTGCACTGCCATCTGGGTTCAGACCCATGACCTCATTGTAATTTGATTGCCTCGTAAAGACCCCATCTCCAAAGACAGTCCATCTGAGCTATGGGGGATGGAGACTTCGGCACATGAATTTGGGGGGCACGATTTGCCCCATAACACTCACTGATTCTGCACCCACCTCATGGCTAAGTGAGGATCGGGCAGCTTTCTCAGGAGGGACCCCCACCCAGTGTCCTAACAGTCACCTTGAAGAAGGAGCTGCAGGTTGGCCTTGTGATGTCACCCAGAAGAGGGAGAAAGGACAGGAATAAAGACAGCCTCTCCCTCGCTGTCCCCAGTGCCTGTTCATGAAGCTGCTGTCACTGTATCCACAAATTACCTGAAAGATGGGGAAATGTGCAGCTAGCGATGGACATTACTTTGAATAAAGCCCTTTTGATGTTTCTCCTGAAATTATCGCGTTTTCTTTTATTACAAAATCCGCATTATTGACCGGGACACCTGGTCAAGACTCGGGAAGCTTCATAGTGCGGGGGCAACCGTTACGGAGAACGAAGAACAGCCCAGAAAGGAGACGGGAAGTTGGAGGGAGAGGGTGGCCCAGCCACTCACCACATTTCAGAGCCTGCAAGCCGCTCGCAGTCAACGCTCCACCAGGTACCGAGGACACGGTGGCGGGAACAAAGGCCCTGCTTATCATCAGGGGACTGACACCTGTTGGGAGGACAGACCACCAGACCATTAAACAAGCACCTAAAACAACGTACCCGTCAAATTAAGCTTAATTTTCACGTCAGAAACCATGGTTATGATCATTCTGTTACCTGAGAAGGTGCCCGGCCCAGAGCAGAGCCTCAAAACAATGCCTGTAGCTTTACTACACTAAACAGCCTCCCTGTGTGGGCAGAGGACTTGTACACAGTCGGGAAGTATAATGAGTCCAAGGGCAAAGGAGGCTCACACAGAAGTCTCGGGGCATCCTATAACCTTGAGTTAAGTACAAGTCCTTGTCCCCACTTCTGTGGGCTCCTGCTTGTCCAGCCCAGACTAATTTTTCTCTCTCGATTTCACTGGCGAGGAGAGCTCATTAAGAGGTTTACCTGATCAGACTAACTGTTTCTTTCCTTAATCCATCTCATCACGCTCCCAGCACCCAGCACAGGCCTCCCATTTGAATTTCATCGCTTCCATTAATGCAAATAGGACTCATCAAGGTCTAAAGATCCCTGGGAGGGCCAGGCTGGCTGTCTCCATCTGAACGCATAGAACAGCAGCTGCTCCCGGGTCTCTTGTTGACAACGCTTCCTTCGGTCACAGGTGAGCTCGTCCGCGCTGTGCAATGTGAACGAACACCTTCCGTCGAGTCTCAAGTGCCCGGATGAAGCCCGCTCCCTTTCCTCAACTTAAGACCCATCTGGCAAGAGGTTCCCCATGAGATGAGGGAGGTACGGAGGAAGGAGCACCCTTGATAAAACATTTAACATGCAAATCTAATTGATACTCAAGCCAAAATGAAGGAGAACCATGAAAGAGAAAATACGTAATATATAGAGGGGAGATCCCTGTCCGAAGTGAGGACCAGTAAGATGCCTCTGTTTGTTCCTCTAGAGGAGGGAGGGGAAGACTAGAGCAGAGAGACCAGATGTGGATTTGAATCCTCTTCTCAGTTTCACCAGCTAAGAAACCCAGATGGAGTCAGTCAGCATATCTTCACCTCTGCTCTCCTGCAAAACAGGAACAAATCCTGACCTCAGAGCATGGGAGGACTGAGTGAGTGCGTTACGCACGTGGAGACAGGTAATGCACAAAGAACCAGATACACAAACATTACATTCCTATGAGATGATATGAAAAAGCCTATTGCTAATACAGTCAAAACCTAAGTATAACGGACAATTTTTATAACAGAACTTAATATAATCGACCCAAGGAAAAGCAGGCAAGAGTTCATTATTAAAGGAACCGAAATGATGTCCACACAGAGCTCTCCTGCAGACACGGGGGACGGCCCGGGGTGGTTGCTTGGCCGTCTTGGGAGAAGGGGTCGCCTCTGCCTTAAATATCTGATGACCAAGCAAAGACACTGAGCACCCCAAGAACCACCTCCGGTTTGTGCCACCCCCAGCAGTGCCTGGTGCTGCAGGTGAGGCCTGGAAGGCCTCTGCTTAGAGCTGGGCTGCCCTAAAATGGTTAATCAGATCTGGAGGTCAGGACTGGGGCATCTGACCCCTTTAACCAACCTCCATTCATATTTTTGTATTTTTTTTAAGATTTTAATTGATTTTTTAGAGAGAGAAATGGAGGGAGAGGGAGAGAGAGAGAAAGAGAGAGAAACATCCATGTGATAGTGAAACATGGATCGGCTGCCTCCTGCATGCCCCCTACCAGGGATTGAGCCTGCAACCCAGGCATGTGCCATGACCAGGAATCGAACCGGCAACCTTTCAGTGCCTGGCATGATGCCCAACCAACTGAGCCCCACCAGCCAGGGCCAACCTGCATTGCTTCTTTAAAATTGGGATTAAATGCCCACTGAGTGCCAAGCGCTGAGCTCAGCACTCAGATGTGTCTTAAGAGGTTTGTGATCCAGCAGATGATACAGAAAATATTTGATGGGGTGAAGCAGTTAGAAAAAGTCTCACGAGGAAGATGCCATTCCTCATAAGTTGAATGTTTGCGTCCCTTCAAAATTCACACGTTGACGCCCTACCCTGAAGTGGGATAGTAGTTGGAGGTGGGGGCATTGGGAGGTGATGAGGGCTCCATGAGGTGGGCCCTCGGGATGGGGTTAGCACTGTTATAACAAGAGGAGGAGCTCGCTCCCTCCCCCCCCACCCCCCGTCTCCTCCTCCCATGCACTGTTCAAGGCCACTGTTTTCAAGCCACTCAACCTGCTGGGACCCGGATCTGGACTTCCCACCTCCAGGATGATAAGAAATGCATGTCTGACAGGTGGACGCCATCTTGTCTGTGGTCTTTTGTTCCAACAGCCTCACGGTCTCGGAGGACAGCATCTCTGAGGTCCCGGGAATATGCTTTTCATGAGGTGACCTTCCTGCCACCTCCACCTGGCCAGGTCCATTGTCCTTTCTGGCCCAGTTTGAATGCTCTCTTAGTCCTGGGGGAGCCCAGCACAGGTGACCAGGAGCAGAGTCTGATGAGGTGGAGGGGGGTGAGAGCCATAAATCCGAGGACTTTCATGCCCTTTTAAGGCACTTACTCCTTCAGCAGATGAGAGAGGAAGGGTCTCTGCATCGAGATTTGATCTGGGTTTGATTCAGATCCATCTGGTGGGAGCTGGGGTGTGGGAGGAGGCAGAGCAATCGCCCACTGACCAGAGAACCCAGATGCTTCCCACAAAGGGCTGGAAGGTGGAGTGATGGATCCAGGAAGTGGGGGGAGGGGCACCGCAGGCCCAGCCTCGGTGTTTGGCTGTGTTTTGCTGGCCCCACAGGAAGAGGAGGTTAAAATGTCAGTTTCTGACCCACGGGAAGGGGACACATTAAAAATACCCCTCACTGTGGTCAGTGAGAAAACGAAGAATCAAACAAACTTCGTTCTTTGTGTCATGCTTTTATCCTCAGTGAGTTAGCGGACTGTTCCTCATTCCTTACAGAATGACTCACCCAACTCCCACTTCGGTCAACTTGACCGTGGTAAGGACATTTCAAAAGTGGGTCCTCATCTTGGTACTAGGCGGTAGTTTGTTTGTTTGTTTGTTTGTTTTAATTTAGAGCTGGGCACCATTAGCAGTCATAGAGGGTTCGCTCTGGGAATGGGCCAGGCTCTCCTGAACCCCAAATTCAAGACCAGCATCTTCCAATCAGCACGAGGCTGCTCACACTCCTGACGTAGAACGCAGGGCCCTGGGAAGCCCTGAGAGAATGTGAAGTCAGGACGCAAGCACAGTTCAGGGAAGCTGGTCTGGGCAGCTGACATGGGGGGTCTTCAGTCCTCCCTGCTGACCCATGTCCCTGCCTCTGGGTCTCCTGTCTCCTTTAATGTGGCTTCTGAATATACTGCATGCTCATCCCACTTTCCATCCGTGACTGGGTCCTCACGAGTATACTTGAGACCCGTGTCATCTTGAAAACTTGCTGGACATTCACCAAGACACACTGTGGACACGTCTCTTCAGACATCTCCCCGAGTGCGTCTGATGTGCTATTCTTAGATATTTGGTCCAATCCATCGTCTTCATGGGAAGTCTTACCGGACACCCAGATCTATCAGCTATTCTCAGTGCTGACGGGCGGGCAGCTGCTGTCCACCAGAGATGTCAAAGACCTCCATGAAGATACCCAGCTAGGACCCCTGAGGACTTACAAATGCCCAGTGAAAGCAAGGTCCCATTTTTTCATCTTAGACCAGCCCCCCCTTCTCTCATAAAGGTGCATGGTTTGCTCAGGATGGGCTGTGTTATTAACATAATGGGAGAACTTCTGAGCTGCAACTGAGTTGCAGTATTAGGGTGGAGGCATTCAACTGTATGAACTACTCTACCATTTTAGCTCTTTTAGACTGGCTTTGAGCTGTATGTTCCTAACTCCATGGTTTTCTGCTTTTCTGATCTTGTAAGGGCCATGAATTCTCCTGCTGCCCTGAGACCTGGGGATACTGCTGAGGGGGCGGAGAGGTCCTGGGACTGGAATATGACCTTCAGTTCAGGCAGGCCTTGCATTATTCCTGAAAGGTGAACCAATTCTAATTTTGAGCATTTTACCTAATGCAGGTCAATGTCAGCTTACCCACCTACAAAATGAGAATAACAATATATTCATGCCCTAGCCCGTTTGGTTCATTGGATAGAGCATCAGCCTGTGGACTAAAGGGTCCCAGGTTCCATTCCGATCAAGGGCATGTACCCGGGTTGCAAGCTTGTTCCCCAGTAGGGGGCGTGCAGGAGGCAGCTGATCAATGATTCTCTCTCATCATGGATGCTTCTATCTCTCTCTCCCTCTCTTTTCCTCTCTGAAATCAATAAAAATATTTACAAAACCAATATATTCAGAAGTCTTATGAAACTTATAATACACGTCAGCACCTCAAACACAGTAAGAATTACTATTTATTACTTGAATTCTGGGCCAGAGACGTTAGCTGCACAATTTGGAGAAACCAATTCGTGGAGACTGCGTTTTTGTTTTATGAAATGACTTTTTAACTCTCAACCTTGCACTCTCAAAAACAATGTCATTAATTTCAACAAATGTGAAAAAATACACTTGACAACTGACTGTCTCTTGAGATGCAGCTGTAAGGGTCAGGCGTCCGCTTCATTCATCCGGAGAAATCTGAAGTTAGAGACCTTTCGCCGAAGCCTTCCCCGGCCTACAAGTAGTGCAAATCCCAGCCATCCCTCACCGCATGTCTGCGTGTGTCCTCAGGCTGTCATCAGGAGAAGAAAGAGCAACAGCTGCAGTCGGTTGCTTCTAATCCTGGCCCTGGACCAGTGATGGGATGGCCCACATCCCTGGGGATGCACAGCTTCGAAATTCACAGGTGCTGGGCTGCAGGTGGGAAGTCAGTGACCTCCTGTTCCTCTTGCCCAGGTGCTCGGCTGTGTCTCCAGGAAGCTAACGGCTCGTCCAAGGTCCCCTGAAGCCGTGAATGGAGGAACCAGACCCGTAGCCAGGTGAGCCCTGCTCTATGAGATGAGAGCTGGTTGAAGGTAAACATGAAGATGAGAATAAAAGGGTTCAGGGGTGACAGAGCGCTTTGCACCTACAGTCAAGATTCGACCACCCGGCTGCCCAGACTGGACTGGCTGCATGCAGCCTGCCCCACCCCCCCACCACCACCACCACCCAAACACACACACACACACACCCACACACACACACACGGATGTCAATCCAGGGCTGGAAGTTGAGCCACAGCGAGCCCTCTCCTTCCACAGCACGGCATCCTGCAGCTCCGGGGAGACCATGTCCTCACTGCACTTGACACATGTTGCTGGAGATGCTGAAATGAGGATGCGAGTAGCCGTGCTAGAAAGGAGAGCATTGATTGGGTTTAATTAATCCGCCCCCCCCCCCGGGTTATCTGCAGATGGGAGAAAAGAGCTTCCCTCCCAGGTCAGAGGGTATCCAACAGAGATTTTGCCAAGGGAAAAAAAATATCAGGATTTCTTTTTCCTCATTACCGAAATGACTGTAATCCACAGAATAATCTGAAACAGTTGGGCATCTGTTTAGGAGACAATTTCACATCCTCACACAAAACAAGTGTATGCCAGGATCACTACGCTTGCCTGCCTCTGCCCACACTCGCTCGCAGTTGGAACGAACAATATTAATAAAAGATCGCCACCCGTGGACGAGCCACGGCCTCCTTCGCCATTATATATACTTAACAGCAGGAAATGGTCCCAAACTTTCAGTCAGTAGAACAGAAAAGTCATCTCAAGACTTTCCATATGAAGACACCCACTTCTTATAACCAGGAGAGAAGACAGTTCTTCTCCACTTCCTGCTATTAAGGCGTGGATGGTCTGAACATTTCATGTCAACAGAGCTTGTGAGATTTTGCAAAAGAAGCCTGGACCCTGAGCCTTCTGAAGCCCTCCGACTGTTTTCATAACTCGATCAAAATGAGACGGAAGCTTAGACTATGAATCTTAGGTTGTTGTCCTTTCTAAGAGGCACAGTCTTCTTAGAATATTGACGCCTTTATGGTTATGTGACTCCCTCTTTATCCCTGATCACGTCCCTGCTCTGCACTCTGCTCCTCTGAGACTGGCTCCTCCTGCTTTCTCCCCATTAGTGCCAGCACCCTACGTCCTCCTCCGTCCCTCTACTTTCAGTCTTCACGTACCTGTATATTTGAAGTAGATTTTTTTTTTTTTGTACACAACATATATTCTGGTCTTTTTTTAATCCTCCCTGACAGTCTCTGTTTTTTTTTTTAATTGGTATATTTAGACCATTGATGTTCAAGTGATTACTAGTAGAGCTGGATTAATATCTACTCTATGTGTGACTAGTTTCTATTTGTTGCCCTTATTCTTCATTTCTATGTTTGTCTTACACTCTTTTTCTGATTTTTTTTATTCAGTTGAGCTTTGCATATAATTCCATTTTCTCTTCTTTCTTAGTATATCAATTATATTTTTTCTCTTTTTTTCTAGTAGTTTCCCTAAAGTTTGCAATATATATTTACAACTAATCCAAATACACTTTCAAATACCAGTATACTGCTTTATGCATAGAGCAAGCATGTTAGAATAACAAAAAAAATTCCTAATGATTGCTATTAATATTTTGAACACACTGTTACCCATTAGATCAATTAATAGAGAAATGACAGTGTTTGCCTTCACTTATTCATTCTCTGAAGATTTTTCTTTCCTTAATGTAGATACAAGTTGCTGACCTTTATCATTATCTCTTTCCCTGAAAAATGCCTTTTAACATTTCTTTAAGTGAGGTCTAATAGCATTGTCTGAGAAAATCTTTATTTCTCCTTAACTTTTGAAAGACAGTTTCACAGGATACAGAATTCTAGGTTGGTGGGTTTTTTTAATCTAAACACTTCAATGTTTCGCTCCACTTTCCTCTTGCTTGCATAGTTTCTGAGGATATGTCAGACATGATTCTTACCTTTGTTCAGCTCTAGCTAGGGTGTTTTTCCCCTCTGGCATCTTTTGAGATTTTTATCATTAATTTTCTGAAGCATCAATCTGAGATGCCTAGGTGACATTTTTTGGCATGTATCCTGCTTGGTGTTATCTAAGCTCCCTGGAGCTGTAGTTTGGTGTCTGACATTAATTTAGGGGAAATTCACAGTCATCATTTCTTCTGTTTCCTTCTGTCTTCTCCTTCTGAGAGTCCTGTTGTAATTATAAATATCTTTTGAATTGTTCCAGAGCTTTTGAATATTCTTTTCTAGTTTTTTTTTTCCCCAGCCTTTTTTTCTCTCTGCTTTTCACTGTTGGACATGTCTATTGTCATACCTTCACGCTCTGAGGTTCTTTCCTCAGCCATGTCCATTCTACTAATGAGTCCATCCTTCATTTCTATTACAATGGTTTTCATCTCCAGTGCTCCTCTTTGGTTCTTTCTTAGAATTTGCATCTCTCTGCTTGCATTACCCATCTGTTCTTGTATGTTGTCTACTTCTTCCATTAAATCCCTTAACATACTAAACATTAGTGTTTTAAAAATTCCTGATCTGATCCGTCCAGCATTCCTTCAATATCTGTCTCTGGTTCTGGTGCTTGCTTTTTCACTTCAAACTTTTGTCTTTTCGTCTGCCTTGCAATTTTTGTTGCAAGGTGGACATGATGGACTAGGTACAAGGAACTGTGGTAAATAGGCCGTTAGTGATTTAGCGGCCAGGTGTTGGGGGAAGGGAAGTGTTCTATAGTCCTATGAGTAGGTCTCAGTCTCCTGGAGAGCCTGTCCCTGGACTGTGACCTGCACTGGTGCCTCTCAGGTTTTTCTTTCTGCCTCCACCCCACCCCCAATCCTGGTGGAACATAATGGCTACAGGGGCTGAAGTTGGGTATTTCAATTCACCAGCAGGTTGAGCTCTGGGAAATAGTTTCCCCTGGGGGCATACTTTGGTAAAAAGAACAGAGTGCTCTGATACGTTTTTATTAAATCTTTATTGTTGAGTGTATGCCAGATGTCCTCCTTTTTCCCCCATTGTCCCCCTCCACCCAGTTCCCAACCAGCCCCAGGCCTTCAACCCCTACTGTCTATGTCCATAGGTAAGATCTTGGGTTAATCTCTTCCCACTCCTCCCCCCACCTCTGAGATTCATCAGTCTATTCCATGCCTCTGATTCTGATCTATTCACCAGTTTATTTTGTTCATTCAATTTCTTGTTTGGGTGTTTTTATTTTTAGATTCAATTGTTGATAGATATGTATTTGTGGCCATTATAATGGTCATAGTTTTAATCTCTTCTTCCTCTTATGAAAGACTACCCTTCAGCATTTCAGGTAACTGGTTTGGTGATGAGCTCCTTTAGCTTTTTCTTGTTTGTGAAGCTCCTACCCTGCCCACTGTGGGAAGCATGATGTGAGGACCTGGTCGAGCTCCTGGCAGGAAAGCTCACAAAACTGTGGGGCCCTCCATGTGACTGAGAGCCCCGGGAGCCATCCATTACAGCTCAGGTCTTCCTCCCGGACACCTGTTCCATGAGGTTTCTGCTCTGGTGAGCTGTGATTCTCCACCCCACCTGTCTCTCCAGTGTCGGGCAGTGGTGGGCCCTGCGACCTCACTTCTGTGACAGACCTAAGAAGAGTTGTTGATGATTTGCTTCGTTTAGCTTTTTTCTTGTTAGAATAAAGGGGTAACTTCTAGGCTCCTTGCGTGCCTGACCAGAACATGCAAGTCCCCTCCTCAACTCTTTTTAAGGTAAAGAATTCTGTTTTTTAAATTCTCTTTGTTTAAAAAACTTCAGTTAAAATATTGATTACCCTGTGGTTCATCTTCAGAAAGAAAAGATGTTCTGAGCTGGAGCTAAGGAATCTGACTCTTCCAGTACTCCTCTGCGGCTCCTGTTAGTAACCCCCGAGAGCGGCCTCCTCTTTAGCATCTGGATCTTTACATAAACCGCCAGGAGATGGAGAATTAAGTGCCCACTGCGCTCAAGTGGCTCTCTCCTCGGAGGGGCCTGCAGGTGGAGGCCTCTCGCCCGGCTCTCCTTTCAAATGCACTTGCCTCTTCTCTCCGAGGTAATGATTTCTTTATTACACTTTGCCTCGAGTCTTTTGCTCCGATAGGTCTGGTATAAATACTCGTGATCTTTGCAAAGCGGGTCCTCTTTGTAAAATATTCTCTTGATAAGCTAAGAGTTCTTCAAGGAGATTCTTAACTAAACCAGCCGGGGATCCTGGAGGCGCCAACACAGAGAGCCCCCCACCCCTGTTCTGCCTGAGGGAACCCTCATGAGAATGAGGGTCCCAACCCAGAGAGGGGGGCCGGCCTTGTTGAGGCTGGGCCACGAATGAGAATCCACAGAAAGACGACAAAGTGTGCGGCTGGAGCACTGACCAGAAAGGTCTTATCACCTGACCTTTAAGGAGGAACCTGTTAAGGGAGGGCACATTTCCCTGGCAGCCCCGCGCCTCCATCCCTCAATTCCACGATCGGGTTTACTCCTCACTCCTCGGCGGGCGGGCGGGCTTTGTGAATGTCAGCTCTGGCTCCTGGGAGAGAAAGCACTTTCAAAAGGGCCCCTTGCCAGTCAGGGCTTAAAATAAGCAAAGAGAGCCCTGGCTGGTTTGGCTCAGTGGGTAGAGGAGGGCACCTCGCCAGAGAGGAGGGCACCTTGCCCCAAGCCGCACCGGGTGTCCCACCCTGCCGGCCTGGTCTCCTGTCCACAGGTGACATATTCTCTACCCAGAGAGGAGGAAGGAGTGTCTTTACAAGATTTCACTGGCGTGTTCTAGAGAAAACAAGGTCACTGGTGTTCAAAGTGAATCTAAGTGTCAGTCTCATTCAGGCCTGCAGACTGAAGAGTTCTGGGTTCAATTCTGGTCAAGGGCATATGCCTGGGTTGTGGGCTGGATCCCTAGTAGGGGGCATGTAGGAGGCAGCTGATCAATGATTCTCTCTCATCATTGATGTTTCTCTCTCTCTCTCTCCCTCTCCCTTCCTCTCTGAAATCAATAAAAATACCTTTTTTAAAAAAATAAGCACAGAAAGTCCCTGCTCCAGGGCTCCGGGAGGACAGGCACCCAGATTCTAGGCCTCGGTAGAGCCATTAGCCCACGGGACATGCAAGCCTCCTGACAGCCCAGCCTGAGGCTGTGAGCCCGAGGGACAGACCGCCCAGGGCGAGGCGAAGCCCAAGACCCATCATGGGACCTCCACTTCTCCTGGGGAAGGGCGCCTGGCTGGCTGGCGTGGGCTCAGTGCCAGGAGAGCCCATCCCGTGCAGTCTGTCCGGCAGAAGCAGCGCCTATAGCAGGCAGTGGTCCTGCCGTGAGCGCCCTCCAGCCCGTCCTGCCCATGTGTCCGGAGGTAGGGCAAAGGGGCGCAGTTGCAGTGCCAGAGAGGAGGGCACCTCACCCCAAGCCGCACCGGGTGTCCCACCCTGCCGGCCTGGTCTCCTGTCCACAGGTGACACATTCTCTACCCAGAGAGGAGAAGGAGTATCTTTACAAGATTTCACTGGCGTGTTCTAGAGAAAACAAGGTCACTGGTGTTCAAAATGAGTCTAAGTGTCAGTCTCATTAGGTTTCCAAAGTGTGTGGGTATAACTGCCAGGCAGGCGATTCACAGAGAAATTAGATAGGCAGGCAGGCAGGTAGGCAGGCAGGTAGGTAGGCAGGTAGGTAAGCAGGCAGGCAGGCAGGTAGGTAGGTAGGCAGGTAGGTAGATAGGCAGTTAGGTAGTAAGCAGGCAGGTAGGTAGGTAGGTAGGCAGGTAGGCAGGCAGGTAGGCAGGCAGGTAGGTAGGCAGGTAGGCAGGCAGGCAGGTAGGTAGGCAGGTAGGTAGATAGGCAGTTAGGTAGGTAAGCAGGCAGGTAGGTAGGTAGGCAGGTAGGCAGGTAGGCAGGTAGGTAGGCAGGCAGGCAGGCAGGTAGGCAGGTAGGTAGGTAGGTAGGCAGGCAGGTAGGTAGGCAGGTAGGTAAGCAGGCAGGTAGGTAGGCAGGTAGGTAGGCAGGTAGGCAGGCAGACAAGCAGGTAGGTAGGCAGACAGGTAGGTAGGTAGGCAGGCAGGTAGGTAGGCAGGTAGGTAGGCAGGTAGGTAGGCAGGTAGGCAGGCAGGCAGGCAGGTAGGTAGGCAGACAGGTAGGTAGGTAGGTAGGCAGGCAGGTAGGCAGGTAGGTAGATAGATGATAGATCACCATTCAAGGCGACCCCGCCTGAGGTGGCCATGCGTGTGTCACGAACAGTGATGTGTCTGTCCCAGATGAAAGGCAGTAGGCCCGTTCTTTCCCAGCCTCCCAGGAAAGGATGGGCTTGGCTAACAGGGTCATTCATTGCCAAGGGAACAGTAACCTCGGGTTTTCAGAGCAAATGACATTTCCGGTCCTGTTCATGGGGTTTTGCCCACCTGCCCCCTCTCCTCCCAGGAGCTTGGAATCGAACCCAGGACCCTCCAGTCCGAGGTCCCACGCTCTGTCCATCGAGCCACAGCGGCCAGGGCTGTTGGCGGTTTTGTTCTAAGAATCAGATGTTGGCGAGAAGCGCCCGCCCTCGTGTGACGGAACAGGACAGCCCAGGGCCCGCTCTGTCACTGCACTGTCCCCTGGTTTCCATCGGCACCCCCGCTCCTCGGGCGGCTCTGCCCTTCATGTTGGGGGGTCGGTGCTAAGGAGGAGCCCTCATCCCTCATGGCTTGGATGAGTTGACAGGCTTCCTCTCCGCACACTTCCACTGGGGCCAGCGCTCCAGCTCAGGCCTGCGCCAAGCACCTGGCCAGCTGGTCCCACTCACCATCCCTGTGGCCAGAAGCAAAGGACCTGGCGCTGGGGCGAGGGGGGAGGGGGGGATTAGGGGGGGTCAAGGGGCAGAGCCCGCAGACGCCCCGCACTCCCACTCTACCCAATGGCCACCTGACACGGCCAGGCAGAGGACAGGAGCCACCTAGACTCACCTGCCACGGGGACCGGGTGCACCAACCTTCTAGGCTCAGCGCTGCCCGCCGCCCACCGGGGGAGGCTGCACCCCGTCTGGGGCTCCCTGCTCCCTGCGTCCCTCCTGCGATCACTCCCGCGCCAGGGCCAGCGGGGAGGCCTGCGCTCAGGGCCCCACTCCCCTGATGCTCTGTAGGCACCAGCTCAGAACCCTTGTGGTCTGGGCCCTGAACCCTGTTCTGTGAGTGAGTCTGCGGGAGGGGGTGTGCGCAGGAGCAGGGGCAGCAGGGGGAGCGGCGGCAGCTCGGGTGGGTGAGCACGGAGCCCGGAGGGAAGGTGTCCCTCCCCAGGAGCTGCCACTGGATGTGACCGAGCGGGAAACGTTCCCAGCGAAGCCCTTTGGAAACAGTCCTGGTGTTTTCAGTGGGGAAACCCCTTGGCGGGGATTCTGAGGTCCAACAGTGCCACCCAGTGGCCGGCGGCGGAACTGTCGCCTCTGCCTTGTGCTGGGGAAGGGTCTTGGAGGAGGAGGAGGAGGAGGTTTCTGAGAAGACTCCCTGGGTGGGGACGGGACTGGCATGGGATGGGCAGCAATGGGGGCTGGGGGCGGGGAGGGGGGTTCTGGTCTGGCGGCACCAGGACACGGTAAGAAAGGGCAGAGGGTCAGGCGTATCCCAGCGCCAGCAACCCCAGCAAGATGCGGAGAAGGTGGGCCCCCAGGACGGATGCTCATGAACCCGGCATAGACGGGACAGTGACAGGGGGTGAACGCCGGACCACACTTGAGAGGCAGGGCGAGGGCCCATGATGCCCATGCCCTTCAGCCAGTGACCTTGAAGCTTGGGCAGACGCAGGGGCCTCCTGGGCCAGCGCTGTTCTCCACAACATCGCAACGCGTGGGATACATTCGGAGGCCTAGATAGAAGGGTGTGGGGGAAGCGAGGATTGCTTCTGACAACAGATGCGGAATCTCAGCGGGAAGGTGCGGGTGAGAGGGTGGGTGGGGAGAGATCAGCCGAAGACCTTGCATTCATATATGCATCACCCATGGACACAGACAGGGTGGTGAAGGCCTGGGGTGGAGGCAGGCTAGAAGGGGTTAACGGGGGGGGAAGGGGGACATAAGTAATACTTTCACAATAAAGATTTAATTTTTTTAAAAAGAATTGCTTCAGCCCTAACCGGTTTGGCTCAGTGGATAGAGCATCAGCCTGCGGACTGAAAGGTCCCGGGTTCGATTCCAGTCAAGGGCATGTACCTTGGTTGCGGGCACATCCCCAGTAGGGGGTGTGCAGGAGGCAGCTGATTGATGTTTCTCTCTCATCGATGTTCTAACTCTCTATCCCTCTCCCTTTCTCTCTGTAAAAAATCAATAAAACATATTTTAAAATAAAATAAAATAAAAATAAAAAAGAATTGCTTCTGACCCCTGGAGGAGGGACTGAAACTCCTATTGGAGAACGTGACGTTGAGAATGGGCACATTCTGTAAGTCCCAGCAGCTCAGAGGCAACGCCAAGTGCGGGCAGTGGCTTCTCCCTCCACGGAAGAGAGAGAGAGGATGGGCGAAGGCTGGGCAGCCGGGCCTCCTGTGACACAGCTGCCGCTCAGGGCGCATGTCCTTCCTCGGGGAGGCGGTTCTGTCGCAGCACGGGGACCTCGGAGTCGCTCTTCCAGCCATAGGACATGCGTGCCCCACTACAGCCCCCTTAACTCTCAAACAGCTTGTTGGTTTTTTTTAATAATTCTTTATTGTTGAAAGTATTACATATGTCCTCTTCTCCTCCACCCTCCCTCCGAGATTCCGCACTCTGCCCCATGCTTCCATGTCTCTGGATCCACTCTGTTCATCAGTTTATTTTGTTACTTAGATTCCACGTATGTAATTCTTGTCTTTCTCTGACTGACTTATTTCACTCAGCATGGTACTCTCCAGGTCCCTCCATGCTGTCTCAAAGGGTACGAGATCCTTCTTTGTTACTGCTGCATAGTACTCCCTGGTGTGAATGTACCACAGCTTTTTATCCACTCGTCTACCGATGGGCACTTGGGCTGTTTACACATCTTAGCTATTGTAAATTGTGCTGCTATGAACATAGGGGTGTGTACATCCTTTCTGATGGGTGCTTCGGGCTTCTTGGGATATATTCCTAGAAGTGGGATCACTGGGTCAAATGGGAGTTCCATTTTTAGTTTTTTGAGGAAACTCCATACTGTTCTCCACAGTGGCTGCACCAACCTGCATTCCCACCAGCAGTGCACGAGGGTTCCTTTTTCTCCGCGTCCTCCCAGCACTTGTCGTTTGTTGATTTGTTGATGAGAGCCATCCTGACAGGTGTGAGGCGGTACTTTGAGCATTTTTTCATATGTCTCTTGGCCTTCTTTGGAGAAGAAGTATGTCCACTTTGGAGAAGTGTCCGTTTAGGTCCTTTGCTCATTTTTTAACTGGATTGTTTGTCTTCCTTTTGTTGAGTTGTGTGAGTTCCTTGTATATTTGGAGATTAACCCCTTCTCAGATGTATCATTGCCAAACATGTTCTCCCTAGAGTGGGCTCCCTTTTCGTTTCGCTGATGTTTCTTTTGCTGGGCAGCTTTTTATTCTGATGGAGTCCCATGTGTTTATTTTCTCCTTGGTTTCCTTTGCCCGAGGAGCTGTATCTGCAAACATATTGCTAGCATAGATGTCAGATTTTGCCGGCAGCTTGTTTCTTAATCGGTAAGAGGCTCAGCATTGGGAAACCATTCCATTTAGATCTTGATCCCCAGTAGGGGACATGCAGGAGGCAGCCAATCAATGATTATCTCTCATCATTGATGTTTCTATCTCTCTTTCCTTCTCCCTTCCTCTCTGAAATCAATAAAGATATATTTAATTAATAAATAAATATTTCCTGAGGGCTTGCTCTGGGGGTTGGCATTGGACTAGGCCAGTGGTCGGCAAACTCATTAGTCAACAGAGCCAAATATCAACAGTTCAACGATTGAAATTTCTTTGGAGAGCCACATTTTTTAAACTTAAACTTCTTCTAACGCCACTTCTTCAAAATAAGACTCGCCCAAGCGTTGGTATTTTGTGGAAGAGCCACACTCAAGGGGCCAAAGAGCCGCATGTGGCTCACGAGCCGCAGTTTGCCGACCACGGGACTAGGCCAAGGAAACAATTGTGAGAAGTTGATGTTTCTGCCTTCAGTTTGGCAAGGGGACAGACAGTCATACAGGCCAATCAAGTTCTTAAAAATAAACACATGGTTAGGTTGGCACGCAGTGAAGTTCTGTTGAGTGAAGGAACTAATGAATGGATAAATCTACTATACTTACATTTTCCTTTTAAGCATTTAAGTTTAACAAACAAAACCTGGTTTTAACAAACAAACCCTTTCCAGATATATATTATAAGTCTATCTAAACCCGTAAATATGGCAAATGATAACTTCTCAAAATGCCAATAATAGTCTTAATAAAATTCTTATTCTTTCAACTTAAAATTCTAAGTTTAAGTCAATACTCAAAAAAATTCAAATCGGAATCATAAGCTGCATCATTTTCTTTAATAGGCTGTCTTTTCTTAAAATGTGACAAATGGTTTAAATGAAAATTATAGACTTTCTTAGCCCAAAATAATAATATCGATGTGATTTAACCCTCATATCTAAGCTTAAATGGAATGTTTTGGGGGTTATAAGACAATCGCTTAAAAAGCCATCTGTTTCCTGAGTCTGGGGGTTGAATTGCATATTGGTTGGAGGGTGTGTGGCTGGGCTCCAGGATTCCCTCCTCGCCCCCCACCCTTTCCTTGTTGGCCCCTGGCTGTAAGGACATGTGCCTGGGGTGGTAGCAGCCATTATCTCGTCATGTATATGGCGTGAGTACAGGAGATGATGAAACCAGCATTTAATGAAATCCATAGACCAGCAGAGGAAGGAGGGGGACAGTAAGACTCCTGGCATTGCTTAAGTCATGGATTCTGCTGTGTTTTCATTAAGACCCACCCTGGCTCGTCCAACCTGCATGAACCCACCCATTTCTTGTTTGGCTAAGCTAAGTTTCCGTTGGGTCTTCATCACTCTTAACCAAAAGAATCCTCATGTATTTATTATGCTGCATAAACCATTATTATTCTCCAATATCATCCCAGATCTTCAGAATTTTTTTTTACTCTAATCACCTTGAAAGTACTTGAGGAGTGAAAGGAGATGGGGAGATCCTAACATGCACCCCAGTGGTGGGGAGTGGGCGTCGGTCTCAGGAGGTGAAATGAGGGGCTGCTGGGAACTCGGCAACATCATGAATGTGGAACAGATCGTGGCCATGAAAACACAGATGCCCCGGGTCCTCTGAAATCGGGAGGACAGCAGACCCCGTGGTTTCTTTGTGGACGGGAAGGCAATCATTCTGTGTTGTTATGAAAGCATGTTTCCAGACGGCTTCCTGGTAGACCTCTGGGTGACATTTCCTTGCTTTCTACCAAGATAGTGAAGTTTTCCAGCTCCTGGGAGTATCGTAATTTATTATGATACAAATAGTTAAATGTAGTAAGAGCAGAAAAGTAGTTAACTGTAGTAAAGGCAGAAAAATAGCAGGAGGTTGGGCTTCCGGCAGGCCTGAGGACAAGCTCACCCCCAGAGGAGGGAGCATGGCATCCAGAAGAGAGAGCGCCACAGCATCTGTTACGTTTGTTTGACTTGCATTCATTTCTCCTGGCAGCAGTGCCTCCGTATTTTTCTGGAGAACAATTCTTTACCCTCATCTAATCCATATATTGGGGACTGCCTCACCCCTAGCTCCTGTAGTGCCTTGTAATTCAGTTCATATTAATGAGAGTTGAGCATGCTTGTAGCCATAACAACTGATTCAGAATCTTATCCCAAGGATGGGGGTTGGGTTGGGTGGTCAAAGCCTATCTGAAAATGAAGACAACATCAAGGAAGGCATGGATGGATAAAAAAAAAAAGGGGGGGGCGGGGGGGAGAGAAATTTCTGGAAACATTTTTTAAGACTCTGACTCTAGCCATGCCTGAATTCAGAGACCTTGTGGACTTTTCAGGAACAGGTGCCATGGAACCAATCCCCTCCCACCCCCATCTTTTATTCTTGTTTTTTTTCTTTAAACTTCATTTACTTGGAGTTGGATTTTCTCTGTGGTGTCATTACATGTGGTTTCCCCGATAGAGGGTGGAGCTCCCTCACTGCATCTGTTCAGAGAGGCAATGCTGGCAAACAGGCATTTCCTGCCACCTGCTGGGGTAGCAGCGCAGGGTCCCGGCCACAGAGCTCACACTCCTGACAGTGCCCTGGTCTTAGAAGGACTGGGACAGCAGTCCAGGAGCCAAGACCTGGCCGCAGGGATAGAAACTGGAAGAGGACTCAAGGGTCAGGTGGAGACTTGATCTCAAGAACCATGAACCCTCCTTAGTCTTAAAAAGAAAAAAGGTAAAGGCAGGAATGGCAAATAGGTTTTGTCTTCCTTATCAAGTCTGATTGCCGAGGCATGCCTGGATGTCTATGTTGAAAAAGACTGGGAGGCCCACCCAGCTCAGCAGAGTGTACACACCGCCATTGACGGCTGGTGTCCGGTATGGGCATGGGTAGAAGCGGGAGGATGGGATAGGATCGATACGGCCCATCTATGGGTTTCTCGGTAGGACTACTCCTGGCATTTCAGTGGTTCAGTCTCCACTGCGTGGCACTGTCAGGTCACCGCAGGGCCTTGGTCCACTGAGTGCTCGGAGTACCACCCCAGTCGCTGCGATGAGCAAAAACCAAGTCCCCACATACTTGAGGTGCCTCTTAGGAGAAGAGCGCTGCTCTGTTTGAAAACCATTACGTTTGACCAGGAGTGACTTGACTTGGATTGAATTACCTGAGGATTGGACTAGAGCTCCTGAAATTCCTTAAGACGAACGGGAAAAATAATTGGGATTTTAACATTTTGTTTCTCAGATCCAGAGTCCAGACTGAGCTTGCCCCCGGAAAGGAGTGGGGATTGAGCAAGGGAAGACTTTCCAGCCTGAGGAAGAAGATGCCTAGGGGGAAGGGAGTCGGGTGGAACCTTAAGCAGGGAACAGCAGCCAAGGCTGGAGTTGACGTTGGTAAAGAAGCATCACTCATTAGTGTAGACGGGGGTGTTGGTGTTTTGTAGGTGGGATAATGTTCGTGTTGTCCCTGTGTTCAGACATGCTTTTGGCGCGGCCTGACCTTTGGTTACAGCGCGGCTTTTTCAGATGTTCATGTTCTTTGCAGTTATGTTAAGCAGGAGAACATCAAGGCCCAGCTGTGAGCAGGAGGCCAACCTGTCGCAATGTCAAGGTCAGCTCCTGTGTGTCGTGGATTTCCTCTTTCTCGCATTTTATCGTTGTGTTTAATAGTCGCTCATTTTCTTGCTCCCTCACTGGACTGTAAGCTGCACAAGGGCCTCGGCCTGTTTTGATTACCACTGAAGACCCAGCGTCCAGCTAAGTCTCCCAGTCTCATGGCAACTTAAAGACTAGTTACCGAACAAATGAATGCATGGTCCCATTAGCCTATCAGACTGCGTGGCTGGAAGCTAGGAGTCACTCCCTATTCAGCTCTGTATTTCTAGAAACAAACAGTTCTGGTGCCGCTCATTAAATATGTCTTGAGTGAAAGAGGAGCTTTCCATACGGTGAGATTTATTGGTTTTTAAAAATAAGGTAATATGAATTCCACTTTGTGAAGGAAAGACAATGCTCAATTCAAATGGGTTCCCTTGTGACAAAGAAAAATCACAGCAGAATCAAGGGTTTTCGGCATTTTCCATTGTGCTGAATTTGAAGAGTGAAGTTCAAAGCTCTAAAGGCTTAAAATTGCTTTTTATACCCATTATCAACTCATTGCCCCACCCCAAAACTATTTATTTATTTATGTATGTATGTATGTATGTATGTATTTAATTCAGCAAGTATTTATGATGCCTACTCAATGCCAGACACTGTGTGAAGTGCTAGGACTAGGTCACAAACCTGCCTGCTGACGTCATGAACTTATGCTCAGTGATAGGCCAAAAAGAATGAAACGGGAAATGAAGTATCTGGAGAATTATAAGACTGGGGAAGGAAACAAAGGCATATTAGCATGGGGAATATCTGAGGTGAGTCTATTTTGGGTGGGATGGTCAGAGAAGGCATCTATAGGGGAGAAATATTGAGGCTGAAACCCTGATGAGGAGGAACTAGGCCCGAGGACAGCATGGAGCAGACATTGTTGTGGGACAGGCCAGTTGGCCCCGAGGCCCTGAAGCAGGCGAGGACTTGGTGTATCTGCAAACCTTAGGGAAGAAGAGTGCGTGTGGCTGGAGCACATTTGGCAGATGGAGCAGTAAATACAACCGCACATTGTAGATAAGAACCTGAGGCTGGAGGAATTGTGAGGCTCTCCCCTGTCACTGAAGCACGGGGGCAGGTAGGGCTCACCCCAGGTCCTCTGACCGAGTGCTGCGACTCGATGCTTTCATCTTATCTTGAAAAGGGGGCTTTTTCTGACAGCTATGATTTTCAAACATGTTAGGGACAAAACTCTTTTTCAAATAAAATCTCATATTAAAACCTAATGCTCAAAACAGGTAAGGGAGGCTTCTCTGCTGGAGTTGGAGGAGGGGACTCGGAATCTCAATTGTTTAGTTCCTGCTACCCTCCCCCACCTCGGGTTCAGCCCGTGGAGCTGAAACCCCAATGACATTGTTTTCAGTTTTCAGAGTCCCGTCTCCAGAATATGTGGGCGTGTCCTCCGTCACCTGCACACTGTGTTCTCAGAACAGGGTCCTGTTAGGGTTTGCTGTCTCCACTTACACGTCAGCGAAGCGGTACACACAGGAATTCGGATACGTCACATTATTAGAGGCGCATACGCGCTGACTGTAATGGAGCATACTCGTTTGTCGTACAGATTTCGGTTGATAATAACCGCACAAAATGCCCTAAAACAAAACGCACAGGTCAAACCCTCCATCCTGCAATGGTCTCTTAATAGTGTCTATTACAAGTGCTTGGGAATTTTTTTTTTTTTTTATGCAGAAGGAAGATAATGATAAAATATGTCTCCTTTTAAACTTTGAACATTAAAACTTCCTGGTCTTTGAAGGCCTGGGGTGGGGGGCGGGTGTGGGCAGAAGAGGTCAATGGGGGGGAGACGGGGGACATATGTAATACTTTCAACAATAAAGATTTAATTTAAAAACAAAGAAAAAACTTCCTGATCTTAAATTCAGCAGCCAGAATCTTTGGAATCTCCACTTTGCAAGGCAGCTGAGGCCGCCGGATCTTTAACTGTGTGATGTAGATCTGTAACCTGTTAGAATACCATGCTGGGCAGTGAAAAAAAAAAATGTTACACCCTGGGGGGGGGGGGGTGCAGTCCTTGTCACTTAATTGCTACTTCCTGTCTGACCAACACATTAGTTATTGGAGGTGAGAACTATTTTTCTGTCTGTCCTCAGGTGGGGACGGACTGTTACAATTCTAAACCTCTTGTATCAGAAGAACGTGGCTTGGCCTACTGGTAGTTATGAAATAAGTGAAAATAGCAACGTTTCTTTAGTTCACAAAAACCCAGATTAGGCAGATCACACGTATGTCTATCTTTTGGCTTCCGGGAAGCTCTGGTTTGTTCTTGAGGCAACAGCCCTATGAAGCAAGCTGGGGCCTGGTGGAAGGAACGGTGATTTCAGCATTTATGAAGTTTGGAGAAGAGTGCTGACATTTTCTAGCTGTGTGATCCTGGGCAAGGCGTTTACGTGCTGTGAGCCTGCAGCGACCAGGAACACCTGCTTATGTTGTGGTAACATCTAACCCCAAGATGTAGGTGGCTTAGAACAAATTCTATTTTTCAACCAAGCTGAACATGTAAGGTGGCCAGCTAATGGTCCTGCATTATCTTCAACGGGTCCCAGGTGGGCAGACTTGTCACTATTGGGCATGTTGTTCATTGTCAAGGTTAAGTGAAGATGTGTTCTTGAGGATCTCCCTTTTCAGCAATTAAATAGTTCGGTCCAGAGGTGGCGTCACTGCCACTTTCCCTCACCTTCAGGTGGCCTGGCCCAACCATAGAGGATGTGGAGTGTGATATTGCCTTGTCCCAGGACAACCAGATGGGGGAGAACTAAAAATAGTTGGCAAATGACACAGAAACTATCCCAGAACTTTAGCTCCATCTCGTCCAGATTGGGAACTATTGCTTGCCACAATAGTCCACATAATTGGTGTCATGTACGTGGAAAATCCGAAGTGCAGTGCATGTCATTGTAATTGTGATGATGACGATGATTACTGATGAGACAAGAGTTTCTGCTCCAGGTTCCTGACATTAGTTTATAAATGGCTGGTGTTTGTCTACTGAGTTTAAGGGCATATGAATGAATGAAAACCTGGGGAAGTCAGTTTACTCTTCTCCCCAATGCTCTGCCTGGTAGGTCTAGTTTAGTACATTCTGAAACACAATATCTACAAATGATTATAAGCTAATAAATTACATTGAATGATTCTATAAATTTGTGATTCTTACATCTGTTTGGGGATCAATATAATCTAGTAGTAAGAATATAGCCAATGCCCAGCTGGTGTGGTTCAGTGGTTGAGTGTTGATCCATAAACCAGGAGGTCAAGGTTCAATTTCCAACCAGGGCAATTGAGGCATTGCCCGGGTTGCAGGCTCGATCCCAGTAGGGGACATGCAGGAGGCAGCTGATCTATGATTCTCTCCCATCATTGATGTTTCTATCTCTTTCTCCCTCTCCCTCTCTCACTCTGAAATCAATTTAAAAAAACATATATTTTTTAAAAATAATATGGGCATGAAGTCCAGTGGATTTTATTTGTAATCTTATTTTAAATATATGTTGACTCTGTGACTTTGAGTATATAGGTTAAGCTCTGGATATTTTCGTTTCTCATCTGTGACAGAGAAATAATGTTTACCTCACAGAGTGGTTTTGAGAGTTAAATGAGACTATATATATATATATATAGATAGATAGATAGATACATATATCTATATCTATATCTATATCTATATCTATATCTATATCTATATCTATATCTATATCTATATCTATATATATACTGAGTGGCCAGATTATTATGCGTTTAGAGATCATAATAATCTGGCCACTCAGTGTGTATGTGTGTGTGTGTGTGTGTGTGTGTATGTATATATAAAATCTGTGTGTGTGTGTGTGTGTGTGAGTGTATGAGTGGCAAGATCATAATTAGAGCTTGATATATGGTACTTAATTATATGGAATGTGAGCTTCATGATAACTCACGAGGAAGGAATTTTTATGACCCTAATTTTACCAGTGAGTAAGTTGAGGCTTGGGGGATTTAAGTAATCTCACCCAAGACCAAGATACGAATTAATGGAGAAGGCTGTGTTGAGTTCAGTCATGGAAAAGAAGCAAAGAAATTATCCTAATAGAGAGATTTAATTGTAAGTCTTATTATTTCTATGAATCTGTGAAGAGAATGAATACTGAAAAAAAGCCATTATGTTTCAAGAAGAGGCGTCTTCACTGAAGTTTGAAAATGCAATTTTAACGAAGAGGGGTGGGGATGGGCTCAATGGATGACCAGGGTGAAGTGGAAAGATACGGTTGCAATATTTTTTTTTTTTGATGTTTGATAGTAAAGGGGAGGAGGAGAATGGAAGAGGCAAATGCTTCAGAAAGGTCTGGGCTAACCTGTGCGTGCCTTCAAGCCAACTGGAAGAGGAACTTTAAAATACATGATGGAGGGTGGCTAATTAGAGGAATTGGAAAAGCGGGAAATAAGGTTACCAGCACAGATTGAAGCACCATCCCTCCGATACAGAGACAGAGAAGACGGGATGAATCTAAAGAGGATGTTTTGAAGGGTGATTAGAGGAATTGGAAAAGCGGGCAATGAGGTTAACAGCACAGATTGAAGCACCATCCCTCCGATACAGAGACAGAGAAGACGGGATGAATCTAAAGAGGATGTTTTGAAGGGTGAGGGAGAAGGGTGTGGGGAAACCCTCTGTGAGGTTGGGTCCAGCTGTTAAGTCCGGATGGTGACTCTGGCAGTGCGAGAACTGGGTTGGTCTGGAAGCTGGAGAAGGCTTGGCATGGACATCAATGGGAGCATGTCAGAGAGTCAACAGGGCTATAAAAATGAACGGCCTCTAGACAAAATCAGCACCAGCTATTAGCAGGCCCTGGCAGTACCATGCTGAATACTTCTGGGGTACTGAGTGAGAAATGGAAAAGTGGGATGTTGTGGTCAGGGAGTGTGGACATCAGAGACTTGAGGGGGAGCCATCAAGACTGTGGTCAGCTTGGAAGAGAGTCATTTGTTCAAGATGATTCTGGTGGATTATGCAGGGTGTCATCAGTTGAGAGTTTAGAGGTCAAGGTTTGGACTTTGTGTGAACTTAGTAGGTGTGGGAAAATGAACTTGAACAATGGTGTGTGGAGGCAGAGGCTAGTAGGCAAAGTTTTAGAAGAATTTCTCAGGGGTGGGGCTAAGATAATGATCCTCGGGGTGTATCTCAAGATAAAACAGATGAAGAATGGGCGGAGATAAAGGTCTTTGGATTTTAAAAGGTGAGGAAAAGTGAGGTCAAGCGATCAGGTATGAACTGCTTTGTAGTCTGGCAGCTCTTCCCAGGGAGAGAAATTTCTCAAGCTGCACATGAAGCCACAACGTGTAGAGGGTCCTTTGCGAGTGAAAGACGCGCCTGTGAAGAACAACAAACGAACAAAACCTCTCCATTCTGTGCCAAGGAACGTTTATTTATTCCTCCTCACATTCCTGCCAGGGGCCACCAGGGAGGCCTTGTCGGAGAGACCTCTACCACCGTGTTCCCACTCTAGGGAAGGCGGGACCGAGTGAAAACCATAAAAACAAAAACAAAGTATGAAATAAGAGGAAAGTTTGAGAGTGTTGAATCCTTCATTTCTTCCCCAGTGCACTTGGGGTGCCACAGGAAAGAGAAAGGTGACCCGTTAGAGGGTTAGAGACGTGGGAGAGAATTAAATCGGAGCATGGCTTGAATGAAGAGTTCTGGGGTTAGTTAGCTGGAGGGAAGACAGCACCCCTGGGCAGCAATCCAAGCGCAGAATAATGGCTGTTGTAGGAAGTGAAAGTAATAATGTGAAAAGCGACGTGCTATGTGGTAGCGCTCAGTACACCTGCTGTGCGCATCGTCTCATTCAAGGCTCACAGTAACCTTCTGAGAAAGAGGTGGCGTCTGTCCTGTTATATGAAGGCGGCAGTGACTTAGGGAAGTGGGTAGAGTTAAGAGCCAATGTGTTTAGTTCCTCTGATGCACTGCCTTCACCTTTGACTTCAGAGATAGATGTGGCGACACATTGAACGTTGGCATAACAGGAGCGGACCTGGCAGAAGCAGAGCGGTCAGGAAGGACAGCTGATGCTTCCAGTGAGGCAGAGGGAGCCGAGCAGTGGGTCAGAGTGCACGGCGTTTTCACGGGTGAGTGTCCTCTGGAAAGAGGGATGGGGACGGGGGATGATTGAGAGTCGGGAGACAACGGTTCTTCCCCGTCCCCTCCCCCTCGTCTATCGGAGGTGCAATGTGCGACGGCCCCTTCTCCATGTTGTGCTTCCTGCTTCCCAGACATCCAGTGAGGTCAGCCTAGGTGGCTGCTTCAAGTTCTCCAGTTAAAAATCAGTATCCCTGGGCACTAACTTGTGCAAATGATGAGTAAGGCTGATTGGGGGTGAGTGGCAAGAAATTGGAATTCCCCTACGTATTCAGGTTTTTATCTCCTAACTAGAGGCCAGGGTCGCTCGGCCTGGCCAATGATCAGGGCTGACTTTGCCAAAGAAAGTTTAGGGACCGGCCGACTGGGTGGAGGGACTGTGGGAGGTTGGCCGGCCGCGGGAAGTTGGCTGTGGGAGCACACTGACCACCAACGGGCAGCTCCTGCATTGAGCGTCTGCCCCCCGGTGGTCAGTGTGCATCATAGTGACCGGTTGATCGGTCGTTGGGTCGTTCGGTCGTTCGTCTCTTAGGCTTTTATATATATAGATTGCTGCACCAGCCCACCCCCAACCTCCGGGCTTCTTCCTTCCTGGCATCCAGCAGAGGCTCCATTCAACACCCTGGAGGCGAGGGCTTCTGGTGACAGTTTTAAGATCCGTGGCCCGGATTGGGCTGCCCTAGCTCTAGCCTTTTGCCTGTCCTCTGCTCCCTCCCCTCTGTGAGGACGCCTTTACACTCCAGCTCTTTTCCTATCTTCTTGTTTTCCGCTTTTGATGTCGTCCCCACTGTGATCGCGCCTCTGTGTGCACGGAGGCACAGTGACATCTGCATTTTGACCCTGTGTCCAGCAGGAGCTCCTTCCCTGCTTCTCATGGGAACAGGAAGTTAGCACAGGCAGGAATGTTATGTTTTGGTTCTACTCAGTTTTCTTTGAATGATTAAGACTAAATAGTTCTGCCCTGACAGGTTTGGCTCAGTGGATAGAGCGTCAGCCTGTAGACTGAAGGGTCCCAGGTTCAATTCCTGTCAAGGGCATGTACCTTGGTTGCAGGCACATCCCCAGTAGGGGGTGTGCAAGAGGCAGCTGATCGATGTTTCTCTCTCATCGATGTTTCTAACTCTCTATCCTTCTCCCTTCCTCTCTGTAAAAAATAAATGAAATATATTAAAAATAAATAAAAAGACTAAGTAGTTCCGCCCTGACCGGTTTGGCTCAGTGGTTAGAGCATCGGCCTGCGAACTGAAGGGTCCCGGGTTTGATTCCAGTCAAGGGCATGTACCTTGGTTGTGGGCACATCCCCAGTAGGGGGTGTGCAGGAGGCAGCTGATCGATGTTTCTGACTCTCTATCCCTCTCCCTTCCTCTCTGTAAATAAAAAAATCAATAAAATATATTTTTTTAAAAAAATACTAAATAGTTCCAATCATGGAACTATTGAATTGAACAGTAATGATTGTTTTTTTCCTATTGGTTCATGTTGCTCCTAGATGACCTCACACTATCTGGATGTGGAACACACACACACACACACACACACACACACACACACACACACCTCCCATCTCCTATTAGTAAAATAATGTCTATTGTGCTCACTAGTGAAGGGAACATCTGTAGCCACAGAGTCAGCCAACATTAGCGAATATATTAGTCAGCTAAGGCTGCCAAAACAAAATACCAAATAATGGGTGATTTTAACATCAGAAATTAATGTTCTGCCGTGTCGGCATGGCTCAGTGTTTGAGCGTCAACCTATGAACCAGGCGGTCATGGTTCGATTCCAGTCAGGGCACAAGCCCGGGTTGTGGGCTAGATCCCCAGTGTGGGGCATGCAGGAGGCAGCCAATCCATGATTCTCTCTCATCATTGATGTTTCTCTCTCTCTCTCCCTCCCTCTCCCTTCCTCTCTGAAATCAATAAAAATATATTTTTAAAAAAGAAATTAATGTTCTCACAGTTCCGGGTGTTGGCAGGGCTGGTTTCTCTTGAGGCCTCTCTCTTTGGCTTGTAGACAACTATCTTCCCACTGTGTCCTCACACGGCCTTTGCTCTGTGTGCAGGACCCCTGGTGTCTCTTCGTTTTCTAATAAGGATTAAAGTACTATTAGGCAAGGGCCCCACCTTTATGACTTCATTTAACCCTAATTACTCCTGGAAAGCCACGATTTCTAAATATAGCCACACTAGGAGTTAGGTCTTCAACACATGAACTGGGGGAGACACAATTCAATCTGTAACATTCTAACGTCTGTACTCCCACCCCCAAATCCATATCCTTCTTACTTGCCGAGAATCATGGACCTTTAATCTTCAAGACACTGGTATCCCAGGAGAAGTTAACTAGTATTTCCTGACTAAAGGGTTCTCCGGTCAACCAGATTTGGGAAACCCTGAATACTCAATTTCTTTTTCGGGAATTACTTATCAAAGGCTCTATTATTTTTTTGGCAATACAGATTTTTTTTTCCACTTTTTTAAAACTCAATTTTACCCAAACTTAATTTGCCACAGCTTATTATTTTACAGAACATTTAATAACATGTAAAGAGATGTTAGTGTTTTCTTGGTCATTAAGAAAGGATTTACTCCAATTTCCCCTAATGTCATGCTGTCTAGTATCTAGACTTGTTACCAAGTAAGATGACTGCATTTTTGGTCTGCTTAGACTGCTCGAAAATTTTTTCAAATTCAAAAGAACTCCATGTCTATAAGGCTTCCAGAAATTCTAGTTCTCTACAACGGAGCCCAATAGCACGAGTCTGCTCTCTCTTTCTAAGCAGATCTCTTCAGATATGTAAAGGCAGCTCTAGCGTCCCTAAAAAGGCCTTTTTACTCCAGATTGCCCACCTCAGCTTCTTCATAGCATGTAGTCCTGTGAGTCCTCCCTGCCCTGACATATTAACATAGCGTTACTTAGCAACAGTGCAACACAGTCACAATCAGCCTCATCGCTTCTCTTCTCTGTCCCAGTTCCCCTCCCTGCAGGTTCACAGATGACAAGACAGACAAGGACTCTACTTCTTGGAACTTACTTTCTTGTGAATGAAAAGAAAACATAATCTAATGATGTAGTAAATGATTTCATATGTTGACAAGTATTCAAAAGAAAATATACCATGGTATTGGGCTAGAGAATGACATGGATTTAGGGGACAAATTAGATGGAGTAATCAGAGAAGGCTTCTCAGAGGAGATGATCTATTTGAACAGATACCCAAACGATGAGAAGCCAGCCTAGAGGTCCCATTCTCTCCAGTTTCACTGTTATCTAATCTGGGTGTTTTCCCTTAAAACTTGTAAATCAGACAAGCGCTAACCTGTGTTTTCTGTGATGAGTGTAGATGTTTGTACTAAATTCTGTGCGAGATCGGATTTAAAATTTTTCACCTCCTTTTCTTTTTTAAATTACCTTTTCTCCATGTTTCTCTCTTCTTATTATTTTCTATTATAAGCTTTTTTTATGGTGATTTTAATTAGAGGCTGTGTCTGGGAGTTCATGGTCTCAAATATTCATTTAGTGTCTATGTATTGAACGTCTATTATTTGCCTCACTTGTTATTATGTGACTTCGTTTTATTCATTGTCATTGCAGCATTCCTTACTCCCTGCCATTGCCTGTCCCTCTCCCTGAGTATTATTATTCATCTCTCATCACTAGAATGCAGGTTCCACAAGAAAAGGATCCGGCCTGTTTGTTTGCTTGCTTAAACCAGCACCTAGCACAGTGCATTGCATATAGTAGGGACTCTCAACAAATAATTACTAAATGAACAGGGAGTCCTTAGTCAAAAGGTAGAGGAACACAGAATGCACCCAGCGTTGGGGAGAAGGAATTTTTCTGCATCAGTGAGTTAAAAAAGAAATGCTTACTTAACTGGAACGTCAAGTAATTCAGCCATTTTAGGATGATGTTAACCTTCAATAAGAAGAGCACATTGTGAAATGTTTAACACAGTCTCCCCTGCTTTCCCCCCAAATGATTCAGAATTGTCTTTAAGTTGAAACCACGCTATGGCCTCACTGAACAAGGGCCCCTTTGCAGAGCTGCCTTCAGTGGCAAAAGGCCACAAGTAAATGCACCCCACGGAGCTGACAGAGACCCTCCACCTACTCCTCTGCAGCCGCTGCCACCGTGTCATCAATGCGAGGGGCCCGCCAGTCCTGGGAGTGTCCAAATGGAATCGAGAGAAGGATGTGTCAGCTGATCAGAAGCGTCTCTTCATTACGGTTATGCCTGAATGCTTAAGGTGCGGACTACCTACACGTAGCCTGCCCAGACCATACAGAATGAAATAATAAAAACAGGACTTGAGAAATGACTGAAGTAAACGACTGGAGAAAAGAGGTTTGAGTGTGTATTGATTAGAAGACAAAACATTCATCTTCTACCGCTAACTGCGAGTCAACTTCTGTTCTGTCATGAAAGGCTCTGGTGGTTGAAAGCACCTACAATGTAAGTTTTGATTCTAGGCAAGCAGTGCTTCCTAATCACCACACCTCTACAGCATTGTTCACACTTTACCCGGCAGTGAGCTTCCCATGGGCAGGAAACCTGAGTGCATGCTCTCCCGTCAGGAATATCGCAGAAGTCACAGATGTTTAGATGATCTCTGAGTCCTCAATCCAACTCAGAACGCCAAGGCCTACCTGAATTAGGGGCTCCGTCTACACATTTTGGGCTTAATTGACCTCACTTCACTCCTGTTTGATATGGTGACAAAGACAAAGTAGTATACATAGCAATGCTAATTATATAAATGATATGTAACTTTTATTATCCAAGTTAACATTCTCATTGTAGAGATCAAACAAGCTAGTCACCTTCCCAATGTCACTTCCTCAGTAGCATCATTACATGCACTTTCGGTTCTGCCGGTTGCTGAGGACACGCTGAGGAATGGAGGGACTCGATCTAGAAAACAGTTCTCCCCACACTGACGGGAATGGAAAATGGCACAGCCACCATGGAAACAGTTTGCAGGTTCCTTTAAAAATCAAGCACAGAACTTACCCAGCAATCCCTCTTCTGGTTATCTATCCAAAAAATTGGAGAACATTTATTTGAAAAGGTATATGTACCCCTAGGTTCATTTGCAGTATTATCCACAGTGGCCAAGACATGGGAACAACTGGAGATGATTGGATAAAGAAGACGTGGTACATAGACACAGTGGAATACTACTCAGCCATAAAACAAGATGAAATACTGATATCTGCGACAACGTGAGTGGATCTTGAGAATATCATGCTAAGAAAAGTAAGTCAGAGTGAAAAAGTAAAAAAAAAAACAACACACACATATGGTTTCACTCATGTGGATATAAAACTGAAAACAAATGAACAAACAAAAACATAGATACAAAGGGAAAAGACAGAGGTAGGAAAGGGTAAGGGTTCAAATATATGGTGAAGGAAGAAAACTTGACTTTGGATAGTGAATACACAACTATACAGAGACTAGAGGCCCGATGCACAAAATTCGTGCAAGAGTAGGCCCTCGCGGCCCCGGCCCCTGCCCACTGGTCATTTGGAAGGTCGTTCCGGAGTCCAGTCTAATTAGCATATTAGCTTTTTATTATATAGGATGGTGTATTATAAATTGCATACTTGAAAGCTATATAATTTTATTAACCAATGTCTCCCCAATAAATGTAATAAAATAGGAAAAGAAAGAGAAAGTAGTTTTCAAATGTCGACGTGCACTAGAATCACCGGGAGCACTGACACAGAACACAGAAGCCCAGGCTCTTTAAGATACGATAGGTCTGGGCCTCTACACAGGAACGTGTACAAAACCAAGGAAGATCGGAGCGGTAAGAGGAGGGCGTTCCCTGTTGCCTACTGTGGATTAGCTGGAAAGGTGATGGGAAAAGCAGAGTTGTAGGACCTCCCCTGGGAGAGAACTGGTTAAATCAAGAACTTGTCAAACTGAGGAGAGACTGGCATCTAGTGGCCACAATAGGTAATGACACAGAGCACGCAGAAGCCCAAGTGTTTCCCTGTTCATTTCCCCAGCCTGGAATGGAAAAATAACATGACGGCCCTGTAGTAATCAAGACCTTTAAGTTAAGTGACAGATTATACGTTGGATGAAGCAAAAAAGAAAAAGGGATGTATTGGCCAATGGAATAGGAACAATGAGATGGAGTGAAAATTAGCTGTGCTGGAATCAGGAGAACCACATGATACCAACGCCTTCTAGCTCTCTCTAAAATATGTCTGCTCCCCCCCCCCCCCAACAAAAAAGAAATCTGGGCTATCTTTCTCCCTCTTCTCATTAGCACATGGAAACCTTTCTCTCCTAATGCAGGTGGGCTTCACTCAGAATATCAGGTAGAACGTCTCAAACAGCGGTGTGAGTGTGTTTGGGGGAAGAGCGGGAGGCGGGGGGGAATTATTTTCTCTTTTGCTCAAATGTTTAAGTGAGATGAGTGGGGCAGGGCTGGACCTGCAGATAAGCCTGCAATCTGCAATAAATTTAAGTCAGGAGAGTGTTAGGTGAGCCCCCCCTAAGCATCTCTCAAATCCTGATGCCCCCGTGACATATACGTCTTACTATTCAAAAAGCGAGTTCCTCCTATTCACACTGAGGAAGCCTAAAAGGCCATGAACTTGGTCTAAACAATCTTCCAAAGAATATGGTATCCATGAAAGAGAAAAGTAAAAGAACAAAAGGACAGTTGAAGTCCTGAGGGAGAAATCACTAAGAAATGGTTAAAAAATAATAATAATATGAAGTGATATGAAAAAAGAGCAAATAAAGTTTCAAAACATATAACAGAGACTGAAATGCATAAATATGCCACAATATACATTTATATACTGTACTAGTACATGAGGCCCCTAGAACCATAAGAAATGCAAAAAAAAAAAATCACTGTTAATAGCTCATTCTCAAATTGCTCCCCTTAAAAATCAAATTGCCCCCCTTAAGTCACGTGCCCCGTGTTGGGAACCACTGTCTTAGACCCACACACAGGGAAAGCTGACTTCAAACCATCAGCACCCAGGGGTGAACACTGGCCGCCTTTTTTGTTATGATGTTTATTTGTAATAAATGGAGTACTTAGTTCTCCCTTAGCTTAATTTCCTCCCAATTTCATTACAAATTTGGGTGCAGCATAGAGAGGCATGTTGTTTATTATACATCCTCAAATCCCTAGAGAAATGGTTTTCAGAATTAAGTAATGAGAAGAATAAACGAATGGAATTCTCTGTTACCCACGCTCACATTTTCCATAGCTACCAACCTTCATACGATGACCCAATCCCCCAAAGGGAAGAGAAAGATAGATTAGCGTCACAGGGACAGAGGATGTTGTTACACTCTCTTTTCTTTCAGATGTCACCCTCAAAAAGAACTGCTTTTCCAGGTGCCTTCATACCCACCCCGTCTCCATCCTGCGTGTCGCCACCACAGCCTGCCTCTTCCTCCTCTATGTCGTGATTATTCAAAGCGTTATGTGACATCTCTCTACAGAGAATCCTTCATCCCCTAACCCTGTGGTCGGCAAACTGTGGCTCGCGAGCCACATGCGGCTCTTTGGCCCCTTGAGTGTGGCTCTTCCACAAAATACCACATGCGGGCGCGCACGTACAGTGCGATTGAAACTTCGTGGCCCATGCGCAGAAGTCGGTTTTCGGCTCTCAAAAGAAATTTCAATCGTTGTACTGTTGATATTTGGCTCTGTTGACTAATGAGTTTGCCGACCACTGCCCTAACCCATTCCTATTCTGATACCTTTCCATTCAACATAGCAATGCCAGATTTTTTCTACCAAGAAGTAAAAAATAACTACAATAATGTGATCTATAATTCACATAGTTCACACACACTGCCGTGCCAGCCCGGCCAAGGGTGAACCCGAGTGGGGGCGGTGAAGGATTGAGAAAAGACAGACAAGAGGATGAAAGCTGGGACTCGGTGGGAT
Organism: Eptesicus fuscus; assembly: GCF_027574615.1. NCBI lineage: Eukaryota > Metazoa > Chordata > Mammalia > Chiroptera > Vespertilionidae > Eptesicus > Eptesicus fuscus. The sequence continues at coordinate 1,930,216 of NC_072486.1, read as the reverse complement.
GCTGCTTCCCTGATGGGGACCCAGCAGCGCCACGGACTACAGGACGAGTCTTTATTTTATAGCCGATGCCACGAGGCACAGTAAGGGCTGGTCAAGATGTTTACAACATTCTCATGGGTTTCGATCCTACTCAACTACATGCACCTGGTCAAGCTTTGTTTCCTTGCAGCCTCTATCACTCAGGCACGTGGGGCCACGTGTTCGGACCACAGGTTCAAGCTCACAACTACAGCTGTTGGCTATCATTGTGCTGGGAGGGCTCTGCCATCCAAGCTGGGACTTGCACGTGGCCACGAGAGGACTGTGCCCTCTCATCAGTCCGAGGCTAACCCTGTCCAAACTCTGTAGCCGCTCCCCACAACACACTGCTCAAATTCTCACAGGTTTACATGCCCATAGCTACAGTCTATTCTCTAATATTTATATTTTCCAGAAGTTAGCCTCTGCCTAACTTTCCATCCTTATATATCACTGTTCTCTAAATATTATATATTTAGATGTGATTATATAACATTCCTTTCAACACAATTTTCTCTTTGTTTTCCTAAACACATTGCACATTTTATCCATTCCCAATGTATTCTCAAGCTGTGAGCCCTGTGTAAATGGCCTATTCTATTTTCTTTTGCATTTTTTGTTTTGTTGAATGTTCACCACATTTTTTTTAAAGAAGTAATCACTATATATGTAGTCTGTCTGCAATCTTTTGTGACAGATAGTGGCTCTTGAAAAGAATCCCATGCATTAGTAAATCCAGTTCCTTGGCTGAGATTATTTGACATTTCTGTGAAGAAATATAGAGAAAAAAAAATGACATTTTAACTTGAACTTACCCCTGAGCAAGACAAAAGAAACACTCATTCTGGAAAGCATGGCCATTTGTAGCACAAACAGGGGCAGCTGGGTCAGGGCATGCTGGTTCATCTGGCTCACAAAGGAGATCCATGGGGAAGGACATCCTACATGCAGGCTGCAAATAACAAAATATCATGTAGGTAACGATGGATAGATTTCTCCTGTTTCTTCCTATCCTGCCGCTACTGCCCCACATAGACATAGCATCAAATATTACTAGTCGGTGGATCTTTTATAAGCGTTTTCTCTGCTCCGGTCTTTAGTCAGGCAGGTGTGTTGTTTTTTTCGTTTGTTTGTTTGTTTTTTCTGACAGCATGTCTTTGCCCATCCCACCATTTCTTCAAGTAACATCTCATTATAACATCTCAGCTTCAACCCCAAATGCAAAGTTTCCCTTTAAACTAGGAGTCCCAATGCCAGGAACTCACTATGAGGAGTATGTGAACTAGAGGACAGGGTGAGGGCTTGTCAGAAACAGACTTATAGATCCAGAGAACAGAGTGATGATGGTTGCCAGGGGGGAAGGATTTGGGGGACTGGGTGAAAGAGGAGAAGGGATTAAGTAGTACAGATTGGTGGTTACAAAGCAATCATGGAGATACAAAGTACCTCAAAGAGAATATCTATAACTAGAGGCTGGGCTCATGAAATCATGCGCGGGTACGGTCCCTAGGCCTGGCCTGCAATCAGGGTCATCTTCCCTGGCTACCGGCAGCCAGCCCCACCCCCCACCGCCACCCACCCCCGGCCCCCCATTCGCCATCGGGCAACTGGAGCCTGCTGGCCCAGGGGGGAGGGACCGAGAGCTGGTCAGTGCACCCCATAGTGACTGGTTGAGAGGACATTCTGGTCGTTCCACCATTAGGGTCAATTTGCATATTACCTTTTTATTATATAGGATAATAAAAGCATAATATGCTAATTAGACCAGACATCCTTCCAGACGTCCTTCCGGACAAAGCCAGGGCTGTGAGGGCTGAACCCCTTGCACAAATTTTGTGCATCGGGCCTCTAGTCATCAATAATATTAAAATAACTATGCATAGTGCTGGGTGAGTACTTGAAAATTTAGGGTGACCATTATGTAACTTATATGGTTGTATAACCACCATGCTGTACACCTGAAACTAATATAAAAGAATATTGAGCCCTGGCCAGTTTGGTTCAGTGGATAGAGCATCAACCTGAGGACTCAAGGGTCCCAGGTTCAATTCCGGCCAAGGGCACATGACTGGGTTGCGGGCTCAGTCCCCAGTGGGGGGGCGTGCAGGAGGCAGCCAATCAATGATTCTCTCTCATCATTGATGTTTCTATCTCTCTCTACCTCTTTCTTCCTCTCTGAAATCAATAAAGAAATATTTTTAAAAAGAATATTGAATAGCAACTTTAATTGAAAAATAAAATTTTAAAAAAGATTTAGGGTTTACATTGAGACTAAAAATAATTCCTGTGTATACCATGGTTTAGCCTTGTGACCTTGAACAAGTGACAGGTGTGGTTTCATTTAGTGCTCAGGAGTATATTTTCCTACAATCATGCTTGTGTTACCAGGTGTAAATGTAAGTCTGGAGAGGTTGAGGTACTAGCACATGTCCAAGGTCACATAGAAACCTTCCCATTATACTTTCCCCTATGAAGTTTTAGGGCTCTTGTGGCAAGAGAGTGGTGAGGTTAGAATCAGAATTCAGAAATTTAAATTTACTGGAGGCCATTTAGTGGGGTCCCATGGTCTCAGTCCTACAAATAAAGACACAATGGATTTTAAAAAGTTTTCCATAGAATATGATTTCACTTACTGAAGTTACTAACTGAATAAAGAGGTGTAATTTAATTACTCATGTGCACAAAATTATACAACAGAATTTGTGAGTGGTAACTACTCTATATATTTACTAGAGGCCCGGTGCACGAAATTCGTGCAAGAGTAGGCCTTCCTTCCCCCGACTGCCAGCACCGGCTTCCCTCTGGCACCTGGGACCCGGGCTTCGTCCAGAAGGACGCCCGGAATGACGTCCGGTCTAATTAGCATATTACCCTTTCATTATTATAGATTTACTCTCTTTTATTTCCACAGTCCTGACTTCATTTATAAGTTTGCTGTGTCATTGAGAAAAGAGTAAAAGCCTTTCAGGATTGTACACGTACTGTGCCAACCGCAGTATTTTCATTAAGTGACTTGGCTTTTGTTGGCTTTAGTTTCATCTTCACTAGAGTTGGGACAAGTATACGGTTCAATATGGCTTGGCTGCGTGTGGCTCGGGAGTTGAGCATTGACTCAGGAACCAAGAGGTCACAGGTTCGGTTCCGGTTGGGGCACAGGCCCAGGTGTCGGGCTCCATCCCAGGAGACAGCCGATCGATGTTTCTCTCATCAATGATGTTTCTGTCTCTGTCTCCCTCTCCCTTCCTCTCTGAAATCAATAAAAAAATACATATTTTTTTAAAAGTTCACCATGATACAGTAAATAAAGTATTAGGCCCGTTCCTATCAAGAGGCTGAATTAAAGTGAATGATGATGAGAAAGCTTAGGAGATCCTTGGCCCAAGAGAGGCTGAGGGATTCTGAGAACTGGTTTCAGTGAGCGGTGCTGGTGTTGCTGGATGTGGGAGAATGAAATAAGATCTATTGTAGTTCTGCTCTTCCTTATCTCTCACAATCAGGTGATATTTAAAATATCCAAGAATACATGTTTCAAATGAGAGTATTATGCTAAGTAAAGTAAGTCAAACAGGAAAGGACAGAAACTATGATTCCACTCACATGTGGGATATAAAACAAAAAGCAACTAATGAACAAACAGAAACAAACTCAACTGGTACCTACCTATAGCATGCTATTGTTTATGTAAGAAAGTAGGAGGAATAACAAAATGAACATACATATGTTTATTTGAGCAAAAAGAAATACAAGTACGATGAAGTAGAATCCAATGAGATTGGGTACATACCAGATGATGGTGGGATTGGAGTAAAAGGAAAAGGACATGGAGGCAATGACATATGTTTGAACCTGAACTTTTGCTCATTTTGTTTCATTTTCTTTATGTTCAAAATAATTTTGAATTGCCCTTCTGATTTTTCTTGACCCATGCATCATGGAGAAGCATGTTAGTTTTCAGATAGTGATGTTTCTAATAATGATGCCCAATTGATACCAATTTGCATTATCAAGCCCAAAGGCCCATGTTTCAGCAAAACATTTTGCATCCATTCATGTTATTCTTGTTCTTCCCTACAACTAAAAGAAAATCAGATGGTTCTCTCCCAAGACACATTTGCTTACCCGAAAAAACAGTAGGTGCCCATGTGGAGGAGACCAAGAAAAATATGGTCACGCAAGGAAAGGCAGCCATTCGATCTCACTTAATGTCCTGCTTGGGTGAGGCCTGTGAAAACGCTCAAGAGAGTTCCTTCCTAATCCCTTGCACAGCGGGCTTCCCAAACATGGGATAAGCCAGCCCCCTGAGGTGGTGCCATTTCCATACACTTGGCCATGGCTGGTTCCCAGGGATTCAGACTGGAGAGGGCCCTTCTGTTCTAAAGAAGGAAAGAACACGATTAAAATAACTTCTTCTTTTTTCATTACCAGCAGCCCCTGTGTAGTCCCCATCCCGGTCTGGAAGAGGAATTAGGCTCAGGGCTTTCACAAGGCTGACCTCAGGCATGTTATCTACAAACAGGTTCGCCCTAAAACAGACCCTCTCCACGGTACACTCCTGCTAGTGAAGGCAGACTATAAGAATTTTTAAGAATTCAGAAATCACAGGTGTGAACTCGGGTCTGTCCTGCGTCATCAGGAAAATGTCATTTTATAACACAAGTCATCTGATTCCCAGAGACCGGCTAGTTTCTCCCACACGGAAGTCCTCCTTTTCCACATGAATTCCTTCTTCCAGGCCAGTTACATGCACTCAAATACAAGGACTGAGTTGAAATTGAAATTGTTGGTCCTGGGGCATAAAAATCATGTACCCCTTCTCTGATGCAAGAATAAGTCTATACAGCTATAGCTAGATCTAGAATTAATTTTTATGATTTTTATAAATTATATGACTCATATATAGGTACACAATGATTTTTATGACTCATATGTAAGTACTCACAGACAGGTATGTACATATAATGTATGTGTATATATAAATCTATATAATAAAAGCCTAAGTGATCATTACAGTAGAATGACCAGAATGACCAGTTGCTATGATGCACACTGACCACCAGGGGGCAGACACTCAATGCAGAAGCTGCCCCCTGGTGGTCAGTGCACTCCCACAGGGGAGCGATGCTCAGCCAGAACCTGGGCTCATGGCTGGCAAGCGCAGGGGCGGTGGTGGGAGCCTCTCCCACCTCCACTGCAGGCAGGCAGTAAGGAGCGAGGGGTTTTGGACTGTGAGAGCCCCAGACTGCAAGAGGGATGTCTGCCGAGGGGTCCCAGACTGTGAGAGGGCACAGGCCAGACCGTGGGACCCACCCCCTGAATGCATAAATTTTGTCCACCAGGCCTCTAGTGTGTGTGTGCAAATTCTGGCTCCAATCTCTCTTAGAAATGTGAGCCTGAGAAGCATGAACTTCATAGGCTATTGAGAGGATCAAGTGATATTAAAATACATAAAGAGCATTAACTATATTAAATTGCCAGTTTCTTTGGCTGAACTCTTCTTTTGTAAGGATGGAAACATTGAGGCCCAGAGGAGAAGATCCTTTCCAAGTCATTTTATTACCTTCCTCAGGCCTTACTCTACCCATTCTGTTTCTTCTCCAAAGCACAGCCGGTGGGCACATAGAGAAATGAGGAAGGAAAACGTTAGCTACGAAGTTTTCCCTAAGATTCAGGGACATCTACTGACAGAGAAGAAAGCCAAAGAGATCCCAGAACAGACCTGGTGAATGGGTAGAGGTGAAGAGATGCTACCTGAATAAGGCTGCTACCAGAAGTCAGCCTGCTGCAGCCATTCCACGGTCACGGCTAGCCTGGAGCAGAGTCGCTGTGGCCAGGAACACCGAAGGCTGTTTCCTGGTTTGCTCTTTCCACTTCCCTGAGCCACTCCTGGTGATGTTTTATGCTCCAGCAGGCAAGGACAGCCCTGGATGTTCTGTACTTGTGGTTTTCATAGAGGGAAGAACACATAAGAATAGAACCACACTTGTTTTATAATGATTATTCATGTTGCCAACTATAGATAAGAGGTTTTCTTGCAGACCCTGAGAAAGTGAAGGATATGCTGCAAGAAGAAAATACATTTTAAAATCAGATCAAGAACAGGACACCCTTTGATTTGGTTGCTTGCTGGGGTGTTATCCTGCATCTAGGAGGATTCAGGAATCTGGAGAGGGGGCTGCAAGTAAATTAAATAAACTAGACATGAAATATAAATTTGGAAGGCATTTTGGGGGGAGCCAGATGGAGCTTAGCTTTAGTAACTAAGGTCTCTGAATCTCCAGACCCCTCGCTTTTTATTAACACATTTTGCCCTATAGCAAAGCAGATATACATATCAAAGGTAAGGTTTGGTCAGGTTGGGGGAACTGCCTTTGGCTGTTCTAGCAGCAGGTAATAACATGCAGATTTTCAGCCCTGCTGAAGGTCCAATTTCCATCAACCTTTTGATTAACTTCTTGCATTTATGACCTGCTGGAATTAGCTTCCAGCATATCCCCCTTCTTTGATTTAATAAATTTAACTCTTTGCACTCACTTGCTTTTTTCTCGATTCCTTTATTCTAATGCTAATCATGTCGAGTCACACTCAACATCCAAGTGCAAAAGGTTAATAATAATGTATGTCATTTGCAGAGCTTGGGTCCTTTTAAGATTTTTTAATTCAATGGAAAGGATAGAGTTCATGTCCCTTTAAAATGCTGCCAGGCATCAAAGAAATCAGTCTGCAGTAAGCTCCTTTCTGGGCCAACAGTTCTTTGAGTCCTCTTTCCAATCACTGTCCAACAGTTTTTCATGGTTACCCCTCTCACTGTCCCCTGTGACATGACAGCAATGATATTCCAGTTCTGGATGGTGGACAAACAGTGAGCAATGCAGGTCCAACCTTCTTTGGCTTGGTTCTGGGCAACATGAAGTGACGCACAGCTGCTGACTGCTAGCATGGCAAGGCATCTTCACCATCCCCATCTCTGGACTGTTTATCCTTTGTCTCCTCAGCATGTTGCTTGGGGCCACCACCATCTGTGGCTGGAATAGTCTGGATAGTTCCTCTCTCGGATCCATTGCTGCAGGAATCCACACGGGCTTGGAGGAGTTTTCTGGAAATATATAAGCATATTCTTGACCAAAGGTCTATAAACTAGACTCGGGATCTTTTCATTTTGCCCAAACCATTTTCCTTTGGCTTATTCTGACACCATGTGTGTCTTGCCATCAGCATTACAAGTGAAAAATAATTTTAAAGTAAAAAATTTAAGTAATTAAGTCTTGATGTAATGTACTTACAGGATATTTCTCCACTATCCCCCCCTTTTATTGTTTTAAATAATATTAAGAGGCTTTTGGAAATCTTGCAATGCAGGCTTGATAGCTTTTAATTCAATTCTTTGTACAGCAATATAACTGCTCTGGATTTATTGCATGTTAAGCAACTTTATTTTGAAATGAACCATCAGTAAAAAATTAGTTAATGCTCCAGGAATAGTTTCCTGCCTTGTATAACTAGGTTCCCTGAATATTCACTTACTTTAATTTGCCAATTTAAATCAATCTGAAATAAGGCTTATTTTCTAACTTAATTTGCTCTTAGCTGTAGATATTAAATGACACTAATTGAATTTCTGCTATTAGTCTTTGAGTATAATGACATAAGCTTTGTCTAGGGAGGCAAAAAAACACAAATTATTTACTTTTCTTATTGAGGCCTAACATTTTGATTTTTAAATTGTTTTCCAGACATTTGAAGGAAACCTCTCTTTATTTTCTTCTAGAATAATTTCTAGGCCACCTTTGGAGAGTTTCTTTTAAAAACCTTTTTCTTGCTGAAACTGGTTTGGCTCAGTGGATAGAGCGTTAGCCTTCAGACTGAAAGGTCCCAGGTTCGATTCCGGTCAAGGGCATGTACTTTGGTTGCAGGCACATCCCCAGTAGGGGGTGTGCAAGAAGCAGCTGATAGATGTTTCTCTCTCATCGATGTTTCTAACTCTCTATCCCTCTCCCTTCCTCTCTGTTAAAAAAAAAAAATCAATAAAAATATATTTTTTTTAAAAAAAAAACCTTTTTTTTCTTTTTACACTAAGCAACCTACATGGCTGTTTCTTGGATGCTGGCTGATATTGCTGCATACCTACATTTCCAGTGAATCTCTTTAAATTTATGTTGCCTATATTTATGATCAGATTTAGTGCTTGAATAATAACCTTCAGTTTACCCTGTAAATATTACCAGAAGATATTTAAAATTTTTTAAATTTATCCTTTTTATTAAGCTTAAAATTTACTTTTAAATAGCATTCTTTTTGGCTCATTTGCATATACAGAAGGATCATTGGAGGTCTCAGTAACTTTTTCATAGGACTTTACTAGAATCCAATTGCTTATAAAAATATTGGCTTCTCATATAACTTAATTTATATGAGACTTTGATTATAATTTAAAAAGCTAATTTATTTAGTAAATAAAGTAGGTATCTTTATTGAAAAGTAAAATAAGCAAACTTATATATTTGATCCATGGCAACGAACACCGCCCCACCCCTAGCCCATCCAAAGTGCAGGCTGCCCGAGGGCTTTTTGTCTTTTAAAATTTTGTTGCTTTTGTATTTTAAAATTCTGCTGCTGAAAAATTCGGCTTTACTTAGGAAATATTTTAGGAACTTTGCCTGCCCTCCCTTAGAGGTTAAAACTTTATAATATTTAAAATATATGTATATAAATAAAAAATATTTATTAATTTTTATTTGATAAAGCTTTTCCACATGATTTCAAGTATATTAGATCAGCCTAATTCAAAAATAGTTATCTTAAGAAGAGAGAATAAATTCTTTGAATCACTCCAGGGCCTGTGAAATGCTTCAAAGTTATCCCTCGATTGAAGTCTTGAAATTTAACTTGGAAAGGTCATCAAATATATATATATTATATATTTTTATAATTATTCTAAAAGATATCAATTAAATTTAAATTGGTTTTATATTAAAAATTTGGTTGAGACCACAGAATTAGTCCTTTTTTTAATTAAACCATATGAAATATTGTATCTTAGGTTGAAATTTTACCACACTTGGTACATCAATATATTTTAAACTACTAATTTCTCTAGAGAAAATACAAGAATTACTTTCTCAAAAATAAAGTTTTATACTTTATGCATTTTGTTATCATAACTATATAATTTCTCCCAACTTAATTTGAACTTTAAACTCTTAGAAGCCTTAAATTTTAGCTGGCAAGTTAAATACTTAGCATTTTTTGGATTAGTAATAACTTTTTTTTTAAATACAAGACATATTTAATTGATTCAATTCTGTCCTCTAGATTTTTCATGCGAGGCAAACTCAGATTAATATTTCAGTATTATGTCATTTCAAAATACCTAGAAAGTCAACAAGTTTTTATTATTTAATTCAGGAAACTCCAAAGTTCTAAGTTGCCAACTACAGTACTCTGGAAGCAAGCCTGTAGCTATTCAAATGCAAAATCGCCACATTCTTTTTTTTTTTTTTTTTCTTTATTGATTAAGGTGTCACATATTTGTCCTCATCCCCCCATTCCCATCCCCCACCCCTCCCCACGGATGCCCCCACCCCCCTGTTGTCCTTAACCATTGGTTAGGCTCGTATGCATGCACACAAGTCCTTTGGTTGATCTCTCCCCCCTACCCCCACCCTCCCCTCCCCTCCCTCTGAGGCCCGACAGTCCAATCGATGCCTCCTTGTTTCTGGGTCTGTTCTTGTTCATCAGTCTATGTTGTTCATCATTTCCCCTAGATGAGTGAGATCATGTGTTACTAGAAATATAAGAACCGAATGTGAGACGAGCAATAATAGTTATGCTGACAGGCAAATGAATCAGTCTGTAGTGAGTTTCTTTCTGGACTAACAGTTCTTTTGAGACCCAATTTCAATGTCCACCAGTTTCTTATGTGTACATGTCGGCACTGACTTTTCAGCTCTGGATGGTGGACAAATGGTGGTAATGCAGGTCCGACTCCCTCTGGTTTGGTCTCGCCCGGACCCAGGGGCATGGCTTCACCTGGACTCAGGGGCGCGCGGCCTCACCCGGACCCAGAACCCAGCTTCACCCGGACCCAGGGGCGCGCGGCCTCACCCGGACCCAGAACCCAGCCTCACCCGGATCCAGGAGCACACGGCCTCACCCAGACCCAGGATCCAGCTACACCTGGACCCAGGGGCGCGTGGCCTCGCCTGGACCCAGGACCCAGCGGGGCTTCGTCTTCTTGATCCCAATTCCTGTCAGTCAATTCCCTCTCAGCAATTCCTTTGGCCATTTTCTCAAAGCTCCGGGGCGGCTGCTGCGGAACTCGAAGGGCGGCGGGCTCGGCGAAGCTCCCGTGCGCCTGGTGCGCGGTGGCGGGCTGGTCCGAGGTCGCTGCGGCGGCACTCAGGTCTGCAGTGGCGACCAGTCGCCGGACAAGCGCACCTGGATCCGGGACCCAGCGGGGCCTCGTCTTCCCGATCCCAACTCCCATCAGTCAATTCCTTCTCAGCAATTCCTCCGGCCATTGTTCTGGATGGTGTCTGCTCTGTTTTCCAGTTGTAGTTTCAAAATTGTTGTGGTAGGCAATAATCAATCATCTTCCCTATGCCGCCATCTTGGTCCTCCAGAAGATTCTTAAGTAACCTTATAAATGTGGTTCTGAACACTGTGTCGTCCATTAGTTTACTTTCCTTCATCCCTTCTATTCATGACCTGCTTCAGTGTCTTCACCTTTTGGCTGCCTCCCTATAGCTCAGCTTCCCCAATCTCCCTAGGTGGTCGCTCTTGATACCCCCCTTTGTGGGCTGAGTGCAAAGTCTTGGTGTTGTTAAGCCTTGATTGCTGTTGGTACACTGGGAGGATTTGACCTCCAGGCCAATTGGCTGTGAGGATCAGCTGTGTCTATGCCGGGAGACAGCCTTATTCAACTAGACTTGCAAAATTGTAAAAGCCTCTGTGCTCAGCTTGGATGGGGCGGAGTTTCAGGGTGGAGCCTACAGCCTTAGCTTCCCTTCAGCCTCGCCCTATGAGGTTCCTGTGTCTCAGTGTCCCTCTGTACTCCCTGCAAACACCTCTGAGAGAAAAGCACCCTGGAGTTTTGCCCGCTGCCAAACAGTCTAGTCTCTCCCCCAATGAATCTGGATTCCCAGATTCTTGCCCGGAACTGGTTTCAGTGTAGTTGGAACTGGGTCTCAGCGCATTCTGGAGCTTTTGTCTCCTTCCCACCAGGGCAATTCAGCGGCACAGTCAACAGACCATCCTCTGCGCGCATTCCCGTGCGCACCTCCCGAGCTCTGCCTTTTGCCGCTTCTCTGCATTTCCGCCTTACAGCCCAGATTCCCCCAGTATGAGCCTGGCTTCCCAGGGTCTTGCCCGGAACCAGGGTTCAGTGCAGTTGAAACTGGGGTTCAGCAAGATCCGGAGCTTTTGTCTCCTTCCCGCTAGGGCAATTCAGCGACACAGTCAAAAGACCATCCTCTGCATGCATTCCCGTGCGCACCTCCGGAGCTCTGCCTTTCACCGCTCCCCTGAGTTTCCACCTTACAGCCCAGATTCCCCCAGCATGAGCCTGGCTTCCCAAGGTTTCGCCCAGAACTGGGGTTCAGTGCAGTCGGAGCTGGGGTTCAGCACAATCTGGAGCTTTTATCTCCTTCCTGCTAGAGAACGCCAGCCAGGCCATCAGCCACCCCTTCCTCTCCGGCTCTGTCCTCCCCGCACGCGCGCGTGCTCATCTCTCCACCCATGTCTCCATACCTCAGGCTTTTACGGCTCCTCTGATTTTCCTTGTGGTTTTCTCTTTCTTTCTAGTTGTGGGCATTTCAGTCAGCCAGCTTTCCTGTGGTTCTGGATGATGTCCGTTTTGACTTTTAGTTGTATTTTTGAAATTGTTGTGCCAGGCTGTAGGTTAGGTGTTTAACCTATGCCGCCATCTTGGTTTCCCCCCTGTCTCCTAGACTTTAATCTCTCCTTTTGCTGCTGTAAATGTCAGACCTTGGGACCCAGCCTGAGTCCCAAGGTCTGACATTTATAATTAGCCCTTTGATGTGACTGTACTCTCTTGACATCCTCCTCTTTCTTCCTTCCTCTTTATTCCAACCCGTGTTGGAAGCTGCCCATTGCCTTCACTAGCAGAAAGAGGTGGAACCCGGAAGGCTGGAGACCTTGAGCTCTGAAAGGTCAGAACTGTGTACCCACTGTCTAGTCGGGACAATGGTAGCTAAAGCAACTTCCACCTTTTAGTCTTATGTAAATCCTTGCTGATGGGCTATCATCGAGCTATTATTGGAATTGCCTGCCTAATGGCGATGGGTGTACCCCAGACCTGAATAAAAAGGATGGCAAGGCCCGAGCAAAGCAGAGTCCTTCCTCTTGAGCTGGGCTCCCGCCTGGCCCCCAATATTTCCAAATTAACATTTTCTAGTCTCTTTCATTTGTGTGCGGCCTCCTCCAGAACCCAAACCCTGAACCTGAACCTGAACCTGAACCTGAACCCTGAACCATGCGGGATGTGGGGGGCACTCACAAACCTGGGCCGAATCCAGTTTTCTATTTTCCTGGTCCCAAAATCGTGGAGCAAGGCGAGAGCAAATTCCACATCACCAGTCCTGTCATAACCGATCAGCGAAGCCCTCTAGACTCCTAAAGAAGCCTCTTATTTCATGTCCTGCTGCCCCCATTCCACCCATCCCCATATCATTCCCTATTCCTCATTTTAGAAAATGATCAGACCTCGCTTCCTCGACCTTACTTCGAATGGAAACTTCACCTCTTCTTTACGGAGCAGGGAAGCCTCAGGATGCATAGCCCCACTTTCTTCCCCTTTGCCATATAATTCTGGAAGTTAATTTTTCCATCTGCCTTATTTTCTATTTTATCATCTCCATATTCATTTCCCTAGAGATGTCCACATCTCTTTCTCTCTGCCATCTCTTTCTGCCAGTACCTGGCTATCTGGTTGACATTGCCAATCATAATAATCCCATGAGATTTACACCGCTGTGAAAACTGTATGAAAAAGAAAGAAGCTGAGGCTGATCATTCATTTGCTGACACTCACGAGCTGGTAACAAAGCAACCAACGGCAGAGACGGGATTCAAGCACACGTTTAACTCCGACGTCCATGTTCACTTATTTTCTCTACTTTCCTCTCACTTTGGTCAGCAATGTTCCCTTCCTTTAACTTGTTATCCATTAGTCTTCTAGAGCAATACACCAGGAATGTCTTTTGTGATACCCTATGCCAGTGATGGGCAACCTTTTGAGCTTGGTGTGTCAAACTTTGCAAAAAAACTGAGCATAACTCGGGTAGTGTGTCACTTTGAGGAAAAAACATTATTTTGCAAATGTTTCATCCTCAGGAGCAGCAAATGTTTCATCCTCGGCATGTGGCCATCTCAGCGGCCGCGTGTCATCAGAAATGGCTACGCGTGTCAGTGCTGACACGCGTGTCATAGGTTCGCCATCACTGCCCTATGCCTTCCTTGGCCAGTGTCTTTGATTTTCCCCTCCTTTTCCCTCTTTCCAAAGCCGGTACTTTCAATCTCTCTACAATACCGCCTCCTAGATCATTAAATCAGTCCTGAGAGGGAAGTTCAAGCTCTACAAGCCTACTGCAAAAAACAAGAAACAATGTAATAAATTACCTAACCCAACAACTCAAAGAGTTAGAGAGAGAGCAACAAGAAAAGCCCAGTGTAAACAGAAGGAAAGAAATAATAAAGATCAGAGCGGAGATAAACGACATAGAGACCAAAGAAACAATACAAAAGATCAACAAAACCAAGAGCTGGTTCTTTGAAAGGATAAACAAGATTGATGAACCTCTAGCCAGGCTCACCAAGAAGCAAAGAGAGAGGACCCAAATAAACAAAATCAGAAATGAAAGAGGTGAAATAACAACAGACCCCGACAAAATACAAAGGATTGTTACAAAATACTACGAACAACTCTATTCCAACAAACTGGACAACCTAGAGGAAATCGACATATTCCTAGAAAAATACAACCTTCCAAAACTCAATCAGGAAGAATCTAAGCAGCTCAACATGCCAGTAACTATGGAAGAAATTGAAGCAGTCATCAAAAAGCTTCCGGCAAACAAAAGCCCGGGGCCAGATGGCTTCACAGGAGAGTTTTACCAAACTTTCAAGGAAGAACTAAAACCTATCCTCCTCAGACTATTCCAAAAAATTCGAGAGGAAGGAACACTCCCAGGCTCCTTCTATGAAGCCAGCATCACCCTAATACCAAAACCAGATAAAGACAACTCAATGAAAGAGAATTACAGGCCAATATCCCTCATGAACATAGATGCCAAAATCCTCAACAAAATTCTAGCAAATCGGCTCCAGCAGTACATCAGAAAGATCATACACCATGACCAAGTAGGATTTATCCCAGGAATGCAAGGATGGTACAATATCCGCAAATCAATAAACGTGATACATCACATAAACAAACTGAGAGATAAAAATCACATAGTCATATCAATAGATGCAGAAAAAGCATTTGACAAAATCCAACACCCTTTCTTGATAAAAACTCTCAACAAGGTGGGAATAGAAGGATCATACCTCAACATAATAAAAGCTATATATGATAAACCCACAGCAAACATCATACTCAATGGGCAAAAACTAAAACCATTTCCCCTAAGAACAGGAACAAGACAGGGATGCCCACTCTCACCACTCCTGTTTGACATAGTACTGGAAGTATTAGCTATCGCAATTAGGCAAGAAGAAGAAATAAGAGGCATCCAAATTGGAAAAGAAGAAGTGAAGCTGTCCTTATTTGCAGATGACATGATATTGTACATAAAAAACCCAAAAGATTCCATCAAAAAACTAATAGGCTTAATAAATGAATTCGGCAATGTAGCGGGATACAAAATTAATGCCAAGAAATCTATGGCTTTTCTATACACCAATAATGAACTTACAGAAAGAGAGACTAAAACAGCAATCCCATTTACCATCGCACCAAAAAAATTAAGATACCTAGGAATAAACTTAACTAAGGAGGTAAAAGACCTATACGCAGAAAACTACAGGACACTGAAAAAAGAGATAGAGGAAGACGTAAACAGATGGAAGAACATACCATGTTCATGGATTGGTAGAATCAACATCATTAAAATGTCCATACTACCCAAAGCAATCTACAGATTCAATGCACTTCCCATCAAAATACCAACAGCATATTTCACAGACCTAGAAAGAACTCTCCAAAAATTCATCTGGAATAAAAAAGACCCCGAATAGCCACAGCAATCCTGAGAAAGAAGAATAAAGTAGGTGGGATCTCAATACCAGATTTCAAGCTGTATTACAAAGCCACTGTTCTAAAAACAGCCTGGTACTGGCACAAGAACAGACATATTGATCAATGGAACAGAATAGAGACCCCAGATATCGACCCAAACCACTATGCTCAATTAATATTTGACAAAGGAGGCATGAACATACAATGGAGTCAAGACAGTCTCTTCAATAAATGGTGTTGGGAAAACTGGACAGATACATGCAAAAAAATGAAACTAGATCACCAACTTACACCATACACAAAAATAAACTCAAAATGGATACAGGACTTAAACATAAGACGGGAAACCATAAAAATACTAGAGGAATCTACAGGCAGAAAAATCTCTGACATATGCCAAAAGAACTTCTTCACTGATACTGCTCCTAGGGCAATGGAAGCTAAAGAGAAAATAAACAAATGGGATTACATCAAAATAAAAAGCTTTTTTACAGCAAAAGAAACCATCAACAAAACAACAAGAAAGCCCACTGCATGGGAAAACATATTTGCAAATGCTATCACTGATAAAGGTTTAATCTCCAACATCTACAGGCAGCTTATGCAACTTAATAAGAGGAAGATAAATGATCCAATAAAAAAATGGGCAACAGACCTAAACCGAATATTTTCAAAAGAAGACAGAAGGAAGGCCAAGAGACACATGAAAACATGTTCAAAGTCACTTATTATCCGAGAGATGCAAATCAAAACAACAATGAGGTACCATCTCACACCTGTCAGAATGGCTATCATCAACAAATCAACAAACGACAAGTGTTGGCGAGGATGCGGAGAAAAAGGAACCCTCGTGCACTGCTGGTGGGAATGCAGACTGGTGCAACCACTGTGGAGAACAGTATGGAGATTCCTCAAAAAACTGAAAATGGAACTCCCATTTGACCCAGTAATCCCACTCCTGGGAATATATCCGAAGAAACTAGAAACACCAATCAGAAAGGATATATGCACCACTATGTTCATAGCAGCACAATTTACAATAGCTAAGATTTGGAAACAGCCTAGGTGCCCATCAGCAGATGACTGGATCGGAAAACTGTGGTACATCTACACAATGGAATACTATGCTGCCATAAAAAAGAAGGAATTCTCATCATTTGCAGCAACCTGGATGGAATTGGAGAACATTATGCTAAGTGAAATAAGCCAGTCAATGAAAGAAAAATACCACATGATCTCACTCATTTAGGGATAGTAAAGATCATTATAAAGTGATGAACAAAAAGATAGATACAGAGACAGTAAAGCATCAAACAGACTTTCAAATTACAGGGGGAAAGTTAGGGAGAGGTGGGGGAGTTATGAAATCAAACGAAGGACTTGTATGCATGCATATAAGCATAAACAATGGACGCAAAACTCTGGGGGGGGAGGGCATGTGTGGGTGGGGGGTGGGGGGGGTGTGGGTGTGCTCTATGAAGGAACAAACCCCATCTATACCCAAATTTGACCTTGTAAAATGTAGTGCATAGAAATTTTTTTAACCACTTGATAGGTATTCAGTAATATGTACAAAAGGAAGAAAGAAAGGAATCCATTCATCTATTTTTTTTTTACTGCGTATATTCTTGAAAATGTGTTTTCACCAATTTATTGGCTTGATTTTTGTCTTTTTGAGGTGCTTTCTATTTCTGGACAGCCTGCAGCATAGGAATCATAAGAAAAACCTGAAGACCCTCCTAGCCACCCACTGCCAGCCCTGGCTGTGGCCGGAGGAAAAGGCTGGGGTCCCACCATCAGGCTGCCCAGCGTGAAGGCAATTTTCATGGGTGGCTTCCTCTAGGGCTCTTTCACCACCGCTGCCGCTGCTGCTAAGGGTAGAGGGGGGCCTGAGGGCCCTGCTGGAGGGAGGGGTGAGGGTGGCAGTCTTTCAGTCTAGGCTGATGGGAAGCGGGCATCCTTACTTCCATGTTGGCTGGGTGATTGGCAGGGTGTTCGGAATTCTTACTGGCTGGTGCAACCTCTTGGTTTGAGGAAACACTGTAGGTGGGGTCCTGGGCGTGGCAGGGCCTTACCCTGATACTACGGCCCTTCCTCTTGGTTGTCGTGCTATCTAGAACTAGTAAATCTTCCTGATATCATTATGTTTTCTTTGTTATTGACTCCTGGATCTCAAGCTGGTACCTGAGGGTCCAAGTCACCTCATGGTGGTTCAATGTATGGCCTCAGTTCCTCCTCCTGGTCCATGTTGACCCATGGGTCCTTCATTATATCTTGCAGGGTTGGTCTTTAGCTGGGGTCAATAGTCATTAATCTTTTTAAGTCGTTGATGTTCTAGAGACATAAAAGATTGAGAAGTGCCCACTCAACATCCATTTCTTCTCTTGCCCAAAGGTCAGCCCCACAAATGGCAGATTCCCTGTCAGCATCCTATAGAGCACTACCCCAGGCTCCATATGTCAATCTTCGGGCCATGATAGGGTTGAAATGTCAAGAGTTCTGGGACCATTTGGGCAATGAACCCACAGAAGGTGCTCAGATTCTGACCTGTAAATTCCGTACTCATGCCAAATGCTACTTTGAATGTCATATCACTCTCTGTGAGTTTGTTCTATGGCTTCAGGTCCCTCTGGTGGCAGTACTGTACTGCTGATATACCGGATGAAACATGGTTTGGGCTTCCTCCTCGGTCATGCATCCACATTCCCCCACATAATCAAATAAGTGACCTCTGCTCACATACTCCAGGAAGAGATACAGTTTGTCCGGGGTGGCAAACACCTCAAATAACTGTGATGGTTAGGTGATTCAAGCCTTTAAGACAATGAAGTTCTCTTAAATCTTCAGAGGAGCACCGCAAATTCACAACTTTCACAGCCACATCTGCGCCAGTCAGAGTGCCAGGCGAACGTCACCTCTGCAAAGGATCCCTTGCCTATGGTGTTCAGGAGGATGTGATCACCACATGCCGCTCCTCGTTGGTGGGGATGGCTGCAGTTATTAGACATAATGACTTAAACAAAAAGACGACAAGCTCTCAGCAAAGTGAGAATTGAGGGATCACACCTCAATAGAATAAATGCCTTGTATGACAAACCCACAGCCAACATCATACTCAATGGGCAAAAACTAAAATCATTTCCTCCCCTACGAACAGGAACAAGACAGGGATGCCCACTCTTATCACTCTTGTTTGACACAGTACTGGAAGTACTAGCCATAGCAATTAGACAAGAAGAAGAAATAGCAGGCATCTAACTTGGAAAAGAAGAAATAAAACTGTCATTATTCGCAGATGACATGATATTGTACATAGAAAACCCTAAAGACTCCATCAAAAAGACTATTAGACTTAATAAATGAATTTGGCAATGTAGCAGGATACAAAATGAACACCCAGAAATCTATGGATTTTTTTATACACCAATAATGAACTTACAGAAAGAGAAAAAAATTTTAAAATCCCACTTACCATTGCAACAAAAAAAAAAATTAAGATACCTAAGAATAAATTTAACAAAGGAGGTAAAAGACCTGTACTCAGAAATCTACAGGACATTGAAAAAAGAGACAGAGGAAGACATGAACAAATGGAAGAATATACTGTGTTAATGGATTGTTAGAATCAACATCATTAAAGTGTCCATACTACCCAAAGCAATCTATAGATTCAATGCAATCCACATTAAAATACCAACATATTTCACAGACCAAGAACAAATGCTCCAAAAATTCACATGGAATAAAAAAAATTAAAAAAAATAGCCGCAGCAATCCTGAGAAAGAAGAACAAAGTAGGAGGGATCTCAATACCAGACCTCAAGCTATATTACAAAGCCACTGTCCTCAAAACTGCCTGGTACTGACACAAGAACAGACACATAGACCAATCAAACATAACAGAGAACCCAGACATTGACCCAAACCACTACGCTCAATTAATATTTGACAAAGGAGGCAAAAACATACAATGGAGTCAAGGCAGTCACTTTAATAAATTGTGTTGGGAAAATTGGACAGATACATGCAAAAAAATGAAACTAGACCACCAACTTACACCATACACAAAAATAAACTCAAAATGTATAAAGGACTTTTATGGTAAGATGGGAAACCATAAAAATACTAGAGGAATCCACAGGCAGAGAAATCTCAGACATATGCCGAAGCAATTTCTTCACCAATTCAGCTCCTAGGACAATGGAAATGAAGGAGAAAATAAACAAATGGGACTACATCAAAATAAAAAGCTTTTGCACAGCAAAGGAAACCATCAACAAAACAATAAGAAAGCCCACTGCAAGGGATAACATACCATGTTATCTCCAATAAGGATTTAATCTCCAACATTTACAGGGAACTCATACAACGTAACAAAAGGAAGATAAACAACCCAATCAAAAAATGGGCAAAGGACCTAAATAGACACTTTTCGAAAGAGGACATTCAGAAAGCCAAGAGACATATGAAAACATGCTCAAAGTCACTAATCATCAGAGAGATGCAAATCAAAACAACAACGCGGTACCATCTCACACCTGTCAGAATGACTATCATCACCAAATCAATAAGACAAGTGCTGGTGAGGATGCAGAGAAAAAGGAACCCTCGTGCACTGCTGGTGGGAATGCAGACTGGTGCAGCCACTGTGGAGAACAGTATGGAGTTTCCTCAAAAAACTAAAAATGGAACTCCCATTTGACCCAGTGATCCCACTCCTAGGAATATATCCCAAGAAACTAGAAACACCAATCAGAAAGGATATATGCACCCCTGTGTTCATAGCAGCACAATTCACCATAGCTAAGATTTGGAAACAGCCCAAGTGCCCATCAGCAGATGACTGGATCAGAAAACTGTGGTACATCTACACAATGGAATACTACGCTGTGGTATAAAAGAAGGAGTTCTTACCATTTGCAACAGCATGTATGGACCTGGAGAGCATTATGCTAAGCGAAATAAGCCAGTTGGATAAAGATAAATGCCACAGGATCTCACTCATTTGTGGAATATAATGAATAACATAAACTGATGAACAAAAAGAGATCCAGAGACAGAGACACATTGAACTGACTGTCAAACCTCAGAGGGAAGGCAGGGGAGGGGGGGAGAGATCAACCAAAGGACTAGTGTGCATGCATATAAGCATAACCAATGGACACAAACACTAGGGGGGTGAGGGCATGTGCTGGGGGGTGGCAGTGGCTAGAGAGAGGTTAATGGGGGGGAAAGGTGACATATATAATACTTTAATTAATGAAGAATTAAACAACTTCACAGGAAATTACAGAAAGTTAAATTGTTAGAAGGAAAAGTTAGCTCTTTTTTTAAATATATATTTTATTGATTTTTACAGAGAGGAAGGGGGAGGGATAGAGAGTTAGAAACAACAATGAGAGAGAAACATGGATCAGCTGCCTCCTGCACGCCCCCTACTGGGGATGTGCCTGCAACCAAGGTACATGCCCTTGACCGGAATTGAACCTGGGACCCTTCAGTCTGTAGGCCAGTGCTCTGTCCACTGAGCCAAACCGGTCAGGGCAGAAAAGATATCTCTTTAGATATTAAGATTTGGTTTACCTAAGCAATCAAAGACCTGACGGTGCAGAGTGCATCTTACTCCCCCGTCTAATTTCCTACTAAGAGCATACCAAGAATATAGAAGAAGAAGAAACCTTCTGTCCTTTTAACAGAGAGAAACCCAAATCCCAATTCCGGATCAGCGCACTTGAACTTAAATGAATCCATTCCACACTTAGTTTAATCACACATAAGACTTCTTTTTCAAGATTCCTTTTCCATGAACCTTATTCAACTCACACAAACTTTCTGCAGCTTTCATAAACCTTCTCTCTTTTGTTCTATCTTTTCCCTTTTTTATTTTAGAACGTCACTTACTTTAGGACAAGACTACTTTCTTTTTCTTCAGTAAAAATGTGTTCTGTTACTGGCAAGTTCCTTTAACAGATACACATCTTATTCTCTATACACAATCATTTTCAGCCACCCTAGCATCCTCACCGGGCTTTATCACAAATGTCTGGCTCTTCATCTGAGGCGTCCTGTGCCCTTCCAGCCTTGTCAAACGACACATTCAGGCTCCAGACTCATTGCCCTGGTTTCCTATCTGGTCTGTTGGCTCCAAAGCTAGAGAGCAGTAGGCAACTGCATGTCCTTCATTAAGCCAACATCCTCAAGCTAGTTCTTATTTACTAAAGATTAATGCTAGATCACGTGCACTTTAAAAGCAGTTGTGTTGGCTTCATTGTTTTACAAGTGAGTGAACTTATAATCAGATAATATATGCCACTTCTCCCATTTGTATGAGCGCCCATGTGTTTTAAGGCAATTGAATAGAGCCCTTTACAATCTAAGTTTGAATTTAGCAGTCACTGTTCGGCAGCACCATCTAGCTGAGTCCATCTGGAGTGGTGGAACATCCTACTTAACAATAATCTTTTCAAAAGGTTGCTGTATTCAACGCGCTGATATTTTGTCAGTAAGTATATGAAATCTTTTTTATGTAACAGGTTTTAATTAACTATTTGAAAATGCTTCTGTCACTTCCTGGCATTTTGTATGGAACAAATCACTTAACAATTGCAAGCAGCTATTTCATTTTAATTCATTGTTTTACAAGTGAGTGAACTTATAATCAGATAATATATGCCACTTTTACCCTCACCTACTGAGCCACAGCGTTAAGGCCTGAAGCCCGGTGATCTGGCTCTAGATTTTGTTGTTGCTAGTCTTCACCCGAGGACATTTTTTCCATGGATTTTTAGAGAGAGTGGAAGGTAGAGAAGAAGGGGGGGGGGGGGGGTAGGGAGAGAGAGAGAGAGAAACATTAATGTGAGAAAGACACATGGATTGGATGCCCCCCACCCATCGGATGCCAGGGCACCTGTTGGGACTGGAGATGGGACCTGCAACCCGCGCAGGTGCCCTTAATTGGCAATCAAACCTGAAACCCTTCAATGCACGGGCTGACCCTGTAGCCACTGAGAAACCCTGGCCAGGACTGGCTCTAGATTCCCAAGAATAAGGTATCATTAACATTTTAGCGTTTCTTCTTTTTTTTTTTTTTTTTTTTTTTTTTTTGAGACTGGATCATAGAAATTTGAAACAAGATAAATTTCCAAAAGAAGACAAATTTACATGTGTGGATAGAGCTAGCCACGGGTTTGTGAGTATTTCACTAGCGTGAACGCTCTGGCTCAGGGAGGTAGGAAGCTGGGTGTAATCGTGTCCCAGAGATTGCTCTGTGGCTCCGGCTCAGTCGCTCTCGACTGTGGCTGCACGTCACCACCATCTCAGAGACGTAGGAACACACCAGTTACCAGGGTCTCGTGTGGCCCATGGAACCGCAGCCTGGGGGGAGGGACATGGCACAGAATTTCCCAAGTCCTCCAGGTGCTCCTCAGAGCGACCTGTGTTTTCAAACTGGGGAGGTTCCAGACACGTTTGCAAATTGTACTTTCTTCTCCCGCCTTTCCTCCTGACCCTGCGCAGCCCCCTTGCTCGGAAAGACTTCATGCCCTGTCTACTTTAGGGTCTAAAACCTGCTTCCCGTCTCCTCCCCTCCCCAGTCATTATGCCCATCAGATAAAGCTGTCCCCTGGACCTCCTGCTGCAGGAATGGCTTCCAGGACCTGCGTGTGTGGCAACATGCCCGTCACCGCCAGGACATGTGGCCCCTCTGGGTCTTATCTTCCCCACACGGCGGTATTTAACATCCGTGCTCCACATAGGGGAGCTGGCCGAGGCTGCAGGGTAAACCAGACGTCCACGGTCTCCCGTGTCCTGTGTCTTCGTGAGGTGGGTCACCCGGGCACACGTGATTGCTGTCAGGACGGCTCCAACTCGGCTTCTTACAGGAGCGCTTGTCCCCGATTCTCTGGAGGATAAACTGAGCATTGGAAACTGTATATGTTCTTAGCTGCTCCGGGAGGTCCTTCTCTTGAGCTTCTTTCCATACGTCTTGTTTAACATGTTCCTTTTCATTGATTTGGGTGCGGGGGGGGGGGGGGGGGCGGGGGTGGAGGAGCAGTCTTCCCTAATGAAACGTCAAGGGGTTTTGCCCTGCCCAGCATGACTCAGTGGTCGGAGTGTCACTCCCCCACTACCCCCCCAAAAAAAGGGTCTCGGGTTCGATTCCTGGTCAAGGGCATGTACCTGGGTTGTAGGTTCTATCCAGGTCCTGGTCTGGGCCTGTGTAGGAGGCAACCAATAAATGTGTCTCTCACAGATGTCTGTCTTTCTCGCACTCTGCCTCCCTCCTTGCCTCCTAGCTTTCCTCCCTCCCTTCTCCCCTCCCTCCCTCCCTCCCTCCCTCTCTCCCTGCCTCTATCTCTTCCACTCTCACTGAAAGTCAATGGAAAAATTATCCTTGGGTGAGAATTAAAAAAAAAAAAAAAAAAGTGAAGGAGTTTGACAACTCAGATGTGCTAGCTGTTCTTCCTCAGGTTGGAGGACCCAGGAAGTGGCCTCCTTCACTGAACTCTTTACGGGGCTGTGGCACAGACATTCTGCTTTCTTTACAACTTTCTCCATTCTGGTTCCTCTACACCTTTCTAAGGAGATCAAGTGGCTAACTTCTCACTGAATATCAGATATTTTATCATCGTGTCGGCATTTCCATTTTTCTCCTGGTGAGTCCAGTTTCCAATCCTGGATAGAGCATTTCTCATGTACTAAAAAATGTAGGCAAGATTTGGTGTCATCTAGGAAGAAAATTGGTTGTTCCGTTTGGTTTAGAATCCTTGAATCAGTAAACTAAATAGAGAACAATGCACATGCCCCTTTAAGATTACATGAACAGATTTAAAAATCCCTATATTGTAAAAGGAAAGAAACTGTATAGTGGATTTGAATGGCCACTGGCTACTGGGGCAGGGAAATACCTCCTGTTTCCAACCTACAGAGCTGAAACACTTGAACAATCCTTGTCTGTTTTGGAGGTCATATTTTCCAACGGAACTTGCTAGAATAATCTCTTTCAAGTCTGGTATTTTCCGTTATCAGCCCCAACATCAAAGCCTCACGTTAGGCAAGCCCTCTTTGGTCTTTCTAGGGGCAACTCATCTGCCTTGAAATTGCGGCTTGTTTATGGTGAGGCACTGCATGGACGTGGGAAACAGCATGGAAATAGTCAGGCTCATTAATTCCTTTATATTAGAATGATGTTAGCAAGTTATTATCTTTCTTGCTCTTCCGTTTCTTCATCTAAAAAAGGTCAGTAACAAAATGCTATCTTCAGATGACGGTGTCGTTGGGTTTAAATAATACCGGTATAATGCTTTCTGAGACAGAGTTGGATCTACTGTGGAAATCAGCATTGGACACAGTTTTGGCAATTTGGCGTTCTACCCGTAGTCCATGCCCGAGAAGGCTCACTTATGCCGTGTTGTGTTCTCATTAAAAGAACTGCATCGCCCTGACCGGTGTGGCTCAGTGGATAGAGCGCCGGCCTGCAGACCGAGAGGTCCCAGGTTCGATTCCGGTCAAGGGCATGTACCTGGGTTGCGGGCACATCCCCAGTAGGAGGTGTGCAGGAGGCAGCTGACTGATGGATGTTTCTCTCTCATCGATGTTTCTGACTCTCTATACCTCTCCCTTCCTCTCTGTAAAAAATCAATAATTTTTTTTTTTTAAAAAAGAACTGCATCCATGTCTTCTCACAACAGATGTGGAAATACCATTGGAGACACCATTAATTAAAGACTTTTATTTGTGCAGAAACTAAATCAGCTAAAATCTTTGATTGTTATGATATGGGTAGATTATCCCTCACTTATTAGGAAATAGAAAACTTTACAATTTTATAAATTATTATGAAATGAATTGTTATGTGGAAAAAATCTTGCAATAATAATGGTATTACAAAGTAAAATCCTAAGTTATTACCCTCTCCAGAGAAAATATAGAAACTCCAGCAATGCAGAAGCATAGATATTCATGCCCATATCCCTCCTTCTTAACGAGATGTGTAGTACTGTGCTGTGTGGCAGTACAAGAGATAATTCAGTCTTTTGTATTCCAGTATATAAATGTTTCCAACTTTTGCAATTACAGATTATGCATCAGAAAATAAATAACCTTGTGCATGTGTAATTTTATTAAGAATTACTTGAAATAACAATTTTTGGCTCTGGCAAAATTGAGAGAAAAGTACAAAGATCTCCTATATATCCTATCCCCCTGCCCTACACATGCTTCGCCTCATCCATGATCAGCACGGACAGCAGAGTGGTACCTTTGTTAAGAATGATGCAAACACATTGGCACTTCATATTCACACGCAGTCTTAGTTCACAGTACAGTTAACTCTTGGTGTTGTATAGTCTATGAGTTTGAACAAGT
The DNA here is from genome assembly GCF_027574615.1 of Eptesicus fuscus. Classification (NCBI taxonomy): domain Eukaryota; kingdom Metazoa; phylum Chordata; class Mammalia; order Chiroptera; family Vespertilionidae; genus Eptesicus; species Eptesicus fuscus. Next base: position 1,904,577 of record NC_072486.1, on the reverse strand, counting down.
ATACACTGAGTGGCCAGATTGTTATGATCTCTGAACGCATAATAATCTGGCTACTCAGTGCAAATATATATATATATTATTGTGTATATATATATATATATATATATAAATATATATATATATATATTAGAGGCCCAGTGCATGAATTCGTGCATGGGTGGAGTCCAGCCAGCTTGGCCAGGGGGAGGAGGGGACCTGGGCGGTTGGCCGGCCTGTCTGCTGGTCGAACTCCTGGTTGAGGGGACAATTGGCATATTAACCTTTTATTATATAGGATATACACTGAGTTGCCGAATTATTATGCGTTCAGAGATCATCATAATCTGGCCACTCAGTGTATAATGAGATACATTCATCATCATGGTATTACCTATTTTCACTACCCTAAAATTCCTCTGCGCTCCACTTATCCATCACTCCGCCTCCCTGCCCCTGTCAGCCACTGATCTTTTTCCTGTCCCCATAGTTTTCCCTTTTCAGAATATCATAGAGTTGGATTGACACAGTATGAAGCCTTTTCAGATTGGCTTCATTCACTTAGTAACATACATTAAACTTCCTCCCTGTCTTTTCATGGCTGGATAGCTCATCTTTTTTAGGTCTGAACAACAGTCCACCGCTGGGTGTACACAGTTTATTGATCCATTCACCTGCAGATGGACATGTTGATTGCTCCCGTGCTGTGGAAATTATGAATAAAGTTGCTCTCAACATGGGTGTGAAGGTTTTTTTCCCCCCATTTTTTTGTGGGCATACAATTTTAACTCCCTTAGGTAAACATCAAAGAGCATTATTACTGGGTTGCGTGGTAGATCAGTTTGGTTTTGTGATAGCCTGCCAAGCTCTTCTATACATGGTTGTTCCACCGTGCGTTTCCACCAACCGTGAAAGAGCGTGTCCGTTGCTCCACGTCCTCTCGAGCATTTGGGGTTGTCCTGTCAGCGTTCCGGGATTTGCGCATTCTGGTAGGTGTGCGGTGCATTTCACTTTACAGTTTCATTTCCTTGTGGGTGTTTCAGTGGAGGGCATTTGCTTATATGACATCTTTATAACTTTTTCTGGGAGGTACCTGTTAAAGTCTTTGGCCCATCTTTAACCCAAGTGTTTGTTTCTGTATTTCTGAATTTTAAGGTTTCTTTGTATATTTTGGATAACAGTCCTTTAGCCGATGTGTCTTGTGAAAGTATTTTCTCCTGCCCTGACTGGTTTGGCTCAGTGGATAGAGCGTCGGCCTGTGTACTGAGGGGTCCCAGGTTCAATTCCGGTCAAGAACATGTACCTTGGTTGCGGGCACATCCCCAGTAGGGGGTGTGCAGGAGGCAGCTCATCGATGTTTCTCTCTCATCGATGTTTCTAACTCTCTATCCCTCTCCCTTCCTCTCTGTAAAAAAATTAATAAAATATATATTTTTTAAAAAAATGTTTTCTCCCAGTGTGTGGCTTATCTTCTCATCCTCTGATTAGCGTCTTTCGCACGACAGGAGTTTTTAATTAAGTCTGGCTTACCAGTTATTTCTTCCATGGATCATGCCTTTGGCATTGTATTTTAACAGTGTTCATCATTCCCAGAGTCATCTGGGTTTCTCCTATCTTATCTCCTAGGAGTTTTATAGTTTGCATTTTACATTCAGGTCTGTGGTTCATTTTGGTTACTTTCTGTGATGGGGAGAAGGTCTAAGTTTACATTTATTTTATTGAATGTGGATAGCGAGTGGTTTCAGGCACTAATTTTGAGAAACGATCTTTGCCTCATTGTATTACCCTCGCTCATTTGTCAAAAAACATCTGGTGCGTGTATGGGGGTCTGTTTCTGGAATCTCTGTTCTGCTCCATTAATCGACTTGTCTCTTCTTTTGCCAATAACACGCTGTCTTGACTGTTGAGTTCGTTGTAGTAAGTCTCGAAGGGGAGCAGCATCAGTTCTCCAGCTCTGTTCTTTCCTTCAGTACTCTTCGCATTCTGTTTGTCTGTCTGTTTGCCTCTCCGTGTAAACGTTAGAATTGGTTTAATAGCAGCTACACAATAACTCGCTGGGATTTTGGTTGGGACGGTATTGAATCTATAGGTCCCATTGGGAGTAGCTGACATCTTTTTTTATATATATATAATAAATCTTTATTGTTCAGATTATTACAGGTGTTCCTCTTCCCCCTCCCCCCATAGCTTCCCTCCACCTGATTCCCCACCCCACCCCATGCCCTAACACCCCCCCCCCCCCCGCCACGGTCTTCATCCATAGGTGTAAGATTTTTGTCCAATCTCTTCCTGCACCCCTCAGACCCCCTTCCCCCTGAGAATTGTCTGTCGCCTCCCTTTCTATGTCCCTGATTCTATTATATTCACCAGTCCATTCTGTTCTTCAAATTTTTTTTATTCACTTGATTTTTAGATTCACTTGTTGGTAGGTATGTGATGTCTTTTTGTTGTTCATAATTTTTACCTTTACCTTTTTTTTCTTCTTCTTCCTCTTCTTAAAGAATACCCTTCAGCATTTCATGTAATCCTGGTTTGGTGGTGATGAACTCCTTTAGCTTTTTCTTGTCTGTGAAGCTCTTCGTCTGACCTTCAATTCTGAATGATAGCTTTGCTGGGTAGAGTCATCTTGGTTGTAGGTTCTTGCTGTTCATCACTTTGAATATTTCTTGCCACTCCCGTCTGGCCTGCATAGTTTCTGTTAAGAAATCAGCTGACAGTCGTATGGGTGCTCCCTTGTAGGTAACTAACTGTTTTTCTCTTGCTGCTTTCAAGATTCTCTCTTTGTCTTTTGCCCTTGGCATTTTAATTATGATGTGTCTTGGTGTGGTCCTCTTTGGATTCCTTTTGTTTGAGGTTCTGTGCACTTCCTGGACTTATAAGTTTATTTCTTTCACCAGGTGGGGGAAGTTTTCTGTCATTATTTCTTCAAATAGGTTTTCAGTATCTTGCTCTCTCTCTCTCTTCTTCTGGCACCCCAAAAATTCAGATGTTGGTACGCTTAAAGCCGTCCCAGAGGCTCCTTATGCTAGCCTCACACTTTTGGATTCTTCTTACTTTCCGCCTCTCTGGTTGGGTGTTTTTTGCTTCCTCATGTTCCAGATCTTTGGTTTGACTCTTGGGGTACGGTGATCTACAGTTGAGTTTCTGTATATTCTTTATTTCAGACAGTGTATGCATAATTTCTGACTGGTCCTTTTCTATATTTTTGGTATTCTCATTAAGGTCCTTGAAGGTCTCTTCAAGTTTATCAGTGGTTTTTAGAAGATTTTTGAGTAACCTTATAAATGTGGTTCTGAACACTGTGTGGTCCATTAGTTTACTTTCCTCTATCTCTTCTATTCGTGACCTGCTTCAGTGTCTCCACATTTTGGCTGCCTCCCTGTGTTGATGGAGTGGCTTTGTGTGGTCAGTGACCTATAGGGGCCGGTAGCTCAGCTTCCCCAATCTCCCTTTGTGGGCTGAGTGCAAAGTCTTGGTGTTGTTAAGCCTTGATTGCTGTTGGTACACTGGGAGGATTTGACCTCCAGTCCAATTGGCTGTGAGGATCAGCTGTGTCTATGCTGGGAGACAGCCTTATTCAACTAGACTTGCAAAATTGTAAAAGCCTCTGTGCTCAGCTTGGATGGGGCGGAGTTTCAGGGTGGAGCCTACAGCCTTGGCTTCCCGTCGGCCTCGCCCTATGAGGTTCCTGGGTCTCAGTGTCCCTCAGTGTCCCTCTGTACTCCCTGCAAGCACCCCTGAGAGAGAAAGGCGCCCTGGAGTTTTGCCCACTGCCAAACAGTCTAGTCTCTCCCCCAATGAATCTGGATTCCCAGATTCTTGCCCGGAACTGGGTTTCAGTGTAGTCGGAACTGGAGCTCAGTGCAGTCTGGAGCTTTTGTCTCCTTCCCGCTAGGGCAATTCAGCGGCACAGTCAACAGTCCGTCCTCTGCGCGCATTCCCGTGCGCACCTCCGGAGCTCTGCCTTTCGCCGCTCCCCTGAGTTTCTGCCTTACAGCCCAGATTCCCCCAGTATGAGCCTGGGTCCCCAGGGTCTCGCCCGGAACTGGGGTTCAGTGCAGTCGGAGCTGGGGTTTAGCGCAATCTGGAGCTTTTATCTCCTTCCTGCTAGAGAACGCCGGCCAGGCACTCAGCCGCCCCGTCCTCTCCGGCTCTGTCCTCCCCGCACGCGCCCGTGTCTCCGCCCATGTCTCCGTACCTCAGGCTTTTACGGCTCCTCTGATTTTCCTTTTGTTTTTCTCTTTCCTTCTAGTTGTGGGCGTTTCAGTCAGCCAGCTTTCCTGTGGTTCTAGATGATGTCCGTTTTGACTTTTAGTTGTATTTTTGAAATTGTTGTGCGAGGCTGCAGATTAGGTGTTTACCTATGCCGCCATCTTGGTTTCTCTCTCAGTGGCTGACATCTTGACAATACTCAGTCTTCCTATTCATGAACATGAAATAGCCCTCCTTTGTGAGTCCCCGGGCTGGTTGACATAAAATCCACTCCTCGTGTGTCAGCACTTTGGTTTGAACTGATGTTGTCCGCCTGACCATACAGACTCTATTTTAAGTCAGCTGGGCTACACTGACTTCATCTTGTTTTCTTCGCTTATTCCTCAGGTCAAATGATTCGATACAAAATTGAGGGCATTGTCCCGCATAGTCTCAGTTTCTGAGACTCAATCCTGAGCCTTCTTCTCTCCTGGTCTTAATCTTTGTATGATGTATTCGAGCCCAGGTTCAGAGCCGGCTGCCTAATATTCATCTGGGGCTTTTTAAATATTTCTGGTGGTGAAATTGTTCTGTAGCTTTACGAGATGTCCCCATGGGGGGAAAAGAAACACGATATAACTCCCTGTACTGTTGCTTACAGCTTTATGAGCCTCTCCATTTATCTCAAGATAAAAAGTTTCATAAACCAAAGCTCGAAGTGAGTCAAATGCGCCCCTCGTGTTGCCAAAGACTGAAGACCGATGTGTGGGCCTCAGGACTGTTTCCAGCCTTTATTGTTGTCGTTCTTGCTTTGATTCTCCTTTCTTTCCAACTCAGCAGCTTGGAAAGCTGTCGCATCTCTTCCCTATGTCAGGGTTTCGAAGCACCGTTTACTACTCTACCCCACCCCACACTTCTGAGGATATCCTAAAACCATCCCGACCCTCCTGCCGAGGGAAGAGCGGTGGAGAGAGATTTGAGCGGCGTCTCTCACACGCTGTTTTCCAGCCTCTAGGCAGAACACAGACCACCTCTGCCTTCAGTCACCGGGAGCCATCTGCTCTAACCCCATCACGCGCCTCAACAGCAAGCCCCTGCAGGAGACTCCTCAGCCGGGTGAAGGCGGCTGACAAAGACAGGGGAACAAAAGGGCACAGTCTCTCGAGCTGCAGGCCTCAGGATCCGCTACCTCCTGTTTCAGGGAGGCTGGGTGGGGAGGGGGACCTGTGGGCTGGCCATGGAGGGCAGCATCGCTGTGAGGCCTGCTCCAGGTCAGGCCTTCCTGAAATGTCTCCGTGTTCCGAGGGAAACCGGGGAGTCCAGTGCCCATGTTTCTGTTATGCCCAGAGTTCAGGGTCCCCAATAATCAACCACTAGGGAGCCTTTTCTCCGATGCAAAAGCAAAGAGTCTTTATTCAAACCCGGGTTTGGCTCCCAGCCTCCTCCTGACGCAGCAATGGGGCCAGAGAGAGAGCTCCGGGGGAGTGATGAATTATAAAGGGTTGGACATTTGGGTGGGCTTAGGGAAGTGACGTGGGTTACAGAGATTGCCTAATTTGGACTGAATCTACTTCTCTACATTCCTATTGGCAGGTTCATGCAATTGTTACATTCTCGCGGTTTTCTAAGAAAAAGGAGTCAGATACATAGTTACACAGGGTGGAGGGTACAGTACATTTTGTGCTGTCCTGCTCTGCCCTTTCATTTCCTTAAGTGGTGGCAGGGTTCTGTGGGCTGAGCCAAGGCTTGGGCCTGAGCAGCTCCTCCTGAAGTGCGCTGAGAACGCGTCCCGGCGTTTCTCTCAAGTCTCTGGGGGGCCTTCTGCTCACATGTACGTCTCCTTGATCCTGTGAGTTCGGGCAGAGACAAAAGGGCGAAGTCCAACGTAATAAGGCGCCCAGGGGAGCAGCAGGCCCTTCGCCCGTAAGAAACGTCCGATTGCAAGTAGGAAATGCGTCTCCGTGTCCTGTGTTGTGAACATTCCTTTTGGGTCTCCTCCACAGACGTGATAAAATGTCCCTTTTCTCAGCATGGCTCAAAGTTATCTTCATCACCGCCTTGATATGTCCTCTTTACTCCGGTGAGTACACCTTCCGTCCGGATGAAGCAGTTCGCACACCTCAGAAAACGCAGGAGGCGACACTGCCATCGAGAAATGGAGCGGCGTCTTTCGCTGGGTTGGTAATACTTACACTGGCCAAACGAAAGCGGGCCTGTTACCAGCCCCCTTTTAAAATTACATCTGTGGATGGTTTCTTCTCATCTCCACCTTAGAGAGAGGGAGGCAGAGGGGTGGGTTGGAATGAGCAGTAGAACTTAGCTTTTTGTCCATTTATGACTGAAGGCATTTGCCTATTATTGTTTGGAGGTCAGAGTCCATGTTCGCTAAATGCAGATTGTAAGGGGAAGGATGCCTCCTAGCTCGGATAACCCTCGGCAACCTGACTTGTTGTCTGCCAGTTCTGAGGCCACTAAAGTCAAACCTTTGTGTAAGGTGAGAACTCATTCAAAATGTATCTTCCTTTAGTGCAAGAAGAATGGTGAATTTGAGTCAAGAAGCTGTGAGGTGTTGAATAGACCCCCGACATCAGAACTGAGCACTCGTTCATTAAGTAGTCATTTCTTCATGTCTGGTGACCTTATGCCAGGCATACTAAGAGGCATTCAACAAGGCATTGTCTTCGCTGACTGGCATGTCTCATTTATCAACAAATTCATAAAAAGAACTATGGTATTTTCACGGGAGAGTTTGATGATTACTGCACAACACTTCAAATTATTTTTCACAGATGAGAATAATTTGGAATTACATTTCCAGATTGGGACTTATTTTGCGAACTTACTATTTTGATACTACCACAAAAAGCTCACCTCGGAACTTGGGGGTCTGAGTAGGCAATTTGTATAGAATTTTGCTACTAAAAAGTATGGGTTCTTCCCACCAGAGACTCTGATTTCTCTCCCTTCTTCTTACTTTTACATTTTCTTCTGTGTGCTTGCTGCAGAAACTCTTCTTACACCACAAAGACGCAGTCGCAGAGACGACGTAAGTTAATACTGATTAACTAGGAAATTAAGAAAAGCTTTTAATTTTTTAAAAATAATGGTTTTTATTGATTTCAGAGAGGAAGGGAGAGGGAGATAAGAAACATCAATGACGAGAGAATCATTGATCAGCTGCCTCTTGCACGCCCCCCACTGGGGATGCAGCCTGCCACCGGGGCATGTGCCCTGACTAGGACTGGAACCGTGATCTCTTGGTTCACAGATCGATGCTCAATCACTGAGCTACACTGGCCGGGCAACTTTTAATTATTTTATATTGTAAGTTTTAACAGCAAATTTCACCAGACAGCCCTGCCGGTGTGGTTCTGTGGTTAAACGTAGACCCGTGAACCAAGAGGCCCCTGGTTCAATTCCTGGTCAGGGCACATTCCCAGGTTGTGGCTTAACCCCCAGTGGGGGGCCTGCAGGAGGCAGCTGTCGGATGTCCCTCTCATCATTGATGTTTCTACCTCTCTACTCCCTCTCACTTGTTCTATTAAAAAATAAAATTCATCACACCAAATGTGCAACAGAATGATGCTTCCAAAAATTTTATTTGAACTGTGCCATGATTACGCTAAGTTCAATAAATAAGATCTAGCCAGCTGTATGAAAATATTTGGTATTTTAGAGAAGATAAAACATTCCATTATTTTACAGATTCCATTACTGGGTATCCTTGCTACCTGAAAGCATCTGATAAAGGTTACAGTCTGCTCATAGTAGAATTATTTATCTAGCAAAACAAGAGGATTACAAAAATCATCCACTTAAAGGTGGATACAATAGTAATTTCCATATATCCATAGAGGAGGATATTATATAGAGGGAAGAAACATCTAAATAGATAAAGGTTAAAAAGACATTTCAAAATGCAGTCGGGTAAGAATACACCACCTATTGTTTATGTAAATTACCAATACTGCCATTACTAACCAAATTTTATACCAGAGGCCCGGTGCACGAAGATTCGCGCAAGAATAGGCCTTCCTCCCCTGGCTGCCGGCACCGCCTTTGCTCCAGCCAGAGCCACCTTCTGCCTCTCGCCTTGTCGTGTCAATTTGCATATTCCCTCCTTACTGGCTGTGGGCGCTGCCATCTTTGTCGTGGAGTTATGGCCAATTTGCATATTCCGTCTTTATTAGATAGGATATGTAAATACTAATATATAAGAATATATACATATGTGGTAATAATCTGGTATCTGATGTATCTGATTCTCTAGCAGTGAAACCACTGAAAAAGATAGGGAAAGTATTAAAATTCCGTTTCACTGATCCTTGTGGTATGAAATAATGAGGGAAGTCTGATGAAGGCCTGAGGAGAAGGGAGATGAGAGTGGCTACATTATAAAAATATACTCATCCATTTGTCTGCTTTTTAAAAATGATATTGGGTTTGTAAAAATATATCAATAATATTTTATGACTGAGTAGATTGTTTATTTCCAAACCTCGAAATAGAGTATTTTCATTCCATTTTGATGCATGGTATTTGTACGAAGGTTAAAGACATTTTTTCCAAAACGTTCATTATCTGACAAATTCTATGTTGTTCTTTATGTCTGACAGCTGGACTGTGATGTATTCAGAGATCAACTATATATATGCACCAAGGAATTGCGTCCACTCTGCGGAACAAATGGGAAAACGTACCCCAATAGATGCATTTTCTGCAGTGCCATGTTGTAAGAATATAAGGCTAAACATTGGATCTTCCAAAATAATGAGGAAACCATCGCGAAATGATAGGAAAACCCATGGTTTTGATAGCCTATGCACGGTATAGATGGGGGGAACGGTGCTATCTCGGTAAATGCCACAGAATCACACGTGCCTTTCCCGGGAGTTCTCATTTGCAAAAGCAGATTTGTATCTGACTCCTCAATATATGTGCTGGGTATTCTGGAAATGTCCAAATCAATTCATTTGACCAGTAGGACTTACTAATGGGTCTATGGCCAATCTATTGGATTCTGAAGTCCAGATGATAACTGATCATCTCTGTGATGTAGCATCAAGCTACAGGGAGCACAACGGAGCAACGAACACTACTTGACTGCGGAGATTTGAACTCCATCCCAATGGGCCTGTTCACGCCAGGAAGGGACTCCTCTGAGGGTCAACCTTGTCTCCTGAACTCCATGAGAGGCGGCAAACCCTCCTCAGAGAGCAGGGCGTCCCGGGGCACTTCCACCCACCCCCTTCCCTCTCTGCCTCGCTCCAAAGCAGTTTGCAGTCTGACGGTGCAGCCAGCCTTCCTACTTCCCTCATTGTCTCTCAGATCCACTTCCTCCTATTTAATCCCCAAAGCGCTTGGACTTCCAGAGAACCATCAAAACCATCTCCAGTCCTCTCCTCTCCCCAGTCCCACTGAGCCAGGACTGACCCTGTGGGAAGAGCCGAGTAGCCCCAGGGGAGGGAGGACGTGTGAAGGGCTGGGGAGCACCTGGGTCCCCGCTGGGTGTGGGTGGAGCTCAGCCTCTCCCATCCGGGCTGCTCATTCGGAAGCACTCGGGGCGATGCCCAGGGCACTTTACATGCTGTTCGTAATGACGTCTCTTTCTCTCTCTTCTTCACAGAGAAAGTAACGAAGGCTTTGGATTGGAGCATCATGGGCCGTGCCACTCTGCCTGAGCTGCACGCTCCGCGGCTTTCGTGCCGATCCTGTTTTGCAGAGGATTCTACGGCCAATCCGAGACTTTTCCATCAGGGCGTCCAATTCCTAGGGGACTGGACAAAGCCTTCTGTTCGACACAAGATGGAATATGGAGTGTTGAAAATTGTCTCTCAGCTCTAAGAACTTAGACTGATTTTCATTCTCTGTTTGATTATTAAATAGCAGATGAAAAACTACCGTAATCGTGTGTTTGATAATATAAAACCTAATGCAATTTACAATCATACATATTTCAATCCATACAATGCCAAATAATATTATCTTCATTAAAAATGCAACCTTTTGCCGAAACCGGTTTGGCTCAGTGGATAGAGCGTCGGCCTGCGGACTGAAAGGTCCCAGGTTCGATTCCGGTCAGGGGCATGTACATTGGTTGCGGGCACGTCCCCGGTAGGGGATGTGCAGGAGGCAGCTGGTCGATGTTTCTCTCTCATCGATGTTTCTAGCTCTCTATCCCTCTCCCTTCCTCTCTGTAAAAAATCAATAAAATATATTTTTAAAAAAAATGCAACCTTTTGGTGATTAATGGATTAAAACACATGATTACTTTGGTAACTACAAGTGACTCCTTTCAAAGATTAAAAAAAATAATAATACATCACCTGGGTGTTCATTAAGATGACGGACACTTAGGATCCTCTTTATCAGAAAGAGTCGAAGGCTCTAGAAGAGGGATCTAGGACTTGAGCTCTAACAAGTATCCAGGGTCAATCTTACCATCACCAATATTGGGCCATATGGATCTGCATTCTAAAACATAGGCCTTCTCTATAATTGAATGACCTTCGAAGTCTATTCAAGGATATTGTATGATTTCTGAGGCTTGGGGGGAAATTACATTATGTTCTTTGTCACTCACAAATCAGTCAAGTCAAAGGTTGTTAGTGTACTTGATATCATCTAGATCCAAGGCCCTTATTAGATACTAGAGGCCCAGTGCACGGATTCGTGTACCGGTGGGGTCCCTCAGCCTGGCCTGTGCCCTCTTGCAATCCAGGACCCCTCGGGGGATGTTGGCCGTCCGACATCCCCCGAGGAATGTAGTCGTGCGCAAAGCGGCAGGCGGCCAGCGAGGAGCCCGAGCCCAGGCCAGGCACACGCCGCTCCTGCTCATCCAGCCCCGCGGCACCTGCCGCCATCGCTCTCGGCAGTGCTGCCGGGGAGGCAGGAGAGGTTCGCGCCATCACAGCTGCGCTTGCCAGCCATGATCCAGGTGTCTGGTGCCTGTCAGTCAGCTGAGTGGCACTCCCACTGTGGGAGCACACTGACCACGGGGGTGGGAGGGGGTGGGGAGGGGCAGCTCCTGCATTGAGCGTCTGCCCCCTGGTGGTCAGTGCGTGTCATAGCGACCAGTCAACCGGTTGTTCGGCTGTTCGGTCATTCGGTCGCTTAAGCTTTTATATAGAGAGATAGGACTTGTAAAGGTTTTCCCTGATGTTTCTATGTCTCCCCCTCTCCCTCTCTGAAATCAAGAAAAATATATTTTAAAAATAATAATACCCCATAGAGTGACTGTTAACACCAACAGTACAAGCGCGTTTAAAGTGACAGCCCCTAAAACAAAATTGTCCCAGCTCACAGCCCTCGCCCATGTGCCCACCATCTGGATTCCGCATTAATGTTCTCCTGTGCTTCTGTATGGCTTACCTCCACCCCTCACCCAACCGCCTTCACTGTGTTTGATGCGAGTGAAAGAGGCGGGCAGAGCTCTCGCCTCCAGGAACAGGCCAGCGAGCAGCCCTGGCCCCCTGTGTGCGGCTGCTTCGTGGTCTTTGCGTCTTGGTTTCTCAGAGTGGCATCAAGACGCACCTGCAGATGCGATGCAACCATCAGCCAGAGAGTTATTTCGCGGGACCAGCAATGCCAGGCGCCGCCACCAGGTGGCAGCAGCGGCCCGCCCAGCAGCTTGAGCCTCCTACTCTGTCCACCAGTTTGGGATTCTGTCTTCCACGCCTTAGGGCAGTGGTCGGCAAGCTGCGGCTCGTGAGCCACATGTGGCTCTTGGGCCCCTTGAGTGTGGCTCACTCCACAAAATGCCACGTACCCTAATTAAGTTAATAACAACGTACCTACCTATATAGGTTAAGTTTAAAAAATTTGGCTCTCAAAAGAAATTTCAATCGTTGTCCTGTTGATATTTGGCTCTGTGGACTAATGAGTCTGCCGACCACTGGCCTAGGGAGATAGAAACATCAGTGATGAGAGTCATTGATCGGCTGCCTCCTGCACGCCCCCCACAGGGGATCGAGCCGCAACCCGAGCATGTGCCCTTGACTGGAATCGAACCCAGGACCCTCCATCCGCAGGCCGACACAGAGCCACAGCAGCCAGGGCACGAGCAGCAGGTGCTAGCAGTTGGAGGAGCACCTGGTGCAGGGAGAGAGCACAGGTGGGTTCACTGCGCACGAGAGCCCACAGAGGGGGCTGGGTAAGGACGGGGAGATGGCCCGGCCGCTCCCTGTTCCATGGGGGCTTCTGGGCCAGAGAACAGGAGCCCGAGGGCTGGCCACAGGACAGCCACCCGGAACCCGCCCCAGGGTCGGCGTCCTGTCCCGGGAGGAAAGAGGAGCCCTTCACAGAGGCTGCCCAGGTGAGCGACTGCGCTGACGGGCCGGGGGCTGCCCGCGGCCGCGGGAACGTGGTGTGGACGCCAGGGGCCCAGGCTACGCGGGCCAGCTCAGGGAGGCCGTGCAAACTCAGGAGCCTACAGCAGCCACAAGGGATGGTCGGAAATCAAAACTTTTTAAAAAATATTTTTTATTGATTTCAGAGAGGAAGGGAGAGGGAGAGAGAGAGAGAGAAACATCCATGATGAGAGAGAATCATGGATCGGCTGCCTCCTGCGCACCCCACACTGGGGATGGAGCCCACAACCCGGGCCTGTGCCCTGACCGGGAATCACACCCTGACCTCCTGTTTCATAGGTGAATGCTCAACCACTGAGCCACGCCGGCCGGGGAAATTACAGCTTTTTAAAGTAAACAGCTGTGTGTGGTGGGTAGTCATGTCCTAGGCCAGTGGTCGGCAAACTCATTAGTTAACAGAGCGGCAAACAGCGGCTCACGAGTCGCATGTGGCTCGCCGGCCGCAGTTTGCCGACCGCTGTACCTAGGCTAGGCTCTCCCCTGACAAAAGGCGGTCCTTCCCTCCCTGGGCCTGTCTGTTCTCTTTTACATCTGAGATCACACGCCTTTGGGAAGTCGGGGTAACTCCCCTTGTTCCAGACCCCTCAGGGCACAGCCACTGCACCAGGGCAGAGACAGCAAATCCTCTGGTTGTTTTTATCGAGTTAATTGTTGACTATTCACTTCCCTGCACCCACCTGTGCAAAAGATGTGCCATTGGCCCGTGTGGCTCAGTGGATAGAGCGCCGGCCTGAGGATTGAAGGGTCCCGGCTCGATTCCGGTCAAGGGCATGTACCTCGGGTGCAGGCTCCTCCCGGGACCAGGGCCCTGGTCGGGGCATGAGCAGGAGGCAATGCATCGATGTGAGAGAAATACTCTGTCTTTCCCTCTCACTCCCACTCTCTCTGAAAATCCACGGGAAAGACCCTCAGCTGAGGATGAACAAAACAGTAAAAAGTGAAAGGTGTGTCTATCCTTTTCCTTTTCATCAGTCCCCGAGCTTTCCCTGCTCGGCTTTCTCCCGCCTCCCGGGCCTGTGACCAGTGGACCTCACGTGCGCCCCTGCGTGCTCTCCTTCTGTGAGGGGCAGAAATAGGGAACTGGGGGCCGGCTACCGTCCTAAGAAATGTGCACCCTGCCCTGTGAGCAGGACAGTCTGTTCCATGAGAAGGCCCCTCCTCACCTGGCTGGGGGTTGTGTGCCCGGGATGGGGCGCCAGCGTCGGAACGCGGTCCGCCCTCCCAAGAACCGCCTGTCTTTGCGGGACGATCGACAGCCTCGGGGCTGAGACGGTCTGGTATCTGGTGTCGTCGGCACCGGCTTTGCAGCCCCAGCCGCGTGGCCCGGCACCTGCACCCGTTATGCCTGCCCCTTCCCCACGCCGTGACGGGCACTGTCCCCCGCCATCCCCGTCCTTCTACCCAACACAAGCAGCGGGCTTCCGTGGGGGCCGCGCGGACGTGTGTGGGTGACCGCCGCTCCCCCTGCTGCCGGCAGGATGGGGACAAAGGCTCCTAGGACTCAGCCCTCTCCCTGCTGAACTGGCCCCAGTCGTGACGGGCGGCCCGGACCCCTGGGCTGTCCGGTTACAACACTGGATCGGGGCCCACACTTGCGACCTTATTTTAACGTAATTACCTCTTTAAAGAGCCTGTGTCTATATAGGGTCACATTCTGATCCCCACGTATACATGGGGGTGGGGGGGCACCATCAGCCCATAACAAGAGGTAAATGCACTGATCCGCCAACTGCCATCTAAGCGGGGGGCGGGGGCGGGGCGGGACGAGAAAGGGCAGTTTCCCGCTGTGAGAGCTGAGGAAGCCCAGGAGCGACCCCTAACTGCGGGAGGCGGGGCTCCTGGTGAGGACCCGTGGGTGCAGGTGGGGGAGGAGGCCTCACTAAGGGAGGACCCGCGGGTGCAGGGGGGGAGGAGGCCTCGATGGTGAGGACCCGCGGGTGCAGGTGGGGGCCTCACCTCCTTTTAGCATCGAGTTTATTGGAGAGACATCGGGTAATAAAATACATAGCGTCCAGGTGTCCAGTCCTGCAGACGTCACCTGGAGGTTGTCTGTGTGTTCACCACCCCAAGTCTCCTTCCCTCACCCTCCTCTCCCTCCCCACCCCTCCCTCTGCAGCACCCGCTGTGTCTGTCTGAGTGTGCTGTTTGTCATCCTCGCCTGAGGATAGGTTTACTGATGGAAGGAGGGAGGGGGGGAGAGAGAGAGGGAGGAAGGGAGAGGGAGGGAGAGGGAGAGGGAGGGAGGGGGAGAGAGAGGAGAGAGAGAGAGAGAGAGGGAGAGAGAGAGGAGAGGGAGGGAGGGAGAGAGAGAGAGAGAGAGAGAGAGGGAGAGGGAGAGAGAGAGGGAGAGAGAGAGAGAGAGAGGGAAGACATCGATGTGAGGGGAAACACAGACCGCCCTTCGGTGCCCCAACCAAGGGTCCAGCCGGCGCTGAGAGGTTTGCTGTCTCCCGTGCATGATCCCTCCATCGATCTCGGGGCCTTTGATGCAGAACAAGACCGTGAACTTCAATACCAAAGTCTCCGCAAAACTCTGGGGGTTGAGTGTTTGCAACCACTCACCACGAGGGGGCGACATACAGCAGTCTTTCTCCCATGAGCCTGTTGAAGGAGGGACTTGAGGCCAGTCTGACGAGTGACCGTGACTATGAGGCTCCAGAGCCGCGTGTTCTCACCCCCGTGTCCCCCTTGGGGCTGAGCAGGTGGGCTTTCTCCAGTGTGACCTCAGACCCCCGGGCGGGGGCGACAAAAACTGACAAGGTCAAAATGAGCGGAGAGGTCATTCTCTGCTGAAAGGTCATTCTCCGCACGGCAGGCCAACGTCCCCTCGGTCTCTCTGGGAGCCAGTGGGCGTGTGCGGCCCAGCACTGACCCTCGGCCTTGGCCAGAGGCGGGGGAAGGCCGCGGTGCTCCGAGGCCGACGGGCTTGCCTCTGGAGCTCCTGCACCCATCACAGTTTCCCAGGAGGACGTGGGGCGGGGGGGCACGGGGAGGCAGGGAGTGACCAGGTGGGGGGGGGCACGGGGAGGCAGGGAGTGACGGGGTGAGGGGGGCACGGGGAGGCAGGGAGTGACCAGGTGAGGGGGGCACGGGGAGGCAGGGAGTGACCAGGTGAGGGGGCACGGGGAGGCAGGGAGTGACCAGGTGGGGGGGGCACGGGGGGGCAGGGAGTGACCGGGTGGGGGGGGCATGGGGAGGCAGGGAGTGACGGGGTGGGGGGGACACAGGGAGGCAGGGAGTGACGGGGTGGGGGGGGCACGGGGAGGCAGGGAGTGACCGGATGGGGGGGGTCACGGGGAGGCAGGGAGTGACCGGGTGAGGGGGGCACGGGGAGGCAGGGAGTGACCAGGTGGGGGGGGCACGGGGAGGCAGGGAGTGACCGGGTGAGGGGGGGCACGGGGAGGCAGGGAGTGACCGGGTGGGGGGGGCAGGGGGAGGCAGGGAGTGACCGGGTGAGGGGGGGCACGGGAGGGCAGGGAGTGACCGGGTGAGGGGGGCACGGGAGGGCAGGGAGTGACCGGGTGAGGGGGGGGGCACGGGAGGGCAGGGAGTGACCGGGTGAGGGGGGCACGGGGAGGCAGGGAGTGACGGGGTGGGGGGGGCACGGGGAGGCAGGGAGTGACCAGGTGAGGGGGGGGCACGGGGAGGCAGGGAGTGACCGGGTGTGACGCGTTGGAGGGAGGTGAACGGAGTGAGGGGCCATGAGGAGAGCAGGCTCACAGTCACCTGTGAGTCACCCTGCGGAGAAAGGTCACCCCGTGAACAAGGAAGGACCTCAGAATGACACGGCCCGCCGTTCCTCGTCTGGTCCCTGCACTCAGGACGCCGGCCTGCGCTCCCACCGCCTCGGTTCTGCTCCTTATAACAGACGGGAACCAGCCCCGGCCGGAGCTCAGTGGTTAGAGCATCGGCCCAGGACGGAAGGGTCGTGGGTTCAATTCCGGTCAAGGGCAGGTTCCATGTCTGGCCCCAGTCGGGGGGTGTGCACGTGTGCGGGAGGCAACCAATCGATGGGTCTCTCTCTGTCTCTCCCCTCCCTTCCACTCTCTCTAAAAATCACTGGGGAAATGTACTCAGGGAGGAGTAACAGGAATGAAAACCAACAGAAGAAGCTGGCCAGCAAGAGGAGGGGGCTCAGAGACACACCCCACCCGGCCGAGGCCGCCTGGGAGGGAGGAGGAGGACAGAGCCTTCCTGCTGGCGGGACGCCCTTCCTGCCAGGAGCCGGGGCGGGGCGGCTGGGGCCCAGGTGGTAGGTGGGGATCGAAGCCGCGACAGGAACGGCCCAGAGTCCTCGGAGACTGGAACCCGGCTGCGGAGGGCGTCTCCGTAAGCCCGTCTTCGCTTTTCAGTGACTGTGTCCTTTGTAGGGGAACTGAGCTCGTAGCTGTGGCTCAGAAACAATGTGTGTTAATTGTGCAAACCCGAGACGTCCGGGAACCTTGTAAACCACGTTTTAATTCAATGATGAAACCCTGGGGTTTGGGCCAGAAGTCCACGATGCTGAAATGAATGGCAGGAACGGCTCTTTGTCAAACCCCAACCCGGGGAACCTGCCCAGCAGGTCCGTGTGGAGACTTGGACGGCGCGGTCCCCGCGCTGCCAGCTTCCGGCCGTCGCGGAAAAGGTTGTTACCACGGCCAGGGGAGCGGGCGCCGGCGGCGGCCCCAGGCACTGCTCCATGGAGACCCCCTCCCGCCGGGGGGACGCTGTCACCCAGAGGCCGAGCAGCGTGGCTTAATGAGCCCAACCAACGCTCCGTCGGATGCAGCGGCCACTTCTACGTTTTACTCGTTTTTTTAGTTCACTTTTGTATGTTTTAATTTTAGAAGTTTTTTAAATCGTAGTAGACAGTCAATATGACATCGGTTTCAGGCGTACAGCGTAGGCGTGGGGCATTCACATAATGTAGGAGGCGATCCCTCCATGAGTCTAGTCTCCATCTGGCACCACACGCATAGTTATTACAATATTATTATTTTACAAATATATTTTACTGATTTCAGAGAGGGAGGGAGAGAGAGAGAGAGAAAGAGAAACATCCATGATGAGAGAGAATCACTGATCAGCTGCCTCCTGCACGCCCCACATTGGGGATCAATCCTGCAACCCAGGCATGTGCCCTGACCGGGAACCGAACCGTGACCTCCTGGTTCGTAGCTCAATGCTCACCACTGAGCCACACGGCCAGGCCCAGTGCTATTGCCTGTGCCCCCCACGCTGTACCCTGCACCCCCCGATTATTGTGCAGCTGCCAGTTCCGAGCCGCCGTACAGGTTCCCTCCCTCTCTCACCGCTTCGGGACTCGGCCTCCCCATTGTGAAAGCCGGCCAGGCCTCCTGTGCCGCCTGCTCAGGTGCCGGGGGCCGACAGGTACAGAGGGAAGCGGGGTGGCCAGGGCCCTCCTCTCGGGGACTCCCAGGAGGGGAGGCCTGAGCATCCAGCGGGTGGTGCTGCCTGGCAGTGCAAGGAGAGCCCGGAATCAGGTGCAGCCGCCCAGGATAACCTTCAGTTCAAGGTCATGTCCTCATCCGCTGAGGAGGCGCCCAGGACCTCAGCTCTGTGCACAGCAGTTGCCCTGCGGGAAACGGGTTCAAGATGCGTGGTTTCGCTTGGGGTCTGGAGCCGATCGCCAGTGCTGAGGCTCAAGGTCACGGTGGAGGTGGAGGTGGAGGTGGAGGTGGAGGTGGAGGTGGAGGTGGAGGCGTGGGCAGCCGGGCGGGGCCTCCCGGGGTCTGGCGGCGTCCCCTCAGCGTGGGGTCTCACCATCAGCCTCCACGTGGAGGTGTCCGTGTCCGTGGGAGCCCCCACTGATTTGCTTCAGGAAAATGATTCCCTGGGGCCGAACCCGCAGGAGGGCGGGCCGTGGGGGAAGCAGGCTGGGTCCGGGATTGTGATGTGATGCATCCCTAGCAACGGCACCGTGTCCAGCAGGGGGCGCCCTGCTCCTGGTGGGAAGCCTGCGGGGAAACCTGACACCCGGAAACCGGCCTCAGTCTGAAGGCCAAGTCCATGGGTGGCCTGGGCCCCGGAGCCGCGGGCGTCCGAGCTTCCAGGAGCCTTGCCGCAGAGTGAGCAGGCCAGGCGCCCACAGTCCGGGTCCCACCCGCAGGGCCGGGTCCGCAGACACGGCTCACCCGCGGGGGTGCACTTGGTGAGCCGAGCCGCTCGGGTCTGCCGGCTGGGTTCTGGGCAGCACCTCACAGAACCCCGGCGGCACCCTATGCCCTTCCCACAATGAGGCTGCTACGAACCAGCCACGTGGCCTTGGGCACCTCAACCCACCTTTTTGGGGCTAAGGCTATGGAATCTACCCAATTTTAGCATCTAGGTCAGGATCTAGGGACAATGGTCTCTCTTTTGTTTTGTTTTTTATTTTTATTGATTTCAGAGAGGAAGGGGAGGGAGAAAGAGAGAAACATCCATGATGAGAATCGTGGATCGGCTGCCTCCTGCACGCCCCCCACTGGGGACCGAGCCCGCAACCCGGGCGTGTGCCCTGACCAGGAATCGAACCCTGACCTCCCGGTTCCTAGGCGGACGCTCAGCCACGGAGCCCACCGGCCGGGCGAGACCCTGGTTTCTTGACGTCACTTCCGGGCGGAGAGGAGTGTCCCCGGGAGAACGCGCCGTCACACGGGGGGGCCCCGATGCACACAGGCCCCGGGGTGGGCAGGCCGCCCCTCGCGGTTTCCACGCGTTTTCCGCCTGGACGCTCTCTGGCCGCCGGTTCCCTCGCCCGTGCAGGGGCTCGCTCCTGCCGCACAGACTTCCTGCCACGCGCGGGCAGTTTGCAGGGTGGGACCCTCGCTTGCTTCCTACCCGGTACTCACAGCGGGCGCCCACGCTGCCCACCCCCCTTTCACAGGCCGGGGCGGAGCCCTCGTCTCTCCCGAGGATGACAAGCTACGTGGCTCCCGCGTTCCCGCTGCAGAGCCCGTGTTTTCCCCGCGGACCCAGTGCCTGCCCGCCCGGCCTGTGGCCTGGTCACCGTTGGCAGGGGTCACTGCCGGTTCTGCAGCGGCCGTGGGTTAAATCGTGTTGCCGGGATGTACCGCATGCAGGGTCTGAACATGAAGACACGAAAGGCAGCTGAGCCCGGCCGGCGTGGCTCAGTGGTTGAGCTTCAGCCTCTGAAACAAAAGGTTTAGTTCCCGGTCAGGCCACAGGCCTGGGTTTTGGGCTCCATCCCCACTGTGGGGCGTGCAGGAGGCAGCCGATCCACGATTCTCTCTCTTCCTTGATGTTTCTCTCTCTCTCCCTCTCCCTTCCTCTCTGAATCAATCCTATACAATAAAAGGGTAATATACAAGCCCTAACCGGTTTGGCTCAGTGGATAGAGCGTCGGCCTGCGGACTGAAAGGTCCCAGGTTCGATTCCGGCCAAGAGCATGTACCTTGGTTGCGGGCACATCCCCCAGTAGGAGGTGTGCAGGAGGCAGCTGGTCGATGTTTCTCTCTCATCAATGTTTCTAACTCTCTATCCCTCTCCCTTCCTCTCTGTAAAAAATCAAAAAAATATATTTTTTAAAAAGGGTAATATACAAATGGACCGAACGGCAGAACGAATGGAACACCTGTGGCCCCTTGCCCCGCCCAGCCCTGACCCCCAGCAGGCACCCCCACCCCTTATTGGCAAACGGCCTGAAGCCCCTCACCCCGGCTGGCCCTGCCCCCGATCAGCCCCCTGCCCCAGCCAGCCCGCCCCAGATGGCCCCCATAGGGGCGGGCTAGCTGGACCCCACCAGTGCACGAATCCGTGCACCAGGCCTCTAGTAAGAATATAGACTATGGCTGAGAGGACATTCCACATGTGTCACCAGAAGTGGGGCTGCTCGGTCCAGGGAAGCATTCGCTCGTGGAGTGCAGGGCCCGGAGCACCTGAGTTTCCGGAGCGAAGGGTGCCAAGGCCACCTGACACCAGGCAGCCCGTCCATCCTCCTTCCCGCGGATTGAAAGGCAACCTGCCTGCGCCGCACGCTCGCGCCTTCTGGGGAAGGTGCTACCCTAGCTCCGGTGAAACGTGAGCGGCCCTGCCCCTGGGCAGCGGTGTCGTGTGTCCCGGGAGCACCAGATCCAGGGGGGCGCTCGGAGAGCCGGGGCTCCGTGTCTCCCAGGCCCCGCAGAACCTCTGACGTGGGGGCGTCCGGAGCACACGCTTAGGATCACGGGACGCCAAACAGGAAGAGAGGGCTGAGCCAGGAAGCGTGACGGAGAATGTTTTTCTCTCAACACCCGCGTGAGCCCGTGGGTTAATGAGTAACCCCCCTCCCCACTCCCCCCTGCATCACGTCGGTGCCTCTTTTCGCTGGAAACGCGCCTACGTTGCAGGAGGGAGAGGAATGGGGTTTAATCGGTACATCTCGGAGAGAGACGCCGACGATCCCGTGTCCTGCTATCTCCTCCCGCTGCCTGGGGCGAAAGGCAGAGGGGCATTTACAATGTGCGCCACTCACAAAGGCAGGCCCAGAGTGAAGTCCGCTCACAAGTTCACCCGGAGCTTTATCTATGGAAACACTGGTAGGGGCAGCCATGGACTATTGGGGACCAGCAGTAATTATGGGAAATGTGCGTCCTGATCCGGTCGCTGGTGGTTCTGTTCCGATTAGACAGCGCATTCGCACCTGGCGGGGAGCCGCAGCCCTGGGACAGGGGAGGCAGGTGTTCGGTCGGTCAGAATGCCGTCTGTCCTCCTGTCCCGAGAACTGCCTTCCCTCCTGGAAAGACTGACAACCTCGTGGCTGAGACAATCTCGCCCCGGAGGCTCCTGCCCTTTGCAGCCCCCGCCCCATGGCCTCTGATCTGGTCCCCGAGGCGCCCGAGGCGCCCCATCTCTGCAACCCCCCACCCCCAGCCCCCATGGCCTGTGATCTGGTCCCCGAGGCGCCCCATCTCTGCAACCCCCCACCCCCAGCCCCCATGGCCTGTGATCTGGTCCCCGAGGCGCCCCATCTCTGCAACCCCCCACCCCCAGCCCCCATGGCCTGTCACCTGTACCCATTACACCTGTCCACGTCCCCACGCCTGAAATCCCTCCGTCCCCATGTCGTCTTCGTCCTCCTACCCAGTCCAAGCAGCTGGCCTATGCGGGGCAGAGCAGATGTGTGTGGGAGACCCGCTGCCCTCCCTGCGGCCGGCAGGGTGGGGATAGACGCTCACATGGCTCAACCCTGTCTGCCGAATCGGCCCCGGTCGTGCCAGGCGGCCGGACCCCTGGGTTGTCCGATTACAGCAGGAGCAGCTGACACACCCGCGTCCTGCAGGCGCGATATTTGAAAAGCAGGTGCCAGCATCGGGCCCCACCGGTAGCAACCCTAAAACACGATTTACTTTAACGTGGGACGAGTTTCATCGCCCACACCCGGGGCTGTGAGGGCGACGGTGGGAAGGTGAGGGGCTGGGACAGGACCTCGGAAGAGGGGGGTCGGCGAGTCACTTGCATGATGTTCCTTCCTTTTGTTTAGAAGTAAAAGCATTTGCCAGCGTTTTAGTGACTGCGGTTCCCAGGGGAATATTGACACATGAGCACCGCCCTGACGGGGCCAAGACGCGGTGCATCCTCACCGACCCCGACGAGACTTCACACGGCGGCCACGCCGGCCACCAGACTGCCCAGGGGTGGTCCCGGCTCGCTCAGCAGAGGACAGGGACTGAATGCTTCGTGTGTTTCCGCAGCTGCCTCATTTGCACACATGATCACCCATGTGAGCAATTCATCTCATTCCTAGAGGGGGCTGCTGAGAATGGCCCTTTACAACCCATTTTGTAGACGGCCCTGAGCCCAGGGGTGCAGCCAACGGGAGCCTTTGTTCATGCCCCCCACCCGCCCTGAGGGGCCCACCCACGGGGCACGGCTTCCCCTCGCGTTACCCTCACCTGTGCGAGTGGTTTAAGACGACGGCTTCACTGCGGATCCTGCACGCTGCTTTTCTTCTTCTCCGTCTGAATAAAATCTGCTTCCCTCTCCCTCCGAGTTAAATGAATCCTGTATAATGAAAGCATAGTATGCAAACTGTCCCCTCACCGGGGGTTCCGGAGTTCGACCAGGGGGTGGGGCCCGCGGGGGGGGGGTGGGAAGGGAGGGAGGCCACAGTCGGGAGCCGGCAGCCTCTAGGGACTGTTTAGTGCATGGATTTCGTGCACTGGGCCTCTAGTGAATAAGTAAGTAAATAAATAAAGTGGACCTGTACAGTTCAAACCCACGTTGTTCAAGGGTTTGTACATCCACACATATGTACACATATGTGTGTATGTATATATACACACACATAGACAAATACACACGTGTACCTATAAAGTGTGCGCAGGTACATACATACACACGTGTGTGTACAGACGTAAGTGTATTTAAGTATGTATATCGAGTTACACAAATAGGATCCTGGCTTTCCGAGTTCATAGAGAAGCTGAATGTGTACAATATATTAAAATGACGAAGGAATTCTGTAGGCGGAGGCCTCAGGTGGCCAAGACGGTGGGCAGTGAGCCCAGGCCAGCGCCGACGGGCTGCTTCCGCCTGGGATTGCACGGCAAACCCCGGAGCGCGAGCTCCCTGCGGAAGCGCACCGCACGGCCATCCCGGGCCAGACGGCCTTGCCATCGCAGCGGCTTGGCGGGCGCGGTTGGAGGTTACGCTCAGTCGGAGCGAAGTGTGGGTGCAGGTGCCGAACCGGACAGCCCGAACCCGGCGTCCTGTAGAAACCGCCCAGAGCGTGACGGGCTGGCCGTGGCGTGTTAGAAACGCCGGCCCTGTCCACCCGCGCGGCTCAGGGGGTGAGCGCTGACCTAGGACCCAGGAGGTCACGGTTCCATTCCCGGTCAGGGCACAGGCCCAGGATGCAGGCTCCATCCCCAGTGAGGGGCGTGCGGGAGGCAGCTGATCAGTGATTCTCTCGCATCGTTGGCGTTTCTCTCTCTCTCCTCTCCCTTCCTCTCTGACATCAATCAATACAAATAAATATATATTTTAAACGAAAGAGGGGGTGGACGGGGTGCGGCCCTCCGTGAGGGGAGGAAGCTGAACGGCTCGCTGGTCGGCCTGCAGAGAGCTGCCCCTTCTGGTGTCTCCATCTCCACGCCGGAGCGCGGGGGTGGCGTCTCTGGGACCAGAGGCGGGAGGGCCGTGGTGCTGGCCACTCGGGGCGGGTGTGGGGGGGGGGGGGCGATGAGACAGCCCAGGGGTGCGGCCCCCTCCTGGGACCCCGCTCCTCAGCCAGCTCCTCTCCCTGGAGAGGGGGAGGATCCCGTGAGCCCACAGAGGACGGTGGGCAGCTTGTGCATGGCGGGCCGGACCCAGACACCTGTCACAGGGCAGGGAACCCCGAGACAAAAGGCCTTTGTGGACCGCGGGGCGCCATCTGGGAAACGCTCCCGGCCGCCGGCGCATCCTGCTCCTCCCTCCACAGGCGCCCAGAGCCCCTGCCCCCAGCAGAGCGCCTTTCTCCGGTGCGGGAGGGGACACTGCCCTGCCACCCTCCCAGGCTCTCCCTGTGGGTCTAGCCGTCAGATTGACAGGAGACACGAAAGAGAGGAAATGGCCATTTAATTACATTCGCCCGGGAGCCCCCGCCCTGAGAGTCCGAGACAGCGGGAGAGTGAGGTGCCTGTGGCCTCCTGAGCCAGGGCCGGTGAGGGGGCGCCTGGGGCCCCGGGGCAGGAGGGCGTTCGCAGGAGGGTACGAAGAGCAGACGTGCAGCGGTTCGGGGTTTGCCCTGCCCTTGAGGTCACTCATAAAAAGTTATTTCTGGCCCGGCCGGTGGCCCAGTGGTTAGAGCGTTGACCTACGAACCAGGAGGTCACGGTTCGATTCCCGTCAGGGCACGTGCCTGGGTTGTGGGCCTGATCCCCAGTGGGGGGCGTGCAGGAGGCAGCTGCTCAGTGATTCTCTCTCGTCATGGCTGTTTCTCCCTCTCCCTCTCCCTTCCTCTCTGAGATCAATTAACATATTTAAAAATCAGTGGGACAATGCCCTCAGGTGCGGATTATCAGAAACCCCGAAAACGTGATCTGCCCCCCTTCTAGCTGTCCTCCCCCCGTGACTGCCTCTCCCCACGGAGCCTGTGACACGTGTGCTGCCCGTGGAGCCACCAGGTCGGCCTGCAGTGTCACCTCCACGGGCCGTGTCCCCGCCCGCTTTGTACCAGCTGCACCGGCCGAAGCCGCTTCCCAGCCGTCTCAGCGGTCGGTGATAACGCTGTTAAACAATCCCGGCCGGCCCGCTGAGGAACACCTGTTCTGAGACTCTCGGTATCACTGATCCGCCGATAGCCGGCTCCGGTGCACACCTCCGCCAGGTGCGGGCCGCCCTGCAGCCTGAGGGCTCTGCGCAAAGACCTGCCCTGCCAGGGCTGGTGGCAGAGAGAGCAGTGAGAGCAGGCGGCGGGACACAGGCCCGGGACACAGGGTCTCCCCACAGGGGCACCTCCACCCCCTGAAGGAGGGCGTGCCTCCACTCAGGCACCTGCAGCACAAGGAGCCAGGGCAGCTAATGGTTGGGTCAAGGAGGGGAGCTGTGCACGCCCAGGCCCACCCCCCCCTGTGAGCGCCCAGGCTCACAATCCACCCCCTCCCCCTGTGAGCGCCCAGGCCCACCCCCCCCCTGTGAGCGCCCAGGCCCACACCCCCTGTGAGCGCCCAGGCCCACACCCCCCCCTGTGAGCGCCCAGGCCCACACCCCCTGTGAGCGCCCAGGCCCACACCCCCTGTGAGCGCCCAGGCCCACCCCCCCTGTGAGCGCCCAGGCCACTGGCAGGTGGTCTTATCAGGCCCGGGCACCCACCCTCCCGGCCAGCCCTCTGCGCTCTGTGGGGGTCGGTCTTGCTCTGCTCTAACTCAGAAAGGTCCGGCCGGTGGTGTCTTCCTGGGTCAGCTCTCCCGCTGCACAATGGAGTGAGGTGCTTGTGTGTATTAACCCAGGTGACCCCTGGCGCTCACTTTTTATTTTACTAACGTGCTAATCCATTGGCTGGTTTTTAAAACTAAACCAGCCGTTTATTTCTAGGGGAAAGCGGCTTGGCCCCTGTGTTGGACCACATTATGTATA
This sequence comes from Eptesicus fuscus, assembly GCF_027574615.1. Lineage (NCBI taxonomy): Eukaryota > Metazoa > Chordata > Mammalia > Chiroptera > Vespertilionidae > Eptesicus > Eptesicus fuscus. The sequence goes on along the minus strand of NC_072486.1, from coordinate 1,879,000 downwards.
TTTTTTACGTGTTATTGACCTGAATTTGCTGAGATTTGGGAACCGTGTTTACATTGACGATCGTGAGAAGTGCCGGTTGTGCTACTGTGTTCTGGCCTCAAGCCCAGCACGGCCTCCCGCGGTGCTGGCCCCGGGGAGCCGGCCCCTCGCCTCGGTTTCCCAGGGGGCTCTGTGGGGCTGATGGTTTTCCTTCCTTCCTGTTGTTTGCAGACTCACTAGTGGGACCGCCTGCGGCGCCTGGATGCCCCTCCTGGGAAGGCCTTTAGCCTCCGATGGACTGTCTGTAAGGGACATCGCGAGTCCCGGCTCCTTCTTTCTTTCTGCTTTGGCGGTTTGTGTCTTTCGTGGAATTTGTCCACTAAAACTACGTCGCCAATTCTATTTTTTTTAAATATGTTTTTGTTGATTTTAGAGAGAGAGGAAGGGAGAGGGAAAGAGAGAGAAATGTCGAAGAGAGAGAATCAGGGATCGGCTGCCTCCTGCACGCCCCACACTGGGGATGGAGCCCGCAACCCGGGCGTGTGTCCTGCCTGGGAATGGAACCGTGACCTCCTGGTTCCTGGGTCGGCGCTCACCCCCTGAGCCACACTGACGGGGCGAGACCTTGCTTTCTTTGTAGTCCAGGTGTTCCCAGCTACGCATGGCCTCCCGCCTGATTCGACAGCATCCCACAGGATTTATACAGTGTGTTTTCATTCTCATTCAATTCAAAATGTTTTCTAACTTTTGTTTTGACTGCCTAATTTGGCTTACTTAAATGTGTGGCATTTGGCTTTCAAAATTGAGGGTTTTCCAGATATCGACTTTGTCACTGATTTCTTTCTATCTCTTTATTTTATGCTTACTATCACTGGCAGATAAAAAAGTACATAAGGCCCTGACAGCGTGACTCAGGGGCTGAGCATTGACCTAGGAACCAGGAGGTCACGGTTCGATTCCTGGTCAGAGCACAGGCCCCAGTTGCAGGCTCGACCCCAGTGTGGTGTGCAGGAGGCAGCCGATAAATGATTCTCCCTTATTATTGATGTTTCTATCTCTCCCTCTTTGAAATCAATACATATGTTGTATACATTTTTTTCTTTTTAAAAAAATATATTTTATTGATTTTTTACAGAGAGGAAGGGAGAGGGATAGAGAGCTAGAAACATCGATGAGAGAGAAACATCGACCGGCTGCCTCCTGCACACCCCCTACCGGGGATGTGCCCGCAACCAATGTACATGCCCTTGACCAGAATCGAACCCGGGACCCTTCAGTCCGCAGACCGACGCTCTATCCACTGAGCCAAACTGGTTTCGGCTGTATACATATTTTTAAAATGTACATAAGGCAAGCCTGGGAGGTTTCTGAATGCTGGGGTCCCCGTCCCCATGAAGTTGGGGTGCGGCCACCCTCCAGGTGCATGAATATATTCACCAACGGGAAGCGCCCTTGAACCCGGTGTTCAGCATTTTAAATCCAGGTTTCATGACACAGTCATGGAGAGTTAAAGCGGCGCCACCTGAGTGAACTCCGTCCCAGGAGGTCAGGGGTGAGGTTGGGGGTGAGGCGGGGTTCCCACCCTCTAACCAGAGGCCAGCTCCTTCCTGCACACTCGCTGAGGCCCCCGTGGGCCGCTTCGAAAGCATAAACTCAGGTGTAGTCCGAAGTGACTCATCAGGAAAAACAAAAGATAATCCTTTGGGGAGATTCCAAGCATTTTTGAAGCTCTGTGCTGGGAGCCAGAAACCCAGGGAGGCGGTCAGGTGTCTCCTCTGTCCTGTCAGCGTTTTTCCTGGCTCACTCCCGCTGTTCAGAGAACTTCCTGGGAAGGAGATCGATGACCCAAATGTTGGAAATGCCTCTGACCCAGACTGGGATTGATTTTGATGAATGTTCCACCGGCAGGAAAAGAACATGTCCCTCGGTGGCGGTCAGGCACCGGCAAAGTCAAGTTTGCCACCAACCGCTGGTTCCTTTGCCGGTTTTAGTGTGGAAAGTGTGTGTTCTTTTCTCAAACTTATTTATTTTTATTATTTTTAAACCCTCCCCCGGGATATCTTTCTGTTGATTTTCTCGGGCCAGGCTGCTTCCAGTCCCAGGGTGGCACCAAAATACCCCTGGGTTACCCGTGACCTGTGACCTGACTGTCTCCCCGGCTCTCAGCGGGGCTGGGCACAGTCCCTCCCTGGAGCCCTTCCTCCCGCCCCCTCAGGAGCCAGGAGCCTTCCAGAGATGTGGGAAGGGCCAGGTGCCCGCCCTGGGCCCTCGGGGTGGGCGAGCCGGGGTGGAGGGGCCTGCATTCAGTGCTCCCTTCCCTAGGGAGCACCCAGGCCCCTGCCAGGCTCTGTCCCCCGCCAGGCTGTGTCCCCCCCACCAGGCTGTGTCCCCCCACCAGGCTGTGTCCCCCCGCCAGGCTGTGTCCCCCGCCAGGCTGTGTCCCCCGCCAGGCTCTGTGCCCCCCCAGGCTGTGTCCCCCCCCCCCCCAGGCTCTGTCCAAGAGGCTGAGGGTCAGAGAGGAATAAAACCCACACAGGCCGGTGCTCAGGGGAGCAGACAGCTCGCACTTGGACTTGGACCAAATGTATCCTGAACAGGACACGTACGGACACATGTATAGTCCATGATATACAATGTATACACCCATGTTTCTTTGTTGCTAAATGTACACAAATATAAACTGTTCATCATGAATATAAGCAAACTTTTATTTAAATACATAAACAGCAACACATGGGCGGCGCGTGCACACACAGACACGTGCTCAGGAGAAAGCTGGGCGGCACCGGGCGGCCTGAGGGGTCCTGCCCGGGCGGGGGAGGCGGACACCTGAGCGACAGGTGGGGGGCAGCGCCCTGGGAGAGAACCCCCAGGCTGAGCGGCGGGCGTGACCTCCGAGGCCATGCGCACAGGTAGGAATCCGGTTCTGGGTGGGTGCCCAGGCCTGAGGCCCCAAGGCCTTTGGCGCTGCGGCAGGGACCGGTCTCCCCACTTTGTTCATGGGAGCAGGGGACTCGCTGCAGGGCTGGGGCGGGCCTCTGGGCCGCATCCAAGTTCAGGGTCCAAGCGGAGCCCCTCCCCCCGCGCCGGCCGCTGCAGGCTCCCCTGCTGCCCTGCGTCCTAGGCCTTCCCTTCCCAGGCCCTGGAACCAGGCGACACGGCGAAACGGACCTGCCTGTAGGTGAGCCTCCCACGGGACCCCACCTCTGCTGTGGCTTCGGGGCGGGTCAGGAGGAGTGTGAGGGGGAAGTCCCCGCAGAGGGGCCCCGGGGCTGGGCTGGTGTTTCTGACCCCCGGGCGCAGGGGCTCCTCCGCGGGGCGGCGCAGCCTCAGGCCGGGCACCCGCCTGCACTCTTGGGCGAGCTGCCCAGAGGAGCTCCGGCCCCTGCTCCCCGGGAGCCAGGACGGGGCTGCGGGGCGGGGGCCCGCCGGGCGCCCCTCCACCCTGGGTATGGGCTGCGTGCGGGAAGGCTCTGCTGGGGTTCGGGGTCGTCCCAGGTGCCCAGCGACCCCGGCCACTCCTGCTCCTTCCGCCACCTCACCGCTGCCCCCCCCGCCGCTCCCAGGTGGGGCCCCTCCCGCCGCTCCACCCCCGCCCCCGCCTCGCAGCCGCGCCTCCGCCCCCACCTGCCCGAGGGGCGCGCCCTCCCGGGGGCGGAGGTCGGCGGAGCGGGCCGGGCGGGGCGCGGGGCGGGGGCGGCGCGCGGTGGGCGCGGCGGAGCCAGCGGGGCGGGGGCGCGGCGCACCTGGCTCCCGGCCCCTCCCCGCGCGCGGCCCCCCCCGCCCGCCCGCCGCCTCCAGCCCCTTCCTTCCGTCCTGCCGGCCCGCGTGGGCGGACGGGGGGCAGCGCGGAGGGAGTGGGTGAGGGCGGCGCGCTCCGCACTCGCCTGCCCGCGGCTCCATGGACGCGCCCTGCGCCTCGGCGGCCAAGCCCCCCACCGGGTAAGCGGGCGGCCGGGCGGCGGGGACGCGAGCGCCGGGGAGGACGGCGGCGGGGGGAGCCGGGGAGTGTGCGGGGGGCCGGCTCGGGGCGCGGGGAGGACACGAAACCGCGGGGCAGGGGCGCAGGCTGCCGCGCTCGCCCCAGGCTGGCTGGGCGCCCGGGCTCTGGCCCGCACCCCGAGCGGGAAGGGGGCCGTGGACTTGGGGCGCCCAGGCGGTTGCCCAGGTGACAGTGTCGGGCGGAGGCCGGAGCCCTGTTCGCGGGTGTGCGCGCGCTCTTTCCGGGGTCCCCGCGGGCAGGGTCCCCACCGAGGCCTCGCGGTCCCTGGAGCGTTCGTCCCGGGAGGAGGGGGCGTTGCGGGGGGAGGGGGCGTTGCGGGGGGGGGGGCGCTGGCCTCCGACTGCAGCCCCGTCAAGGCCGTGCCTGGCGCCGGCGTCCCAGCCCGGGCCCTCGGGCCACAGCTGCCGGGAGAAGGGGGCTCGCAGCGAGGGCCCCGGCCGAAGGCTTTCATGACAACCGCCCCCCCCCCGACTTTGTTTCCCGGGTCCGGGCAGGGCGCAGGGCGCGGGTGGGACCGGGCTGACTTGGGACCAGGCCTTGGACCTGAAGTCCGGGCTCCGGTCCCCGCCGCTGCCCGCACCTGCACTCGGGGTGTTCGCACCCCACGCCGCGTGTGCGGGCCCCGGGCCACACGCCCTCGGACCTCGCAGAGCCCCCCCTCCCCCCTCCCAGGGAAGCTGCCTGCCCTTCCCGGACCCGCCGGAGTGCGAACCGCGCGACTCCCCGGCCGCGGGGCCTTGGGCGGCGGGCGGGCGGGCGCAGTCCGGGGGCGGCAGCAGGTGCGACCGGCAAAGGCGATGAGTCCCGCGAATGGAATGAGGGGGCGGCGGCACCTGCTCCGCGCCCCGGGCCGCCTGGGGAGCGGATGTCTCCGGCGGCGGCGCAGGCCCCCCCTGGCCCAGAGGGCTCCACAAACAACACCCCAAACACAACACCCTGTCCCCCCCCCCCCCCCCCACCGCCGGGGAGGGAGCCAGGTCCGCAGGGCAAGTCGTGCGGAGCCAGGAATGTGGAGGAGAACTTTCCTCTTTTTTTTGCGGCGCACTCAGTGGCGGTTACGTAATTCCCTCTGAGCAACCAGGTCTCCCCCAGAGGCGGGGAACGGGCGGCCCTGCGCTGTCCGGTGCCTCTGCGGGGCCGGCCGCAGGCTTCCCCTTAAGTCTGCCCCGCGGGCCTGTGTCCTGAGCCGCCTTAAGGAGAGACCGCCTGGGAGCGCACGGAGAGGTTCCCGGCCCCGGGGGTGCGCCCGATCCCCGGGGAGAGGGTCTCCCAGGCCCGCAGCGCCCCGCCCCGGGGGTGCGCCCGATCCCCGGGGAGAGAGGGTCTCCCAGGCCCGCAGCGCCCCGCCCGGGAGTGCGCAGGATCCCCGGGGAGAGAGAGGGTCTCCCAGGCCCGCAGCGCCCCGCCCCGGGAGTGCGCCCGATCCCCGGGGACTGACTGGGGGAGCCGGGGTGGGGGGGGCCCCGCCTTGAGCGCTCAGCAGGTCGGGTTCCACTGGGTGAGCTGCCTGCGCTGCGGGGCCGCCCCGTCCCCAGGGAGCGGAGGCCGGTCACCCTGGGCTGGGGAAAGCGGGGACCCGGTGCTCCAGCCCCCCACCTGCTTGTTCGCACGGCTTTGCCCAAGAACAGACACGCCGCTGTGTCGTCTGTGATTCCCGTTTAGTTTATCGTTGTCATTGGTTTGGGGCCTTTAGTGAAGACACAGCAAGAACAGAGCCATGGGGCCCGGCCGGCGTGGCCCAGTGGTTGAGCGTCGACCTATGAACCAGGAGGTCAGGGCACAGGCCCGGGTTGTGGGCTTGGTCCCCAGTGTGGGGCGTGCGGGAGGCAGCCGATCGCGATTCTGTCATCATGGATGCTTCTCTCTCTCTCTCCCCCTCTCCCTTCCTCTCTGAAATCAATCTTATCTGTATATTTATATATCTATAAACGTGTAAATATATATTTATATGTCTATAAGTCTACATGTCTGTATCCATCCATATCTATCTATATTCATACATATATAAGAAAAGAGCAATATGCTTCTATTTCCAGACAAGAATCACATGTTTATTCATCGGGTGAGTTAAATCCGAGGAGAGCACTGGTCCTTTATGTGCCGTAGGAGACGGCTCGCCCCCAGGGGAGAGAGGGAGTGAGGCGTCTGGCTTGGAGCGGCTGTGGCCGCTGTTGCCTGAGAGCCAGGCTGAGCTGGCCACGCGCTCCAGGGGAGTAGCCTCGGCTTCTGTCGGTGCTGCCGCCACGGCGATCAAGTCAGAGGAGCGGCCGGGGACCGGTGTTCCAATGGAAGTCACGAACAGGACTCATTCTCGGGGAGCCAGTGGGAGACCCCGGGGAGGAGGTTCCAGGAGCCGGTCTGGTCCAGGAAAGCCCTCCTGGGGCTGGTGGGAGGGACAGAGCGATTGCTGAGTGCACCCTCAGGGATCGAGTGCCTGGCTGAATTATTAATAGGCAGTTATTCCTTATCTTTGCTGAGAACACGCAAATGCATTTTTAATTGGGTGGAAATTGTATATTTTTCTTAGTAATTTTATTAGAAACAATGACAAGACTAACTTTGTTGTGGTTAATCCTCACCCGAGGATATTTTTCCGTTGATGTTTAGAGAGAGCGAGAGGGAGGGGAGGCACCGAGAGAGGAGGAGAGAAACATCGATGTGAGAGAAACACATCGATTGGTTGTTGCCTCTGACGTGCGCCTCTGACCGGGGCAGGGGATCAAGCCCGCAACCAAGATCCATGCCCTTGACCGAAATCGAAAGCGGGACCCTTCCGTTCACGGGCCGACGCTCTACCCACTGAGCCGAGCTGGCGAGGGTGAAAGTTATTCTTCGGGAAGGAGGCTGGATACAGACAGGAGCCAGCAGGTGTGACTTGAAGGAATCCTAGGGCTCGGGGCAAGTGTGATCGCTGAGAGAATATTCTAGAACACAAGGGAAGGCAGATGGCCTTTCGATAACGTTTGAAAGAGTATTCAAGCCCAGCGAAGATGGCCTGTTCCCTTCCAGTGTAGCTGTGTGTCTGTGGGGCCCACCCCGAGAGCCGGCGGTGGGACACAGGGTCCCGTTTCCCGCCGGCCTCCGTGACCAGGAGGCCGAGGGCGTGGGGGTTGGCAGGACACGGGTCAGTTTGACTCCGCGGAGGGAGCACGCGTGTGCGTGGACGGGCAGGAACAGTCTCGGTGGCGTGAAGCGTCGGAGCAGCCGGCACCTGTGAGCGGCGGCTGCCTTCGAGCCCGAAGCTGATGTGACTTCGGCAGCAGCTTGCCGACCCGGCTCCTCACACGTGAGCTTCGTGGGGACAGCCGGGTTCCCTTCTCCAGTACTTTAATCAAGTTATTAGAACGAGGAATCATTTATTTAAATTTAACCGAAGTGGGTCACTTGAGCTTAGTAAGTGGAGCAGGCCTGCTACCCACAGTGGCATCTGCTCTTCGCTCTCCAATCACACAGACGTTGGGGGAGTGTCAGCCAGTGAACGCCGCCATCAGATGGTTAGGTAGGTAGCTTGTAGAAAAAGAGTTTTCTAGGCTTTTTGGCCACCGAGTTAGAAAATGTGTTTCTGGTTTTTTTTTTAAAGTGGTCGTATGCATAATTCTTTGTTCCCCTAAGCCAATGGTCGGCAAACTGCGGCTCGCGAGCCACCTGCGGCTCTCTGGCCCCTGGAGTTTTTAGCAAAGGCCAGCTTAGGAGGACCCTAATTAAGTTAATAACAAGGTACCGACCTATATAGTTTAAGTTTAAAACATGTGGCTCTCCAGAGAAATTTCAGTCGTTGTCCTGTTGATATTTGGCTCTGCTGACTAATGAGTCTGCCGACCACTGCACTAAGCTTCTCCCATTTAATTGGAGCTCTGTTTTTAAAGATGGGCTTCTGACCTCCTCCTTTTTCTTTTTTTTTTTCCCTATTAAGTTGATTGGGGTCACGTTGCTTAACAACACTCCACACGTGAGCTCTTCTTTATGTTGGCAGTTCCTCGAAGAGCGTAGAGGTGGGGTCTTCTCCGGTGTGAAGTGGAACGAAGCCCCAGGAGTGTTATTCTTTTGTGATTATAACTTTCCTTGCTAAGTGAGAGGCGTCGGACATGTCCCTGTCGCAACATCAAATCACCTCGCTCCGTTTTAAATGCTCCCCCGCGGCTGTGGGGGTGTAAGGGTGACGGGACTAAAGTGTGATTAGGCCGGTGGAGCCGTGGCCTGCGGCCCAGCCTCCCTCTGCCGCCCCCGTGCCCGGCCCGGCGGGGTGGCAGCCACACACACGGGTCTGGGTGCAGGGGCCGCTTGCATTCGGGATCTGGGACGCGAAGCCATAAAATGCGTGTGCACTCAACCCCGCTCCCGTCATCATTAAGAAAGCAGGTTATAGGGCGTCTCCTCAGACCATAATAAGCAGCTGGGGCCTTGAGGCCTTCCGGCGCTTGGCTATTAAATTGGTCATCCTGCGTTATTTGGATCAGGAGTCCTGCAAAGTGAGCAGAGATATTTGACACCAACTGTGTTCGGCGTGAGGCTGCGCCCGAGTAGAACACAGGGGCGCTCGGGTCTGATTCAGATGTAAACTCCGTGAAAGCACGCAGGGGAGGGATGGAGTTTTTATGGTACCGCCTCCGTTCTCTCCCCGCCCACCTTTAATTATGGGGGCTGGGGGCTGTGTGGGGGGGGTAATTTTAGCTGCACATTTTCAGTTGCTTGACGCTGTAACAAAACCGGGATTTGACAGATGCGAATGCTTTCCTATAGCTTCACCTTTGTGCTTTGTCTGCTTAAAAGATTTACTGCGACGTGTATTATTGACTTAGATGTGGCTGTGTTGATGCTCTGCCTTTACTGTCCATTTCAGAGTTTAGCCCCACCCTCTCCCCCTTTCCCTTTGCTTCCTCGCTGTCCCTCCCCTGTCCCTCGGGTCGGCTGCTCAGGGCCACGCCCGGCCCTCAGTGCCTGCGCCAGGGCCGGGCCGTGCTCTGTCGCCTCTCTGAGTGTTTCCCTGGTTTAGTGTCTGCACCTGTCTCCTTCTGAGGCCCTGGAGAGCGTTCTGGTGTGATTTATGTGGTTAACGAGAAGCATGGATCAGCTGCCTCAGTTCCCGGTCAGGACACATGCCCGGGCTGTGGGCGTGATCCCTAGTAGGGGGCGTGCAGGAGGCAGCTGATCCCTGATTCTCTCTCATCATGGATGTTTCTCTCTCTCCCTCTCCCTTCCTCTCGGAAATCAGTAACAACATTAAAACAAAGTCTTGGAGGAAGCGGGCGCAGGGACAGGCTTCGGCGGGCTTTGCTGAGGGGTCACCTCTCCCCTCTGGGAGGACCCGGAGGGCAGCCTGGCAGGGACCGGCTCATCCTCCTCACGCCAGGTCCTGGGTACCCGGGCAGGTGGGCGCCCCGGCAGGTGCTGGCCCCGTGGGAAGCTGGTCCCAAGTGTGCTCTGAGCACAGCGCACAGGCGGGGTGCAGGGCCCGGGGGGCGGGGGGGGAGGTGGCTACGGGCATCTCGCAGCGGCCCCTGCATCCTGGCAGGAAGGTGGGCGTGCCGTCCCCCCCAGGAGGGCTCTGCACCTGAGCGCAGTGACGGCTGTGACTGGAGCAGGTCGGGCCCACAGTTTTCTTTCCTGATGTCTGTTGGCATCAGCCGCGCGGCGCCCGCTGCTGCTGGTTGAGAATGGTACCAGCCAGGCGCGGAGAGGGGGGAAGTTCTGAGTCTGGGCCCTTAGGGTGTGTGTGTGGGGGGGCGGGAATCGGGGCTTCCAGCCTCGCTGCAGGCCTGGGGGGGCGGGGGGGGGCAGGAGGGAGGGAGCCCGTCTAGAGTGACGTGGTGTCCGCCTTGGCATCGGCACTGGGCGGGGCTGAGGAGCCAGAGGAGAGGGCAGCAGGGGCCGTGTGGACCCCACAGCACGTGGGCAGAGCTGCAGTGCTTAGCCAGCAACTGAGGTGCCGTGAGCTGTGCGCCTGCGATGCGGGGGGTGTGAGCGTGTGAACTTGTATGTGTATGCACCTGAGTGTGAGAGTGTGTGTGAGCTTGTATGTGTATGCACCTGAGTGTGAGAGTGTGTGTGAGCTTGTATGTATATGAACCTGAGTGTGAGAGTGTGTGTGAGCTTGTATGTATATGCACCTGAGTGTGAGAGTGTGTGTGAGCTTGTATGTATATGCATCTGAGTGTGGGAGTGTGTGTGAGCTTGTATGTATATGAACCTGAGTGTGAGAGTGTGTGTGAGCTTGTATGTATATGCATCTGAGTGTGAGAGTGTGTGTGAGCTTGTATGTATATGCATCTGAGTGTGAGAGTGTGTGTGAGCTTGTATTATATGAACCTGAGTGTGAGAGTGTGTGTGAGCTTATATGTATATGCATCTGAGTGTGAGAGTGTGTGTGAGCTTGTATGTATATGCATTTGAGTGTGAGAGTGTGTGTGAGCTTGTATGTATATACATTTGAGTGTGAGAGTGTGTGTGAGCTTGTATGTATATACATTTGAGTGTGAGAGTGTGTGTGAGCTTGTATGTATATACATTTGAGTGTGAGAGTGTGTGTGAGCTTGTATGTGTATGCACCTGAGTGTGAGAGTGTGTGTGAGCTTGTATGTATATGCACCTGAGTGTGAGAGTGTGTGTGAGCTTGTATGTATATGCACCTGAGTGTGAGAGTGTGTGTGAGCTTGTATGTATATGCACCTGAGTGTGAGAGTGTGTGTGAGCTTGTATGTATATGCATCTGAGTGTGAGAGTGTGTGTGAGCTTGTATGTATATGCACCTGAGGGTGAGAGTGTGTGTGAGCTTGTATGTATATGCATCTGAGTGTGGGAGTGTGTGTGAGCTTGTATGTATATGAACCTGAGTGTGAGAGTGTGTGTGAGCTTATATGTATATGCATCTGAGTGTGAGAGTGTGTGTGAGCTTGTATGTATATGCACCTGAGTGTGAGAGTGTGTGTGAGCTTGCTGTATATGCATGTAAGTGTGAGTGTGCGTGACTGTGAATGTGTAAGCTTAGGTATGCATGTGAGTGACCATGGAAGAGTGTGTGAGCATGTGTGTGTGACTGTGTGAGCATGGGTGTGGGTGTGCATGTGAGTGTGAATGTATGATGGTGTGCATGTGTGGACGTGTGTGTGTGAGCAGTGTGTGACAGTGTATGTGCACGTGAGTGTGAGCGAGTGTGGTGTGCACGCGTGCGGGTGGGGGAGAGGTGGAAGCTGCCCTCCGCACCGGGCAAAGCCGTGGGTTCCCAAATCAGAGTTTCCAGCCTGGCGCCTGGGCGTCGAGCTAAAAATACCTCGGGTGGGAGTGAGCGCAGAGACGGCATCTGTGTGCCCGCGGCTGGTTACTGAGGCTCCCATAGAGCCGCGTGGCTGCGGGCTGTGGGCTGCGGGCCCCACTGATGTCCAGTGCAGAAAGCTCAGTGGAGAGACGGCCGCGGTGGCCGGGATCTCGCCGTGGCCGCTGAGAGCCGCCTGGCCGAGGTGCCCGCCCGCCCTCGTCTTGCTGTCTGTGATGATCAGGTGGAGTCGGTGTGGGGTGAAGTGAGACTTCCTCCCCCCCGCCCTGTGTCTAAACCACTTCTTACGTGATGTGGTTCCCGGGGCCGGGCAGGGGCCACGGGGAGAGGATCGCAGAGCCCACAGGCGCTGAACCACCTCATCCCACGCTCACGCGTCTGCGCTCAGGAATCTGCGCGTATCCCGGCCCAGCCCCACGCCTGGCCCGTCCTCACCTCCCAGTCATCTCGCTCCAGGTCCTGGGTGCGACTGTCACCTGACCCTGACGTCTGCGCCTCGTCCCGTGGTCACCCCATCACAGGACGTGGGAGACGGGGACGCGGCTCCCAAAGCCCCGATCCCTCACCGCAGGGGCCCTGGTGTCGGTCGCTGCGTCTGCACCACCGATGTTTCTCACCCCAGTGGCTCTTCCTCGTAGGGACACTCGTGACGCCCCCACGTGGCTGCCACCGTGCGATGCGTTTCTAGCGGCGGAACTCCCGAGACCCTCAGGTGGGGATTTACTGTTTGAAAGGGCCCAGCCGGCGTGGCTCCGTGGCTGAGCGCCGACCTAGGAACCAGGAGGTCAGGGTTCGATTCCCGGTCAGGGCACAGGCCCGGGTTGCAGCTCGATCCCCAGTGGGGGGCGTGCACACCCTGTCTCCCTTCCTTTCTCTCTCCCTTCCTCTCTGAAATCAATAAAAATATATTTAAAAAAGACACATGTGGGGTGCGGCGGGAGAGGCCCAGCCCTGCTGTGGCACAGGGGACGCGTTGGTGAATCCGTGGCGCGGGGAGCGCGGCCCCGTCCTCTCCCTGCAGGGGGCGCTGCCGAGCCTGCTGCTGCGTTAGCAAAGGGCTGGACCTGGCCTGGTGCCGTGCTGTCTGGGCTCCTGTCCTGGGCCCGTGGTTCCGGGAAGCCCTGGCTCTGCCGTGCCCACAGTGGGCCGCCCCCACGGGGGGAGGGACCGCACAGGCCCCTCACATCCGCGGGTGGCCTTTGCCTGTGGGCCACGTTCCCAGGCCCGCTGAGCTGTGGGACCCTGTGGGGGGGCTGGGCGTCTTGGACGGGGGCTTCTAAGGTGCGCGTCCTCCCTCTCGGGGGCCGGGGGGGGGGGCAGCAGGGAGGAGCCACGGGGAAGGGAAAGGCCGTGTGGCCCGCAGCGCTGGCCCAGGCCCTTCTGCGGCCTCGCTCGTGCCCTCGGTTCTGACCAGGGCCCGGAGCGGAAACGCTCGCCGTCGTCACCATGGAGACCCCCCTCGGCGTCCGACCTGCGTCCAGTGGGGCCTCTGAGTGTCGCGAGGGTCCGTGTGCACGTGTGCCCAGTCCCCGGGGCCGATGCAGACAGAGCCGCCCTCAGTCTGTTCCGACTCCTCTTTCTTTTTCAAACTCGTGTTAAGAATAATGTACTCGGCCCTGGCTGGTTTGGCGCCGTGGATAGAGTGCCGGCCTGCAGGCTGAAGGGTCCCGGGTTCGATTCCGGTCAAGGGCACATGCCTTGATTCCCTGGCCCTGGTCAGGGGCCCGTGTGGGAGGCAACCGGTGGAGACACATTGATGTTTCTCTCTCTCTGCCTCTCCTCCTCCCTTCTGTTCTCTCTAAAAACCAGTGGAAAAACATCCCCCGTGAGGATTGACTAGAAACGTAGTAATTTATTCGTCTCACGATGCCCTCCCTCGCCTGAGCGGCGGCCTCTTGGTCGGGCGCTTGGGTTGTGTGAGCCTGCAGGGCCGCCGGGGCCGGGGGCGGGGGGCGGGGAGACCTTTGCTCCTTATTCCAGCTGCTGGTCCCGGGCAGCATGGCTCCGTGGGGGCGTCCGAATGGCAGCCCGGAGGAAAACATGTTTGAAATGTTCTCTTGTGCTGGCTTCTCCTTCTCCGAGTTACAAGTGTCCTCACGGGAGGCTTAGCCTGTAACTCGGTCACGGGAGGTGATGGGTGATGAGTTTTCAAGCTGGGCTGGCTCTGATAACACACGCGTGGGCTGGGGGGGCTCACACGTCACCCTCATGGCATTTGTACCTAGATAGGGCGTGTTCTTGTTTTCTTCTTCTTTTTACTTTCCCTCAGGTGTTTTGATTTATATATTTTTTTTTAGAAAGAGAGAGAGAATCATGGATCGGCTGTCTCCTGCACACCCCCCTCCCGGCCCCGTCTCTTTGCCGGAGGGAAGCAGGGGCGACGGAGGGGCTGAGCTCGCCTCTGTTCTCACGGCCCCTGCAGCCGGGGTGGGTCCCCCTGCGCCTGCCCCCCCCCCCAGTGTCACCCCAACTGCCCTCCTCCTCCGCCACGCCGGCCTCCACCAGCCACGACGTCCCGGCTGCTCCCGTGGAAGCAGAGGCCCACGCTGACCTCACAGTGAACGTGGACTGTGGTCTCCGACCCACGTTCCACTGCGTCTCCTGCTCCAGAGCCTGTAAGGGGGCCCAGACATTCTGAAAGCGTGACCCCGAAGTTAAGGTCTGTCTGTTAGCTTCCCGTGAGGCCTGGGGATCGTGGACCCGCTGCCGGGGTCCGGACGGGGCCTGGGGATCGTGGACCCGCTGCCGGGGTCCGGACGGGGCCTGGGGATCGTGGACCCGCTGCCGGGGTCCGGACGGGGCCTGGGGATCGTGGACCCGCCGCTGGGGTCTGGACGGGGCCTGGGGATCGTGGACCCGCTGCCGGGGTCCGGACGGGGCCTGGGGATCGTGGACCCGCTGCCGGGGTCCGGACGGGGCCTGGGGATCGTGGACCCGCTGCCGGGGTCCGGACGGGGCCTGGGGATCGTGGACCCGCTGCTGGGGTCCGGACGGGGCCTGGGGATCGTGGACCCGCTGCCGGGGTCCGGACGGGGCCTGGGGATCGTGGACCCGCTGCCGGGGTCCGGACGGGGCCTGGGGATCGTGGACCCGCTGCCGGGGTGTGATCGCTGCAGTGAGTGCGTGCTGGTGGCTGTGGCGGGAGCAGTGGCCGTGGCTCAGGGTCAGCCCACGTGTGCCTGTGGTCGTAGCTGCAGCATGACGCGGCGGGGTGAGCCAGGACTCCGCGCGGGCCAGGGAGTGAGTCACCGCCTGCCCGGGGCGGAGGTGCCCTTGACACTCCGGGCAGCTTTCTGCCGCGTCCGTCTTCCTCCCCCACACGGCGGCCTGTCGTTCCGGCGGCCACGGGGCCCGGGCAGCCGCTGTGGCCCTCGGGGCGGAGGTGCTCTCCCTGCCGCAGCCGGGGCCGCCGGAGGGGAAGGAACCCGGCGCTTCTCCAGGGTCCCTCCTGAGGGGCGTGGGGGGCTCACGGTGACTCACAGGACTCTCCCCGACACGGGGCACCCGTCCAGCTCAGGGGAGGGGCCGGGGCGTGGCTGACAGGACGACAGGGAAGCTCGGGGTGGAGTCCTCGGTCAGGGTGGGGGGCGGAGAAGGTGAGGGACACTCCCCGAGGCCAGGGTGGTGCGGTGCTGGGGGCAGGTCTCGCCTCTCCCGCTCCCACCGAACAGCAGCAGAGCCCTGGCTGCGGTCTCCGTGCTTGCCTGTGCCCTCCCCGCCCCGAGCCAGCAGCAGCCCTGGGGCGAGGGGGGTGCTCCCGTTTCTCCCCTTTTTACAGGAGGGGACCCAGGCCACCAGGGTCAGCCAGGCGACGGTGAGCCCACCGTGCGGCCCTGACCCCCGCGCACGTGCCCCCACTCGCGGGCATCGCTGTGGGGCTGAAGAAAGTTCTGGTCCGAGAGGAGGTGGTGGGAGGTGCTCTGGAACTTGAGCCCCGGGAGCTCAGCCCGGTCCGGGGAGCGCAGCCTCGCGGGAGGGGCCGGTCCTCTGTGCCCCAGGGTGTCACTCACTCCCTGCCGCCCCCACGGCAGGCCGCGACCTTGCAACAGGAGTCACAGCCTCAGCGGCGTCCGGGTCACCCAGGTGGACTCAGGCCCAGGCTGCCAGGACTCACCGCTCAGGCCCCCCTCCCCCACCCCCACCCCACCCCCCGCCCGGGGACTGGCTCGGACCCGTGTCCTGGGACCCCTGTCGGCCACCTGAGAGTCGGAAGCAGCTGCGCTGTCAGTCCCTTTAGGCTCTGGATCTCAGCGCCGCCTGCGCAGCTGCTGGTCCCAAATGTAAACCGATGGGAAGAGACGGGAGCCTTCGGCCTCTGGGGAAGGAAGCTGCTGCCAGAACCCAAACTCCGTGGCTGAGCGCTGACCTGTGAACCTGGAGGTCACGGTTCATTCCCGGTCAGGGCCATGCCCGGGCTGTGGGCTCCATCCCCAGTGTGGGGCGAGCAGGAGGCAGCTGATCCATGATTCTCACCCCTCATTGATGTTTCTCTCTCCTCTCCCTCCCTTCCTCTCTGAAATCAATAAGAAATACACACACACACACACACACACACATGTTTAAAAACCCGCAAAGCCCAAGAAAGAAAGCAAAGGCCAGCTTAAGTGTTGACTTGCCCCCATTTAATCATCTTGTAGTATTTTAGGACAAACTCCGAATTAAAGTCATCCACGTGGGGTTGTTTCTGCGTTCATTTTTCGGTCATCCTTTCCCCGTTATGGGTGTTTAAAAATTAAAAGATCCATTTTTGCCGGCGTAGGACCCTTTTACATCTTATTCATGTAACTCGCTATGATTTTTAAAAATATAAGCGATAATTAAGATTCACCCACGTGGGCACGTTGTCCCTGACCTGACAGCCCCCCTGTACAGGCGAGGCCGGCTCCTGGGACCGAGGCGGGCAGAGCTGCGGGGCCGGGCAGACAGCCCGACGCCCAGGACCGGCGGCCGGCCCTCCTGCGGGCGGGGCGGAGATAGGCCGGGTTATTTTTATGAAAGAGGCCCCGCTGAAGCCGATCTTACATAGCACAGCGCCAGCCGCCGGCAGCCAGGCGCGGAGCTGGAAATACCGCACCGAGATTAGCTCCGGGAAGCGGACGCCTCGAGGTGACTCGACGCGGGTTTCAGTTCCCAGTGAGCCGCGGGGGGAGAGGCGATAGACAGCGCAGACCCAGGGACTCAGCACTGGGCGCCTCAGACCAGTTAGCAGGAGAGTTGAGGAGCCCGGCCGGCGTGGCCCAGTGGTTGAGTGTCGACCTATGAACTAGGCCCGTGGTCGGCAAACGGCGGCTCGCGAGCCACATGCGGCTCATTGGCCCCTTGAGTGTGGCTCTTCCACAAAATACCACGGCCTGGGCGAGTCTATGTTGAAGAAGTGGCGTTAGAAGTTTAAGTTTAAAAACTGTGGCTCTCCAAAGAAATTTCAATCGTTGTCCTGTTGGTATTTGGCTCTGTTGACTAATGAGTTTGCCGACCACTGAACTAGGAGGTCACAGTTCCATATCCAGTCGGGGCACATGCCCGAGGGGGGAGGGATGTGTGCAAGAGGCAGCCGATCCGTGATTCTCTCTCATCATTGCTGTTTCTCTCTCTCCCTTCCTCTCTGAAATCAATAAAATCAATCAATCAATAAAAATATATTTTAAAGAAGGAAGATGAGGAGGCCAGTGGTGGGCCAGTCCCGGGCCTGGTGGCCGTCCGGGGACCCGCGGTCCGTGCAGCCCTGTGAGAGCGAGAGGCCCTTCCGGGTAAGGGACGTGTGGTGGGTGGCCCCGGCGTGTGCCGTCACCGTCTGGCCACGAGGATGCCACGTGTGCCTTGCCGGCGGGGCCTGATCCTGCGTGGCAGTGCCGAGGGGGCGGGGCGGGGGCTACAGGTGCTGTCCACACCCGGGTCTTTCTCTTGCCCCTCAGTGAGCAGCAGGTTAAAAAACAAACAAACCTGGTAACTGTTTAAATGCTTTTTAATTGATTTCAAGGGGAAGGGAGAGAGAGAGAGAGAAACATCCATGAGAGAGAATCATGGATCAGCTGCCTCCTGCACCCCCGCACTGGGAGTGGAGCCGTAACCCGGGATGTGCCCTGACGGGATCGAGCCCTGACCTCCTGGTTCATAGGTCGACGCCCAGCCACGGAGCTGCGCCCCGGGTCCCCGTGTGTGTGTGTGTGTGTATGTGTGTGTGTGTGTCTGTGTGTATATTTGTGTGTGTGAGTGTGTGTGTGTGTGTGTGTGAGTGTATGTGTGTGTGTGTGTGAGTGTGTGTGTGTGTGTGTGTGTGAGTGTGTGTGTGTGTGTGTGTGTGTGAGTGTGTGTGTGTGTGTGTGTGTGTGCAGCAGCGGGAGTGCACGGCCGATGGATTTTTACGCGTGTTTTCACTTTGGAAACTGTCACCACCTCCTCCCCCCACCTGCCCCAGGCAGCCGGTGGGCCGCGGTCTGTCACCGTCTGTGAGTTTGCATTTTCTGGAATCTTCTGTGCATGGCAGCGTGCAGTGCACACTGGTTCTGTCTAGTTCTTCCCTCGGCATCGTCCTCGTGCTGTTCGCACATACCACGCGCTCCGTGTACTGTGACAGGCGCGTTCCTCCCGCCACGGAGACTCGGGCTTCTCCCGCCGTCTGCAAATGGCCTGGACGGGGGTCAGGCCTCGCTGCGGGGACGGACCCTGGCCTTGGCGGCCCGGCCTGGCCGGCGGCTTTGCCTGTGGCTTCTGAAACCAAGTTCCCCAGCCATTACCAGCGGGTTCCGCAGTGGGACCCATGAGCTGTGCTCCTGGCCCTCAGCGTCCCTGGTCACCGACGGCACCTGTGGCGGGCGTGGTTACGGCCCGTCCTCGCCTCGGGGGTCCCCGAGATGGTGCCTGGCGCCCGCTGGTGTCTGGTCTCGGGCAGGCGCCCCCTCGCACAGGCCCTGCCTCTCCAGCTCAGCTGGACACGGGCCCCGGAGTGACCGCGGCTCACGCGCACATTTCCCTTCCCGGCGCTTCCTGTGGCAGCTCCTCTGTCCTCCTCGCGGCCATTTCCTCCGTCGCCCCTGTGTCCCCAAGGCCTGGTGCGGGCCCAGCCCGGGAAGGTCAGTGGCAGGAGGGACCGGAAGCCAGGCCCGGGGCGAGGCAGAGAGCTCTGGGCCG
Source organism: Eptesicus fuscus (assembly GCF_027574615.1). Classification (NCBI taxonomy): domain Eukaryota; kingdom Metazoa; phylum Chordata; class Mammalia; order Chiroptera; family Vespertilionidae; genus Eptesicus; species Eptesicus fuscus. The sequence goes on along the minus strand of NC_072486.1, from coordinate 1,860,620 downwards.
CACCGCAGTCCACGTGCAGCCGGGCCATCGCCTGGTCTCTGTGCTCGGGGCGACGGGCAGACAGTGGGACGTGGAGGCCGCGCCTCCCCGGCGTGGAGGCAACTAACACTCACAGCTGACTCTCCGGGTTCCACGTCACACCGTCTGTTTCTTTGCTGAGACTGCCTTCCTTGCGGGCCGTGGTCGGCAAACCGCGGCTCTTTGGCCCCTTGAGTGTGGCTCTTCCACAAAATACCACGGCCTGGGCGAGCCTATGTTGAAGAAGTGGCATTAGAAGAAGTTTAAGTTTAAAAAATGTGGCTCTCCAAAGAAATTTCCATTGTTGTACTGTTGACATTTGGCTCTGTTGGCTGATGAGTTTGCCGACCCCTGCTTGCAGGCGTGTCCCTCCCACTTGCTGGGTCTGTAAAGTCTTCACCGGGCCGTCCGCACGCGGCCGTCTGTCCTGGCATTGACTTGCCGTCTGCGTCTCCCCTGTGAGCTGAGGTTTTCCTGGTTTTTCACATGACGAGAACATGTGGGCCGCTTCCTAGACACGCGGGGTGTTCTGCCGTGACGTTGGCGCTGTTACTTCCATCCGGTGAGGGTGCCGATGGTTCTGTTGGGCAGCGGACCGATTGGGTTTCTGTGAGTTTCTGCCCGCTTTTCGAGGCCGCTGTCTCCACGTTAGTTCCGCTTGCAGGGCCTTTGCCTTGCGTTCCGGTCTCCCCGTCGGGCCTGGGGATGGCCTGTCGCACTGTTCAGGTCTCAAAGCCAAGGGCATCTGCAGAGGGTCCCGCGCCCAGGTGTGCCGTGTGAAGATGGGGGGAGGGGAGGCACAGAGGGCTTAGGGCGTGGGGCTGCTCTGTGACACCGTGACGGCGCCTGCCTGGCCTGCCTGTGTCTAAACCCACAGAAGGCGCGGCGCCGGGAGGAAGCCGAGGCTGCGTGTGGCTTCTGGCTGGCGAGGATGTGCACGTGAGCTCTCCCGCTGTGGCCGGGGACCCTCTGCTGTGCGGCCTTCCCCTCGGGAGCGCCCGGGGAGTCAGGCACCTGCTGCCGACTGTGAATCTGGAACTGCCCTAAAATTAAAGTCTGTTAATCACACACACACACACATACACACACACAATCGCGTGCGTGCCCAAGGATCTCATTAAACAATTGTAGGGCCTGACGAATATAGTGGAAAATTTCAGGCAGTTTATTTATTTTTAAAATATTTTTTAAATTGATTTCAGAGAGGAAGGGGGAGGGAGAGGGAGATAGAAACATGAATGATGAGAGAGAATCATTGATCGGCTGCCTCCTGCAAGTCCCCCACTGGGGATTGAGCCTGCAACCTGGGCATGTGCCCCTGACTGGAATCGAACCCGGGACCCTTCAGTCCACAGGCCGACGCTCTATCCACTGAGCCACACTGGCTAGGGCTCAGGCAGTTTATTTAAAAGCAGAGAGGAGCCCAGCCAGCGTGGCTCAGTGGTTGAGCATCAACCTAGGAACCAGGAGGTCACAGTTCGATTCCAGTCAGGGGCACAGGCCCGGGTTGCAGGCTCCATCCCCAGTGGGGAGCTTGCAGGAGGCAGCCGATCAATGATTCTCTCTCATCATTGATGTTTCTCTCCCTCCCTCTCCCTTACCCTTCCTCTCGGAAATCAATAAAAAGTAAAAAATCAATCAATAAAAGTATTTTAAAAATAAAACAGGAAATGAATCGGTCGGGTGGGGGTGGGGAGTGGGACGCACTTTTGCAGGCGCCGCGGTAAAGGCCACGCGTTTCACGGCCTGTTCTGCAGGCGGCTCGGGCCGGGTTAGGTCCTCCCACATGTTTCTTGGGCTGTTTTTCTCACCGAATTCCCGGGTTTTGTACCTAATTAATTTTAAAGACGTGGCGGCGTCAGCAATCAGGGGGACGTTTAGAACGTGTGCAATGCCTTTGCCGTGAGTCAGCCGTGTGGCTGCCCCATAGAGAGATCACGGATGCTCAGCGAGGGGAGCCGGGCGCAGGGCGGGGCCGCTGTAACCCGAGAGCGACAGCAGCTGTGCCCTCAGGCCACGGTGCGTGGGCGCAGGGAGGGTCAGCGGGAAGCGGAGAAGCGTCGGCCGTGGCTGGGCCGCTGCCCGGCAGCTTCTGTAGTTGCCAGTTCTCTCCAAACGAACCCGCTCGAAACAGACTGCGTGGGAGGCCCTCCCGCTGCTGCCTCGGCCGCTGGTTTTACTGCTTGCATGGGGGTGGGAGCTTTCGGAGCCGGGGCGGGGAAGGGGCTGGTGGGCCGCGGGCGGCTGGGCGGGGCTCCCAGAGCCGCTAAATATAGCGCCTGGGCCCTGGTGTGGCCGGAGGAGGGCCGTGGCCATACAGGGAGCCTGGCCTCGGCTCCGGCCGGCCCCCGGGGCCTTGCGCTCAGTCCCTTCCCCTCGATCAGTTACCCTGTGTGGTATGCGTGTGTGGGCGTTGCTGTGAATGCGGAGCTTCTAAATTTAAGGACCATTTGGCGCGGGCGTTTCCGTGCTAGGATTAGGGTGTGTGTTCAGTTCAGGGACCAGACTGTCCCCAGGGCCCACCTTCCCATCGTGCGTGTCTCTCCGTGGCATCTCGTGTCGGCGCGAAGAGGAGATGAGCGGGAGCGTGGGCCCACAGCACAGAGTGGGTCCTCTCACTTCCCGCGTCCTCAGGCGCGGCCGCGGCACGTGGCTGGGCATTCAGCACGCGTGCCGAGAGCCTGGGTGGCAGGGAGGGGATTTGTCCGCCCTGCTGCCATCAGACACTGACCACTTCCCCTCTGTCCTCTGCGCTCCCTGTGGTCACGGGCTGCGTCCTACGGAGCTCAAAGCAAGCCTGGCCGGGCAGCCCCGTCGTCTCCACTGGACAGAGCAACACTGCAATGTGGCAGGAATGTTCCCTCCTGCCTCTGCCCAACAGTCCATCCAGCCATTGTCTGTCCATCCATTATCCACCCGTTATCTATCTCTCCATCCCTCCATCCATCAACCATCCATCCATTGTCTGTCCATCCACTATCCACCCATTGTCTATCTATCCATCTCTCCATCCATCAACCATCCATCCATTGTCTGTCCATCCATTATCCACCCATTGTCTATCTATCCATCTCTCCATCCATCATCCATCTATCCATTGTCTGTCCATCCATTATCCACCCATTGTCTATCTATCCATCCCTCCATCCATCATCCATCCATCCATTGTCTGTCCATCCATTATCCACCCGTTATCTATCTATCCATCCTTCCATCCATCATCCATCCATCCTTTGTCTGTCCATCCATTATCTATCCATTCATCCCTCCATCCATCTCTACACCCATTGTCTATCCCTCCATCCCTACATCCATCATCCATCCATTCTTCTATCCATTCTTCCATTGTCTAACCATCCATTGTCTGTCCATCCATTATCCACCCATTATCTATCTATCCATCCCTCCATCCATCATCCATCATCCATCATCCATTCTTCCATTCATTCATATGTTGTCCATCCACCCATCCATTGTCCATCTATCCAGCCATCATCTGTCCATCTCTGTTATTTGTTATTAGCTACTAGAGGCCCGTTGCACAAAGATTCGTGCAATAGGCCTTCCTTCCCCTGGCTGCTGGCACCGGTTTTCCTCTGGCATCCGGGACCAAGGCCTTTGCTCTGGCCGCCTCCTTCCATAGCCGCTCCTGTAGCTCCCTCCGCCCCCCGCCCTCCCGCTCATATCAGGCGTCCTGCCCCACCTGGCCACTCTGTGCCTGCATGTGTGCTGCCCAGAGGCCCAGAGTGACTGGGGGGGGGGGCAGGGCTGCCACCATCTTTGTCAGGTTAATTTGCATACTCCTGATTGGCTGGTGGGCGTCGCAAAGTGATGGTCAATTTGCATATTTCTCTTTTATTAGTATAGATATACACAAAGGTAACTGAGGTGAATTAGGGCCACAGAATATATATTTTTTAAATTAAGCATCATTGACCCACAGAGGGATAAAGGCCCACATGACAACTTTAAAAAATTATGTTTTCTGCCTGGCCGGCGTGGCTCAGTGGATTGAGTGTCGTCCCATGCACCAGTCAGGACATACTGCCCGGGTTGTGGGCTCGATCCCCAGTAGGGGGTGTGCAGGAGGCAGCCGATCTATGATTCTCTCTCATCATTGATGTTTCTCTCCCTCTCTCTGAAATAAATAAAATCATATTAAAATTTTTAAAGAAATAAGCATTCCAGTTCCATAATTTGTTCACTAACAGCTTTATTGAGACACTAGAGGCCTGATGCACGAATTCATGCAAGGGACTCGGCCCTCACAGCCCTGGCTTTGTCCGGAAGGTCGTCTGGACTGTTGTTTTGCTGTTCGGCCGTTTGGTCAATTTGCATATTATACTTTTATTATTATAGATAATGTGTGTGCCATCCAGTTCACCCACTTGTTTCTGTGAATTTTAAGATCCAGGAAGTCCCTGAGTAACTTCAGGCCAGAAGTGGGGGCCATCAGCTCAGCTACTGGGTCCCCTCCCTCCTCGGTGTTCTAAGGGGGTGACAGTGGAGCGACCACTTCCTGTGGGGTTTGGAGAGGGGTTCTCTGGAGGCACCAGGGGTGGGGTGGCTGGGGAAGGGCCGCGTGGAGCTGTGGGCCGGGCAAGCACTGCTTGGGTCTCAATGCCACCTGCCCGAGGATGTGAGCCTGGCCGGCGGGTGTGGAGGCGGCCATGCCAACCAGGTGGCCACGTCCCCGGCTGCCTCCGCAGAGGAGGATGCTGGGGCCGGAGCCGGGACGGGGCCGCCCCATCCGGCAAGGTCAGCACTTCGAGACGGGCATCCTGGACCCAGGCGCGGCCCAGCCACGCCCTCCCCACACTTTACAGCCCCGACCTGCCCAGTCTTCCCTTTTCTTGTGAGCCCCATGGAGCCCCCACCCTGTATGCTGAAGGCCGGACGTTTTCTGGGGCCGGGGACCCCTCCCCTCTGGCCCCAGGCACCTCAGGGGCCGGTCCACACCAGCGTCAGCGTCACAGAAGGGTCTGGGGAAAGCAGGGCCTGAGAGGCAAGGGCAGGCTCCGGGCCTGGCCACCTGTGCGAGCCACCCCGCGTGGGCACCTCCCGCCCCACCGGTCACCCCCTCCCAGAGGAGCACAGCAGGACCCGTGGCGCCACACCCTCTCACTGCCCAGAGATGCGGTCCCTGCGTGGCACAGACTTTGAGTAGAGAACATATATTTTTTAAAAATATATTTTTATTGATTACAGAGAGGGAAGGAGAGGGGGGAGAGAGAGAGAGAAACATCCATGATGAGAGAGAATCAGGGACCGGCTGCCTCCTGCACGCCCCACACTGGGGATTGAGTCTGCAACCTGGGCCTGTGCCCTGACCGGGAATCGAACCCTGACCTCCTGGTTCATAGGTCAACACTCAGCCCCTGAGCCACGCCAGCCGGGCTGCGTAGAGAACATCTTATCACAAGTTCAGAATGTGCCTGCCTGGGTGTGGGCCCCGATCCGTGAGCACAGAGCTGCCCAAGCAGATTCCCCAGATTCCTGCTTTATCGGAACTGAAGAGGCGCCGGCCTCCGGAGCCTGGCGCCCGCCTCCCCGCACGCGCCTCCTGGTGTCCCGAACGCTGGGCTCCGCAGGCAGCACGCTTCCCAGGTTGGTCGCGGCCCTTGTATTTGTCCCGGGAAGACCAACCGGCTGCTGCACTGATCACAGATGAGGAGGGCTCGGGGCTGCTTTCTAGAACAGAGAAGCCCACCCCGGCCAGCGTGGCTCAGTGGTTGAGCCTCGGCCTATGAACCAGGCGGTCAGGGTTCGATTCCCCATCAGGGCACATGCCAGGGTTGCGGGCTTGATCCCCAGTGTGCAGGAGGCAGCCGATCCCTGATTCTCTCTCATCATTGATGTTTCTTTCTCTCTCTCTCTGTCCCCCCCTTCCTCTCTGAAATCAATAAATATAGATATATTTAAAGAGATAAAACAGAGACGTCCAGAAACCCCGAGGGGTAGATACATGAGAAGGGAGAGAATTGAGGAGGACGTGAGGCCACAAGATGTGCTTCGAAAACCCTCCCCCGGGGAAGGGGCCGGAGCTGCTCTTCATTCCCGGAGGCGACGCCGTTCCAGGCTCCTGGGCGGCTGTGCTGCCGCTTGCCCTGCCCGGTGGGGCGGGGACACCGGAGGAATCCTGAGCCCCCGCCGGTGGAGGGCATGGGGTGGGGGGACCTCTGCTCTCCGCCCTGATGCCAGGAGCCCCAGGAGGTTTGTCCCTGAACCACCACCGCGTGGCCAGGTTCTAACAGAGCTCTATGTCTGGACAGTGACCTTGGAGTGTCATGTGACGTCACATGTCATGGAATATCCTCCCTCTTTGGAGTTTTCCTCCCAACCATTTTAATTTTTTAAAAAGAAATTGTGTGTGTGTGTGTGTGTGTGTACACACATATATATACAGATATATATGTATATGCTAAAAGCCCAGCATGCGAAATCGTGCGGCCACGCCCACCCGCACGCGCCTCGCCGCGCACGCAGCCTCCTAGTGACCGGTCTTTGGTCGTTACGGCGTTACGACCACTGGGATTTTATTATATAGCTATATTATTTCAGAGCAGAAGGGAGAGGGGGAGAGAGAAACATCAGTGGTGAGAGAGACTCACTGATCAGCTGCCTCCTGCACTCCCCCTACTGGGGATGGAGTCCATAGCCAGGCTTGTGCCCTGACCAGGAATCGAAACCAGGATTCGTAGGTTCCTAGGTGGAACCTCAGCCACCGAGCCCCGCCGGCTGGGCTACTCCTGGGCACCTTAATCCTGGGACTGAAATCTAAGCGTTTAGGGATTACAGGAAGTAGGCGGAGTTCTTCCACAGACGGGACCTGTAGGCAAGAGTCCCCACCCCCATGGAGGACTCACACCCTGGTTCTCCACGTTGGCCCACAGCACCCAGAGCAATTTACATGCCAGGAATCAGATCCACCAGGGAGTCTGCGTTTTTCAGAAGATCCCCCCGCCCCCCGTGGGCCTACTGTGCACTGAAGCTCGTGAGCCATGCATGGACCCCCAGGGTCCTCGCACAGGTTCCCGGGGGCGGGGCCTGCGGGCCAGCGAGGACACCAGCTTCTGAGTCCGCATTCCTAGCTGACAGCTCCCACAGCACCTCCGCAAAGCACGTAAACTCCCCAAATCAGTGCGACTTCAGCACCGAACACGCTTGCAGATTTCCCAAACCTGAGGTTGCTTTCCTTTGGGTTCAGCCCCAATGCATCGTAGGCACCTGGTCCACGCTGAGTCCGCTGCCTGGGGTCCCTCCCCTCTCCTCTGCGTGATCGTGCGCAGCCTGTCTCCCCCGCGTTTCCCTGTCGAGCTCGGTCTCACGGCGGATGGGACAGTGCTCATTGCATCCGGGTCAGCGTGCTGTGTCTCCCGGGAGGGAGTGTGTCTGCATTATTTCCGTTCTCCCAGCACAGAGCGCCGTCTCTCTCAGGAATCTCTCTCAGGAAGGAGCCGAGTGCACGCCAGCCAGCTGCTCTTGTCTCCTGCCAACGTGCGCCCCGCGCCCCCCGCTCTCCCCACGAGACTCCCGGCAGCGGGGCCTGGCACACAGTAGGCGCGGGGTAGATGCGCGCATGAAAGAGCATATTGAGGGACTCGGGCCTCCGGCCAAGAATGTGCGTCTTTGGAGGGGACCTTGTTTGGAAGTCCCCGTCGCGGAGCTTTGCAGGACCGGGTTGTATAAAGACGCCTTTCTCGGGCGAAGGTCCCTCTCCGCCTCTCCTGAAAGGGCTGCCTTTCACGTTGCTCCGAGCGCCGCGTGGGCGCAGGCGGGCGTCCCGGGCCTGCGGCGGCCCAGGCTGTGCTTGGCAGCCGGTGTGTCTAGGACAACACAGGTGCTTCGCAGCCCGCCTGTCTCCGAGGGCCGAGACGGGATGCTGGAGACGGTGGGTTCGCTCTGATTTCCTGGCTGCTGACCTGGTCAAGTTCAGATGGAAGGGGAGAAGCCATCCCCAGGAGGGGTGAGGGGCTGACAAGGCCCAGTGTCCCCAGAGCCCAGCTGCCGCCCCCAGAGGGTGGCTTTGGGGCCTGCGCCTGCCCCATCCAGTGGGCACAACAGAGCCCACCTTGTCTCTGGACCAAAGAGTCTTTGATGGGAGGGTTGGCGTGACTGTGAGCATCTCCTTTCTCAGGGAAACGCTGGGCAGGCGACTGGACCGTGTCTGTAAAGAAGCTATAAAAGCCCGGCCGGTGTGGCTCAGTGGTTGAGCATCGACCTATGAACCGGGAGGTCGCGGTTCGATTCCCGGTCAGGGTGCATGCCCGGTTGCGGGCTCCATCCCCAGTAGGGGGCATGCAGGAGGCAGCCGATGGATGATTCTCTCCCATCATTGATGTTTCTATCTCCCTCTCCCTCTCCCTTTCTCTCTGGAATCTATATATATAAAAGGTTAATATACTAAGCGTCCAACCGTCTGACCGGTCGCTATGACACTCACTGACCACCAGGGGGCAGACGCTCAACACAAGAGCTGCCGAGCTACAGTGACTTGGCAGCGGCAGTTCTCGGGCGGTGCACCCCAAAACCAGAGAGGAGGGAGCCCAATTCCTCACGGTGCCGCGCGATTCCACCTTCGGCCATGGGTTACGCTGTGGCTGGGGCACTGTCGATCCCGAATCTGGTTACTGCGCACTTGGGTTTGCGTTCCACACCCTGTACGACAGCAACTGTGCAGAGTGCCCTCTGGGACCCCTCGGGGGATGTCGGAGAGCCGGTTTCGGCCTGATCCCCGCAGGCCAGGCCGAGGGACCCCACCTGCCAGAAGGACCCTGCTCACTCCACCAGCCACCTACTAATTAATTTCCTTTCAATGTGCACAAATCTGTGCACCAGGTCACTAGTCAATAATAAAAAATATATATTAAAAAAGAAACTACCAAAGAACTCATTCCTTTCCCAACTCTGGCTCCGACTTCACAAAATCAGGGATCATTGTGGGGAGCCAAAGTCACGGTCCTGTCGGCCTGGGTTTAAGCTCCGTCTGTCTTGTCTGTTCCTGGGAGAGACCAGGAAGGGAAGGAGCAGGGCCCCGGGGTGGACTGGCTGGGGCCGGCGTCCAGTCTCGGCAGGTCCTGGTGCACCCACAGTGGTTATGGCTTTGCTTCTGGCTCCATTGGGCCGACGGGGGACCCTGGTGGCGGCTTTGCCTCGTCCCTCCTGTCCCGGAGGAGCTGGGCATGACCCCGGGCCCCTGACACCTGACAGGATTTAGGACCCGGGTGCCGTGGGGTGGTCTCCTTCCTTCTGCCCACGTTCGCTGGAGACCCAGCAGCTCTAGGACCTCTGAGGTGGCTCCTCACGCTGTTGCTCCTCTCCCGCTCAGTTCCGTCTTCTGTAAAACGGGGTGATGGCACCCCCTTAGCGGGCTGCCCTGGGCCGTGAAGGAGACACTGGGCCCTCGCGTAAGGACGGGGTGTCCCCCCGCCCCGTGTGGAACAGGGACGAGGCTCTGTGCAGGGAGCCATTGTGAAATGTGTCCGCGCTGCCAGAAAGGTGTTGGGTGACATTAGGATCCTGTCACCGTCGGCCACACCAGCCAGCCAGACCCGTCCGGCCGGTTGTGTCCGGGCCTTGCAGGCGGCCTCGAGTCTGGGCCGGCCGGCTGGCTGCGGCGGAAGCTGCACCGCCCGCCTGGGATCCCGGCCTCCCAGGTTCCTGGGCCCCCACCTCTGCGGGGACCCCTCCAGCTGCGGGGGAAAGACACACAGCTCACCTGCCCACGTGATCAATACATGAGGTGCTGCTTCTCACCCACCGAGAGCTGACAGGGTGCCACTGTGGCCATTTATCTATCTATCTATCTATCTATCTATCTATCTATCTATCTATCTATTTTAAATTGTTTTACCTGAGGATGTTATTCCATTGATTTTTAGAGAGAGTGGAAGAGAGAGGGAAAGACAGAGAGAAACATCAATGTGAAAGAGACATCGATTGGTTGCCTCCTGCATGTACCCTGACCAGGGCCCGGGCCAGGGAGGAGCCTGCAACCGAGGTACGTGCCCTTGACTGGAATCGAACCCGGGACCCTGTGGTCTGCAGGCCGACGCTCCATCCACATAGGCTCGTGCTATGGCCATTATTTTGTGCTGAACCTTGGTGCTGTCCCTTTGCGTCCTTAAACTCCCAGATCCCGGGTAGCCATGCAGACAGCTCGGCCGCGCGGCTGGTGTGCGATCCCCGGTGGCCGACGCGGGGCCTTCTCCTGGGACGCGGCGGGGCTCCTCCGGAGACGGGAGTCCACACCGGTCCCCGGCGCCGTGGAGACCCCCTCTGCCCGGCTCCTTGGTGGCCCAGGTGCAGCCACTTAGAACACAGGACGCGGGTCACGAGGCATGTGCCCTGACTGGCTCATAGGTCGGTGCTCAACCGCTGAGCCCGGCCGACCAGGCGTCTCCCCCGCGCGCTCATGGGGGAGCCCGGTCTGGGCACGCTGCCGAGTGGGGTACTCCGGCCCCTCGGAGGTGGAGACCGTCTTCCGCCTGGGCCATCGCCGCCTGGCGGGGACAGACAGCTGGTCTACCCTGTGATGCTGGTGATGAATCCCGGGGTCTGGCCACTGGTCACAGGAGACACGGGAAAGGCCACGTGTGGCTCTTGACTCTGTCCCCAGGGAACGACGCGTGCACGTCCAGAAGAACCGCCGGGGCTTGAAAACCTTTGCAATTAACAATATTTTTCAGCTCTCGCCGGCTTGGCTCAGTGGATAGAGCGTCAGCCTGCGGAATGAAGGGTCCTGGGTTCGATTCCGGCCAAGGGCACATGCCTGGGTTGCGGGCTTGGTCCCCAGTAGGGGGCGTGCAGGAGGCAGCTGATCGATGATTCCCTCTCATCATTGATGTTTCTATCTCTCTCTCCTTCTCCCTTCCTCTCTGAAATCAATCCTACCTAATAATAGACAAATACGCAAATTGACCATACCTCTGACACACCACAAGCCACGCCCACAAGCCACACCCACCATCCAATCAGAGCGAGTATGCAAATTAACCCATCCAAGATGGCTACAGCCACAGAGAGCAAGGTTTCCTAGGTAACAGAGAAAGCCAAGCTTTTCGCCTGCCCTGGCCAGGCCTAAGCCTCCACTCAAGCTACAAAGTTTCAATTATAGAAGGTAAACAAATTCAAACAAATGGCGGCAGAATGGAGCTTGAGAGAGCAGGCCAGGGTTGCCGCCGGCAACAGGGGAAGCAAAGCTTTCCGCACATCCTGGCTGGGCCCACCCGCTTAAGGCAACAAAGTTTCAATTATACCCCAACACAAATGGCTGCCGGCCTCGGAGGGAGCCCCAGGCTTGGCTCTGCTCCAGGCTACAAAGTTTCAATTGTAGAAGGAAAATAAATTCCAGATACCAGGGCCTCTGCTTGGGTGGCCAGGGGGCGTGGCCGGCCTACAAACCACCACAGGCCCCTCGCTCAGGCCGCCCCACACCCCAGGGGAACCCCCACCTGATCCGGGACGCCCTTCAGGGCAAACCAGCTGGCCCCCACCCCTGTACCAGGCCTCTATCCTATCTAATAAAAGAGTAATATGCAGATTGATCATCACTGCAACACACAATATAGCTGCCCCCATGTGGTCAAAGATCCTGCCCCCATGTGGACACAGGATGGCCACCACAAGATGGCCACCACAAGATGGCCACCACAAGATGGAGAGGGCAGTTGAGAGGCACCTGGCCTGCAAGGGAGGGCAGTTGAGAGGGACCAAGCCTGCAAGGGAGGGCAGTTGGTCCTCCCTTGTGACCAGGCCAGCAGAGGAGGGAAGTTGGGGGCAAACAGGCTGGCAGCAGAGTGGTTAGGGGGTGATCAGGCTGGCAGGCAGAAGCGGTTAGGGGCAATCAGGAAGGCAGGCAGGCAAGCAGTTGGGAGCCAGCAGTCCTGGATTGTGAGAGGGATGTCCGACTGCCCATTTAGGCCCGATCCTGGTAGGATCGGGCCTAAATGGGCAGTCAGACATCCCTTGAGGGGTCCCAGATTGGATAGGGTACAGGCTGGGCTGAGGGACAACCCCCCTCCGTGCACGAATTTTGTGCACCGGGCTTCTAGTAAAGAAATATAAAAAAAAAATATTTTCCACATTCTTTGACATTTAAGCCCATCTTTAGATCTTCATAGAGGCTGGCTAAGTCAGGGGGTGTCACAACGAATATGAACCGCAGCAAAGACGTGTGTGTGTGTGTCTAGGACATAATCTCCCGAGAACCATCAGCTCCCTGGTTGTAAAACGGGGAACACGTTATCACGTGTGCATCACACGCTGTCAGAGTGCACGCGTTAGACGCTGCCCGCCGCCCTGTGCTCCCGCCCCTCGCCCAGGGGAGGGTGGAGGGGGTGACTCAGAGGAAGAGCCCGCAGAGCTGAGGCACCACGTGGGGGTGGGGCCCGGGTCACGCCCAGCCCTGCCTGCGCCCTGGTCAGGGGCACCACGACCTTTGTGCCCTGCAGTTCCGGTGTCATGATGTGAAAACTCCGAGGATCCTGTGGTGTCCGGGGCACGGGAGGAATTTCCCCTCTCAGCTCACCAGGGCAGGCCTATTTCCCGGGAACTTTAACCCCCCTGGAACGTGTGAAGGAGCCCGGCCAGAATGGCTCAGGGGCTGAGCGTCGACCTATGAACCAGAAGGTCACAGGTTTGATTCCCGGTCAAGGGCACATGCCCCGCTTGTGGGCTCGATCCCCAGTGTGGGGTGTGCAGGCGACATCCGATCCATGATTCTCCTCATGGATGCCTCTCCCCCCTCCCTTCCCCTCTGAAGCCGATGAACACCCCTGAGGAAGGTGCAGAGGAGCCTTCTGCATACGCACGCCCATTGGTGCCACAGCGGGTGGGAGGGGGCCGCCCTACCGGCCGATGTCCTAGACTGGCAGCCCCAGGAGCCGACTCCTCCGTGAGCATTTGCGAGCGTCCCCAGTCCCGGAAGCGCGCACGTGTTTATTGGGGTGACATGGAAGCTGTGTGACCGCGCCGTGGCGCCACGCCCTGTGCCAGCCCAGGCCGGGTCCTTGCTCTCACCGCTGCTGTGGCCGAGAGCCGGGAAGCCGGGCCGGGCTGAGTGTCAGGGCCTGGTCCCTCCAGGGGCCTTAGGGAGTGACCCAGGGCGGACGTGGGAGGAGACCGGCAGGAAGCTCTCGGACAGACGGACAGACGGAAATGCTGGCAGAGCGGTGAGTTGTGTCCTCTTGAAAAGGAGTGGCGTTGACATGAGAGTGGGTGCCCGGGCCACCGCCGGGCGGGGCAGGGCTGCCTGGTGGCCGGGCTCCTGGGCCTCCCGGGACAGGGGGGGGGGAGCTGCGGGTGCAGCCCCTCCCTGCGGAGACTGCCGGGCTTCGTCTCCCTGGACCGTACAATCTCGGGACCGTCCAGGGGCCCCGTGGGAGCCCTGCGGGAGGCGGGCAGGGAGGGCCCCGCGTGCTGGTTCTCTCTCGGAGCGCAGAATGAAGGAGCGGCGTGAGCGCAGGCCCGGTCCCTCCGTCCTTGTCATGCCTCGGCGTTTGTCAAGTGTCCAGGCTTCCGAGGCATAAAACTTCCCTCCTGATTTCCTAGTCACTTTTGTGCAGCGTTGTTACTTTTCCTTTTTTAAATATATTTTTATAAATCTCGAAGAGGAAGGGAGAGGGAGAGACAGAGAGAAACATCCATGATGAGAGAGAACCATGGATCGGCCGCCTCCTGCCCGCCTCCTACTGGGGATCGGGCCCGTATCCCGGGCCTGTGCCCTGACGGGGAATTGAACCACGACCTCCTGGTTCATAGGTCGGAGCTCGACCACTGGGCCACACCGGCCGGGCCAGTATGATTTTTCAAATAGGAGATTCGCGCCTGTTCTCTGCCGCCTGGACAGGAGCCCGCTCCGCAGGGTGAAGATCAGACGTACGGGAACCCCGTGTCCTTTAGAATCAGGACGACCCGCGCTCGGGGCTCTGACGGACCGGCCTGTGGTGCAGGCGTCGGCGCTGGGCTCCTTTAGGTCCCGGTGCATTTAGACGTGAAATTGTCCCGAAAAACACGCAAGAGAATGCCGGGCTGCGCGGAAACACGGGCCCATTGTGTGGGCCCACTGACCTGTGTTATCCGGGACAACGCGAGAGGGCGACGTGCCGTGCGGGGGGCCCGGGAGGTCATTTGCGCGAGTTGGTGCATCTAGTGATTCGACCTGACTGTGTCCACCCAGGACTTCCCTGGGTGGGAAAGGGCCAGGTCGGACTCGGCCTCCCGGTCGGAGCTCGCTCCTGGGCCTGGGAGAGCAGTGGCCTCTCCTCTGGGCCAGGGCGCCCTGGGCCGGGCCCTGCTGTGCTGGGCGGGCGGGACCCGCTCTGGAAGCACAGGCGGTGTGGCTCTACCTTTCACCATCACGCAGCCTGCGAGAGGATAAGGCAAGATCATAAGGCAGCCCGGTGGGCGTGGCTCCGTGGCTGAGCGTCGACCTAGGAACCAGGAGGTCAGGGTTCGATTCCCGCTCAGGGCACGTGCCTGGGTGGTGGGCTCCATCCCCAGTGCGGGGCGTGCAGGAGGCAGCCGATCCATGATTCTCTCTCATCATGGATGTTTCTATCTCCCTCTCCCTCCCTTCCTCTCTGACATCAATACAAATACATTTTAAAAAGTAACCAAATCGTCATACAGTCGATACCCTGTGATGGAAATTGCACGGAGCATCCATTGGTCACGTATAGTTTTACTCATCTGTGCGGACCCTCCCCATCCCCTAACTCAGTGGTTCTCAGCCTTTCTAATGCCGCAACCCACAGGATGAGAACCGCTAGCAGGGCCGCCTAACACCATCGGAAAACACATATATTTACGTTACGATTCATAGCAGTAGCAAAATGACAGTTATGAAGTAGCAACGAAAATAATGTTATGGTTGGGGGTCACCACAACATGAGGAGCTGTATAAAGGGTCGCGGCATCAGGAAGGTGGAGAACCACTGCCCTAAGCTGCCAACCAGGAAAGCCGGCCACTCGGTGTTCACGCTCTGAGACATGCCAGCGGGCGGTGAGCAAACCGACTGTAGTAAAACCAACCCCGTCTGTGGGCGGGGGCGGGGGGGGTGCTCTCCAAGCCCACGGGTCAGGATGGGTGGGCGCTGCCCTCTGGGGACGTCTGGGCACCAAGCTGGGCAGGGAAAGGCCTGGCAAAGGGCCCGGCGTCTGCCCTGGGCCCGTCCGCTGTCAGCTGCAGCCCCGCGGTGGGACCACTTCAGGGGGGGGGGGGTTCCCTCTCCTCCTCTCTGCCCTGTGGCATCTGAGGGGCAGAGCCCTGGAGGCCCTGTGCGTCAACAAAGCCCCCTGTGACATCAGCCCCCCCCCCCCGGGCTGTGTCCCGGTCCCCACATCCCACAGTCACCCACGCTTCCCCCAGAGTAGGAACCCGGAAGCTCCAGGGTGTAAATCCTCCGTGGGGACCCGGTCATTATCCCAAACGCCATGTAAGTATCACTGTTGTACCGCCCGCCCGCCCGCCCCCGCTGGCGCGTCCTGTTCTGAGTGACGCTCCGTCATAGCGCCCTCGGCTGGCACAGCTCTCGCTTCCATCGCTCACGTGTGGGCAGAGGTGGCTTTTCAAACGCTCCCCGCCAAGTATCCAGGGGTCCTGTTCGGGGAGGGAATGGGACAGGGATTCTAAAGCCACAGCGGGATTTCCAAAGCGCGTGACAGCACGGTAGGCATGCGGCGTGACCCGTTCCGTCGCCTCCTCCGGCTGGAAAAGGGACTTCCTCCCGGGAGGGGCTCTGTGTATTGGGATCGCAAAGCCTGAGAGCAAACTCAGCCGATACATCGTGACCGAGTTTGTTTAAACGTGGCCGCCATTCGCATTGCTACGTGGTCGTTGTCAGGTTTCCGTGTGACTGTGTGGTGACCATCGGGTAGGGTCACGGCAGACAAGCTTGTGCGAGATGTAGAGAAGTGGACTGCTCCGTGTCTCCGAAAGCTTGGCTTGTGATTTCTTATTTAAAGGAAAATACATTTTATTGATTTCAGAGAGGAAGGAAGAGAGAGAGAGAGAGAGAGAGAGAGAGAAACATCAAGGATGAGAGCGAATCATCGATCTGCTGCCTCCTGCAGGCCCCACATGGGGGATCGAGCCCACAACCCGGGCCTGTGCCCTGACCGGGATCCAACCGGGACCTCCTGGTTCCTAGGTCGACGCTCAACCACTGATCCACGCCGGCCGGGTCAAAGCTTTGTTGTTTTTGACAGATCAGACTGGAGCTGGGAAACGGTTACATTTTAACGTTTAAGAGTCACTGAATAGCCCCAAGTCCCTTTGCGGAGCGCTCGTCGAAGCCCGCTAGATTTCGGGGCCGGATGGCGGGTTCTGGGTCCAGAGAAGGGGAGCCCCGGGAGCTCGTGCGGACGAAAGGACTCCCCCCGGCAGGCCCTGCGCGCAGTTCTTTTGGTTTCGATGAGAAAGAAGCAAATGGCAAGGAGCAGGGTTGTCAGAGAAAAACTGCGAGGAGGGGGGCGCCCCCTGCAGGCCAGGTGAGGTGTTAGGTGAACAGCTGGTGTGGACGTGAACCTGGGCAGGCAGGACAAAGGTGCTTCTCAGCCCAGCAGGGGCCTGGCCGGCTCAGATGGGAGTGATGCAGCGGGAGGGGGTCCTCGGGCCTCTGGGGCTGGGGGGCAAGCGGGGGAGGTGGGCAGAGGGCCCGAGCCGCCCCCCTCTGCAGACACACCTGGTTTCCTAGGTGCCCGTGGCTGCCCCTGCCTGTCCCTCTCTTCCCTGCACCCCGCCCTCCCCTGGCCACGCGGCCGGCGGGGAGCCTGAGCTGCCGAGGGACAGTTGGCGAGGGGCCCACCGGACCCAGGTGCCTCCCTGCCAGCGCCCACTCCGCCTGGCGTGGGGCCTCACCCGGGGGCTCCGGCTCCGAGCTGCACCCGGTGTGCGGGCACCAAGCACCACGGGGTGTCTGGTGCTAGCTGTGAGCTGGTATAGTCCGAAGGAGCCCTTGCTGAGTGCATGCCCCCCACACATGCCTCCCCCCCACACACACCCACACACGCCCCCCACACATGCCCCCCCCCCACACCCCCACACACGCCCCCACACATGCCCCCCCCACACCCCCACACACGCCTCCCACATATGCCCCCCACACATACCCACACTCCCCCCACACATGCCCCCCCCACACACACCCACACATGCCCCCCACACATGCCCCCCCCACACACATGCTCTCCCCACCCCCCACACACGCCCCCCCACACACATACCCCCCACACTTCCTCCACACATGACCCCCACACATGCCCCACACACGCCCCCCCACACATACCCCCCACACATGCCCTCCACATGCCCCCCACATACACATGCCCCCTCCCACACACACACCCTCCACCCCCGCACACCCCCCAGCCTGCGGCTCCTCCTCACCCAGACCTGCCCTCCCTGCAGGTGCCCCCTGCTGGCCGCCTGCTGCATGCACCACTCCTGGGAGGCCACTCAGCTGCAAAATTCATTTCTCTCCTCCCCAGATCTCTGAGTCCCCCCGCCCCCCCCAACCCCCCCAGTCAGCCTCGGCTGTCCGTCCTTGGCCGGGTCGGAACCCTCCTCTCTGTTGTAAGTCGCTGGCGAGCAGTGGCAGGGAGGACACCGCCTCCCCGTCCTGTCCTCTCTCTCCTTTTCCAGGAGGGCAGGGAGCCCGGGGCGGGGCAGGCCCTGTGCGGGCCGGGGGGCTGGCAGCCTGGGGGGTGGCAGGGGCCGCGGGCGTTCCCAGGGCTGAGCAGTGAACTCTGGGCGCCCGCACTGGGAAGCAGGCCTGGCCCCGCCGGACAGCGCGGCGCCCCCGCCAGCTCAGGTTCCGGCGGCCGGGCTGCGGGGCTCGGGCCCTATTTTGAGCACAGCGTCCCGGGGGTGATCGGGTGTCATATTTTCAGGGGAGAATTAAAGGCGCCAGCCCTGAGCTCTCGGGCCGAACACGTCCCCCTCGAAGCGGCCGGGCCCGCCTGCAGCTCGGCCTGGGCCTCCGTCTCCACGCCGCTGCGGCTTCTGGGGTCCCTGGTCGCAGGAAAACGTCACCCTAAATGCAGTGCCGGCCCGGGGATCGCAGTGCTGAAAGTTCCGTTTAGTTTTCACTTTCATTGTTCTTTAGACTTTCCTTCCTGAAATGCTTTACTTTTTAAAATCTGTGTTTTATTGTTGATAGTATTGCAGATACCTCCCATCTCCTCCCCGCCTCCCCCAGCCCCTCCCCCCTCAGGGCTTCACAGCCCTTTGCCCTGTCGGTGGGCTGCGCTCGGAGGTGTGAGTCCTTCGGTTTCTCTCTGACAGCTGTTGGTGAACAGAGGCAGCGAGTGCGTGGCGTGGGGTTTGTTTGCGGGGACTGCCCGGCTGCCGTGGGACGGTGGGAGCCCGGCTCAGCAATCAGAGGCCACAGGAGCCCCCGCGGGGCCCGCTCTCCCGGAGCCGAGGCCGGAGCCTGGCTGCGGGCAGAGGGCGGGTCGCGTTCCTGGGAACCGCTCGGGCCGCTCGGTGCCAGCCCTGGCGCTGCCGCCAGCCGGTTGTCAGGTTTCCTGCCTTCCAGGGCTGACAAAGGGGCAGGAGGAGGCCGCTTATCAGCCGCGGATGCATTTCACGCCGCGGCTCCCGCCGCTCGGGCTCGGCGGGGTGGGTCCTCGCATTCCCACTCGGCTTTGTTCCTGGTTCTCACACTTTGCTGGAAGGAACTTAATCCAGCCGCACCCCAAGTTCCCACCGGAGGAGAGAGGGGCCGTGTGCGGCTCCTGGGAAGGAAAGCTACGTCTTCCCGGGCTTGGCCCCCCTCTGCCGGCCGTGCGGGACGGGTTTGATATTTTTAAAAATATGTATTTTCATTGATTTCCGAGAGGAAGGAAGAGGGAGAGAGACACATCAATGATGGGAGAGAATCATGGATCCGCTGCCTCCTGCACGCCCCCCACTGGAGATGGAGCCCACAACCCAGGCATGTGCCCGACTGGGAATCGAACCGTGACCTCCTCCTGCTTCATAGGTCGACCTCAGTCGCCGAGCCAGACCGGGTGGGGCAGGTGGGGCATTCCCATCTTTGACCTTTGACCGGGCCCATCCTGAAGAAGCCGGAGAGGGGAGGGTGGGGCTCACTGGGGACGGGCGTAGCCCTGCCCGCTCCCCCGTCCTGGACTGGGTCTCGGGCAGGCCCCGCAGCTCCGTGCTGTCGTCCGGCCGAATGGAGTCGCTGCTCAGAAGTGAAGTTCAACTCCAGACCCAGCTGGACCTGCCCCCCCACACCCCCTGCCTCCTGCTGCTCGGCCCCCCTGGGAAGGAGGAGGAGGAGGGAAGGGAGGTGAGGGGGGAGGGGGAGGTGAGGGGGGAGGAGGAGGAGTGGGGGGAAGCGGGGGCTGTGGCATGAGGCCCTTCATGGCTTTGGGGCCCGAAGTTCCAGTCCTGGAGGGCGGCAGGGGCGGGAGGGGGCAATGAGGAGCTGGGGTCTTTCAGGGAGCACATGGGGGGCAGCACACTCCTTACCTCCTCGGGGCTGAGCGCGACTGGCCAGGCTTCCCAGGGGGACAAGGGGGTCGACCAGACTCTGGGGGCAGCTGGCCAGGGACGGTGAACTCGGGTGACGGACGCTGAAGCTCACGCAGAGCCAACTGCAGGGCCTGGTAGCTAGATCCTCCCCCCAAGGTCCATTGTGCCCTTGCCAGGACCCCGTGGCCCTGCTGGGACCCCCGTGCCCTGGCTGGGACCCCCCTCTCTGGCTGGGCCCCTGGGCCCTGCGTGTCTGGCTGGAAGGCGTGTCCACCTGCGAGTTATCTGTTGGGCAGCGCCCCGTGCAGCCGGGACAGGAATGTGGTGGAAACCGAATAGGCCCTCGGCACACGGAGCAGAGCCCGGCTGTGGGAACAGGGTGCTGCTCGCACGGGGGTTTGGCGGGGGGTGGGGGGGGGGGGAGAAAAGTAAAATCTCCTGGACAAAAGGAGGTGACCTCAGGCCTGCGAGGCGGGTCTGCACGGTGCCAGGTGCTGGCTGCGCAGGCTGCCTGGCCTGTTCCGCATCGCTCCCCACCTCACTCCTGGCGGCGCCACCAGCCTGGGGACGGGCCTGAGCGGCGGTGGCCGCCCAGCCTCCATGGGACCCGCTCGGCCTTCCCTCCCGTCACCTCTCCTCTCCCAGTTCCCGTGCGTGGTGGAGGGCGTGCGTGACTGAGCGGGTGGACCGGGCGGCGTGCGATCCGGTGCTGGACGTGACGGCACCGCCGTCGGGGCGTCCCGGGAGCCCTGCATCGGGTGGCACCTGCATGAATAAGTCACGAGCTGGCGGGGCCCCAGGCCTCTGCGGCTGCTCCCTGCCTCCCGATCCTGGCCGGGGAACCGCGTCTTCTCTTCGCTCCGGGGACTGCGAGGGCCCAGCCTAGGGAGCCCCGGCGCCCGCCAGAGGCCGAGGGAGCCACCGCGGCCGGCCGGGCTGGCATGCGCGCAAACATGGCCCGCTGGTGTGGGAACCAGTAAGTCTCCTCGGATCTGCTCCTTCCCTTTGCTGAGAGTCCCCCTCAGGGAGCGCCGCCGGGTGGCCGGGTGTGTGGGACGTGGGCCTTTCCCGTGGCCTCGGGCTCTGCTGGGCCTCACCTTCGCCACGGAGGACGGAGCACGGGGGACGGGGGATGGGGGACAGAGGACTGGGGACGGGGGACGGGGACTGGGGACGGGGGACGGAGGACGGGGGATGGGGGACAGAGGACGGGGGACGGGGGACGGAGGATGGGGGTTGGGGACAGGGAATGGGGGATGGAGGACGGGGCAGGGGCAAGGGATGGGGGACGGGGGATGGGGGGGTGGGGGACGAGGGACAGGCCGGGTGAAGCGATCGCACCTGCTGCTCTCCGTCCGGGAGCCGCACGCCGCTCCTCCCCGCACGGGAGCCCCATGGGTGGGAGACTGTGTCCCCAGGCCCGAGAGCCTGGCGCTGGGCGAGCTGGGGGGTTAGGATAGCGGCTGGGATTGCGGCTCTGAGGATGCTGTCAGGACGGCGAAGCCCTTCCTGTTGGGATTCTAGCGGCGTCCCCGGCCGTCCCCGCCGTGTGATCTGAGCGCGGGTCCGGGGCGGGAATGCAGTCACTGCCCACGGAGGCTTTTCCGGGCGTCCTGGGGCTGGCGGCTCCCCTGACCTCAGGAGACGGGCGGCGTGTGTTCTTCCCTTGTTAATCCCCGAGGTGACCTGCTTGCACGTGACGAACAGCGGGCACCAGGCAGCCACCGCCTCTGACCAGGCTGCGCCCCGGACTCCCCACGCGCCTCACTCATCCGCCCACCACCCCGCCAGCTAGACCCTGACACCACTCCCTTCAGCTCTTTTTTTAAATTTCATTTTTATTTTTTTTATTGATTTCAGAGAGGAAGGGAGAGGGAGAGACAGAAAGAAACAGTAATGATGAGAGAGAATCATTGATCGGCTGCCTCCTGCTCGCCCCCTACTGGGCAACCTGGGCATGTGTCTGACCAGGAATTGAACCGTGACCTCCTGGTTCATAGGTCAGCGCTCAACCACAGCCACGCCCCCCCCCTCACCTCCTGAGGGAACAGGCCCACAGCCACCTGCTGGGCCGCTCAGCCGGGCGGGACCGGCGCCGGCTCTGGGCAGACCTTCTGACGGAGTGCGGGGCGGGCGGGCGGGCGCCGGCGCCGTGAGCCTGTTGGGAGGTGGTGCCTGGGCTGCCCTTGAACGCGGCGTTTTTAAGGGAAACCCACTTCCTGGTTTGCTGGAGGCGTGTGGGCTGTGCTCCTGGCCTCTCGGAGTGACCGTCTCGGGGAGTGGTCAGCCCTGGTGGTCTGGGTCTCAGGGTGAATGTTTTTCGTGGCCCCAGTTCTGTTTCCAGGCGCAGATGGTGGGAGAGCGTCGCATACCATAAACTTCTCACTTATCAGAAGGCCTTCTTGTCCTGCAGGGAACCCGGCCCGAGGTGGGAGGGAGGTGCCCAGCTCCGAGGGAGGTACTACAGGGCTCTCCCGGTCCCTCATCCCGCCCAGCAGAGGTCTGCTGAGGTGCATCGTGCCTGGGGCACCCACAGCCACATGGGGTCCTCCAGGAGCCCCTGGCCCTGAGGCCTGGGGGACCCTGAGCCCTGGCCCCGCTCAGCCTCCTCCCTGAGCTCAGCCCTGGGGCGTCCCTTCCAGCCCCCTGGCTCCGCTGCCTCTGCTCTCTGGCCTGGGAGCTCTGAGGAAGCCGTAGAGGGACAAGTCCTCGGGGCTCCGAGACCCACACCACAGATCACAGCCTGCGGGTGGGGGGGCTCCTGTCCTTGACTGAGAGCCAGACACGTCCCTTCCCTGCGGCGAGGGCACTGCCTGACCTTCCCCTTTGGCCCAGCTCCACCCAAAGGTCCTGTTTTCAGGGGTGCTCATGGCAGGGCAGCGGCATAGGGACCCTGGCTGCCATTCTCCTCCGGCCGCGGGGTCCCCCGTCTCTGCTCCTTCAGCCATGGGGTCCTCGGCCATCCCGCCTGTAAAACGGGGAGGCAGACCTGTCACGTGATGTCGTGAGGCCTGGACAGGCTGCTGTGCCGAATGTGCTGGCTCAGAGGCGCTCAGCACCCAGTTGTGGGACGTGGAGCCAGGAGCCCGGACCGGATGCCGGGGGTGGGGGCTCAGGACCTCTCCGTCTCCCTCAGGGGCGAGGTGTGAGCGCGGGTGGGCCTGTGTCCACACATTTCCTGTCTCTCAGTGGCTCCCCAAAGTGGGAGGCGCCCAATCCCAGGTCCGGGAAAGCACAGAGGGAGAGGCCCTGTGAAGGGGCCCAGTGAGACCCCACGCTGGGCAGGGCCTGGTTCTGGGGGGAGGCTTTCCCGGGGTCCGGTTCTGGGGGGAGGCTTTCCGGGGGGCACATGCCGTGCTGGGCGGGCCTGGTTCTGGGGGAGGCTTTCCGGGGGGCACATGCCGTGCTGGACGGGGTCCGGTTCTGGGGGGAGGCTTTCCCGGGGCACATGCCGTGCTGGGTGGGCCTGGTTCTGGGGGGAGGCTTTTAGGGGGGGCACATGCCGTGCTGGACGGGGTCCGGTTCTGGGGGAGGCTTTCATGGGGCGCATGGAGGACAGACTGGGAGGAGGCGAGGGGGGAGGGAGCAGCATGTGTGAGGCCTGCACGGGGAGGCCTTGGTCTTCCAGGCACAAAGGGGGCAGGTGGGTGCTCGCGGCAGAGAGCTCAGGGCCGTGGGCGCCGGGTGCGTGTGTTGTTGTTTTTAAATATTTAATTTTTTGTTGATTTCAGAGAGGAAGGGGGAGGGAGAGGGAGAGAGAAACATCAGTGATGAGAGAGGATCATGGATCGGCTGCCTCCTGCACGCCCCACACTGGGGATCGAGCCCACAACCCGGGCCTGTGCCCTGACGCGGAACTGAACCCTGACCTCCTGGTTCACAGGTCAGTGCTCAACCACTGAGCCAGGCGCCGGCTCTCTCTGTCTTGACCTTCCCATGTGTGGAATGTGGGACACCCCTTTCTCCTCCCACAGCTGAGTCACGGCCCGAGGGCTCGGCCTCTGAAACCTCGCACAGCCGTGCCGGCTCCCTGTCCGGGGAGCAGCCCTGCCCGGCTCCCTGTCCGGGGAGCAGCCCTGCCCGGCTCCCTGTCGGGGGAGCAGCCGTGCCCGGCTCCCTGTCCGGGGAGCAGCCCTGCCCGGCTCCCTGTCCGGGGAGCGGCCCTGCCCGGCTCCCTGTCCGGGGAGCGGCCCTGCCCGGCTCCCTGTCCGGGGAGCAGCCGTGCCCGGCTCCCTGTCCGGGGAGCAGCCCTGCCCGGCTCCCTGTCCGGGGAGCAGCCCTGCCCGGCTCCCTGTCCGGGGAGCAGGCTGAGGCTGGTCCCTGCCCGGTGTTGCTGTGAGGGATACGTGTGTTATTGATGGGCCCGCAGGCTAGCACCACGTAGCCGACGGCTTCATTTTTGTTTCTGCAAACGGAGAGGGAAACGTGTTTGACGGACGGGAATAAAGCAGAACAGTTACACACGTTAGGGCAGTGTCAGGCTTTAACGAGGAAGAAAGAGGATTCACGCATGTTGCTCATCACGCAGGCGTGTGTCCCGAGCGGCCCTCCTCAGCGTTGTGCTCGCCAAGTGGCCTGAACCACGGGCAGTGGTGGCCTCGTCGGAACCCAGTTGCTGTCCTTTCCCCATTTTTAAAAGACGGTTTCGTGTTGTGAGTAGTACATAGGCAGGTGCTGCCACAGAGAGATGGGGACACGCGTGGAGGGAAGACATGTCCACCGCCCACCATCCAGAGGCCATGACTGCGGGTTCTTGCTGCATCTTTCCCGGCTGTTGTATGGCCATTGCTGTAATGTCCCTCTCTTAAAAACACAAGTTTTCTAAACAAACTAGGGGCCCTGTGCATGGAATTTGTGCACAGGGAGGGTCCCTAGGCCTGGCCAGCGATCAGGGTTGATCGGGACCTTCTGGCTGCCGGCTGCCAGCCAGGGCCTTCCTTCGTTCCGCGCCGCCCCCTGGTGGTCAGCGCACGTCATAGTGAGCGATCGAACTCCCGGTCCCCTGGTTGAACTCCCGAGGGGGCACTTTGCATATTAGCCTTTTATATAGATAGATAATATTTTGAAGCTTGTTTTCTAACAATCCTGTATTGGACATTTTGTCATATATTACGTTCTTTTAAGGTCTACGTAACCAGTGCGGGTGCAGCGTT
The DNA here is from genome assembly GCF_027574615.1 of Eptesicus fuscus. NCBI lineage: Eukaryota > Metazoa > Chordata > Mammalia > Chiroptera > Vespertilionidae > Eptesicus > Eptesicus fuscus. The sequence continues at coordinate 1,835,966 of NC_072486.1, read as the reverse complement.
GTTTGAAGGCCCGACATGCAGCGAAACTGTCTCCTGCTGACCCGTGGCTAGGCTATCTTAGGGCGTCTTTGAACCTCTCACCGAGCTTGCTTGTGGGGTTATTTCCTGAGGATAGATTTCCGGAAATGGATGTCTACCTCTGACACCTGAGGCGTGACTGCTCCAGGCAGGGCTGCTCTGGGGAGAATTTAACCCGTTGAGAGCTAGCTCCCTCCTGTGGGTCCTCTAACCAGAGACTGTGGGAGGTGGGAGGGGGGAGGGAGAGGGAAGAGAGAGGGAGAGGGAGGTGGGAGGGGGAGAAGGAGAGGGAGGGGAGGAGGAGAGATGGGGAGGGGGAGAGAGGGCGAGGGGGGCGTCGGGCACTCCCTTTGCTCTAACGCCTGCTCTGTAAGCCTTCTTAGCTGGGACCCTCTCAGATGCTCCATTTTCTCAGCTGCAAAATGTTTTGAGGACTGAATGAGGTAACGCCCCAAGGTCATGCGTAGCCTCGGTCCGGAAGTTTAGTGAGCGCTCGTGGTTATCATCACGCACCATGGGCCTGTGTGAAACAGGTTCCCGTGTGTAACAAGTGCATGTAGATACATGTGCCTGTCACACGCACACCCTGTGCATACTTGTGCAGAGAATCACGTGCCCACACAAGGGGAGGTCCGCGCCTCACTGAACGACCGGCGGAGGGGGAAGTGTTCAGCTGGTTATCGGAGCGGGTGACGCGTGGTCGGGAGTTAGGAACCCCTGCTGGGGACTGGGAAGTGAGGGTGTGGCTGGGAAGAGGGCAGGGAAGACACGAGGGCTCCTCCTGCTGACAGCCTCCTGCATCGCCGTGGTCGGCGGCCTGGGGTTGGCGGGACGGGCCTTCTGGCTAATTCAGTTTGTCTTGATGTCGCCCCAACACGTCCTCCGTGTGATGGATCCAGGGGCCAGAGCTGGGGCTGGATTCTCCCTGGAGCCTGGGGACCGTGTGCTGGGGGTGGGGGTGACGTGACATCCATGGTGACCCAGAGGGGGCCGCACGCTCCCCTCTCGACCTGAGAAACAGCCCCGGTGGGGAGCAATCGGGGCTCTTTCTTTCCAGGGGTACTTTCTTCCAGAAACACTTGCTCTGTTTTTATTTCTTTTTTAAATGTTTTTATTAATTTCAGAGAGGAGAGAGAGAGAGAGAGAGAGAATCATCCATGATGAGAGAGAATCATCGATGGGCTGCCTCCTGCGCGCCCCACACGGGGGATGGAACCCGCCACCCGGGCCTGTGCCCTGACCGGGAATCCGACCGTGGCTCCTGGCTCACAGGTGGACGCTCAACCCCTGAGCCACACCGGCCAGCCCCTCGCTTTTCTTAACTGTCCATGTTCGGAGAGCGTTTCGGGTCAAGGTCGGAGCCACTTCTTTTCCCACGAAGGGCATCGCTGGCACCTGGCGCAGCCCCTTCAGTGCTGGGGTTCAGGTTGTGTTACCAGTAGAACTTCGAACTGTGCGCTTGCTGTCTATCAGCTAGATGGCGATCACGCTGTTTGCTCAGCTCCGTCCCACGGCCGCTGTGGTCACTGAGACTTTGTAACCTGCGCACAGCCCGGCCGGCGGGGCTCCGTGGCTGAGCGTCGACCTATGAGCCAGAGAGGACGGCTCGATTCCCGGTGCGGGCACAGGCCCGGGTTGTGGGCTCGATCCCCAGTGTGGGGTGTGCAGGAGGTGGCCGATCAGTTATTCAATTATTCGGTCATCATTGATGTTTCTCTCGCCCCCGCCTACCGCGAAATCGGTGAAAATAGGTTTTTGTGAATGTGCCGCTGACTGGTGTTCGCGGCTCTGGCTCCAGGCACTCCGAGGGAGGTGGCTGCGCGGAGGAGGAGGAGGAGGAGGACAGCGCTGCCATGTCCTCATTGGTCCCTGTCGTCCCTCAGGAGGAAGATGAAGGCTCGCGCCCCGCCTCCCCCGGGGAAGGCCGCCACCCCGACCGGGCCGAGGGCGCCGAGCCCCCACCGCGGCGCGTCCCCCGGGCGCCAGCAGAGCCTGCTGCACCTGAAGGAGAACCTGCGGGACCGGGCGGTGGACCTCACGGTGGTGCTGCCCAGCGGGCTGGAGCGGAGGAGCGTGGTCAGCGGGAGGTAAGGGCCCGGCGCGAGCCTGCCGCCCTGCAGTGCCTCCCCGGGAGGACCGTGATGGGCCCCGGGGCCCCCCGCCCTGAGCAGAGGGGCCGCTGCCCAGTCTGCACGAGGTGGGCTCAGACCAGGGGTGCAGGCCGGGCCCCCTCCACGCAGGTGACCAGCCACTCGTCTGTGCCCGCGTCCTTGGCGCTGAAGTCCCACGGCCAGAGGCAGCCTCCTGACCTGACCCTCCCAGTCCGTCCTGGGCTGGCCGTGCAGGTGGACATGAGCCGCAATCCGTTCTCTGAACCCAGGTTAGAGGAAGAAACAGCCCGGCCGGTGTGGCTCGGTGGTTGAGCATCGGAACCAGGAGGTCACGGTTCAATTCCCGGTCAGGGCACGTGCCCGGGTTGCAGGCTCGATCCCCAGGGAGGGGGCATGCAGGAGGCAGCCGATCCATGATTCTCATCATTGATGTTTCCATCCCCCTCTCCATCTCCCTTCCTCTCTGAGGTCAATAAACATATATTAAAATAAAATAATAATAAATAAAGAAAACTGGACCCCCTGGTGTTACATGTCAGGGGCTCGATCCCCAGGCCTGTGGCTCCCACCCCGCTCCTAGCTCTGGTCCCCCCGGGCCGCGGGGTCAAGGTCACCTGCACCTCTTCCCCCACCAAAGGCACAGCCTCCTTCCATCAGAACATGAAGCGTTATCACCGATAGAGTCTCTAACGTTGTGCGTAATGTTTATCAAAATGTGTCGTAATTGTGTTGTTGGACCGATTTCGTGTTACTGCTTCTGTCATTACCCGTCACGTTCGAGTAAAGCATGTTAGCAAAGTCACAGGGAAACAGAATTTTGGTTTAAATGTTTATGCAGTTTTTATTGTAGCGAGGGTGCTAGAGTGGCCACTTCCACAGTCTTTCAAACGTGAACACACGTTTGCCTCCTCCCGAGGCAGGAGAGGCTTCGCAGGGAAACGGGGAACGAGGAAGGACGGACGGTATTTCAACCTTACGGAGCAGGCTGTTCGGTTCTTACAGGAGGGTCACCCTCACAGTCACGTGGCCCCGAGGGTTTTAGCCTCGTGAGTACAGAGAAATGGTGATGCGCCAGGTTAATTTCTAAACGTCAGTTTTCAGATCCCCCTGGACTTTATCATGACTTTCACACGTACACGTACCGTGTGAGCTCTATAGTGAACATTGTGGGGGACCGTTTCATGGGCAAAGGGGTGCACACATTGTTAACACTATTTCATGGGCCAAGTGAACAAAACCGTGGGGGCATTGCTCCGGGCCTCAGGGTCTGCACAGGACGGGAGGCCCAGCTGCTCACAAACAGTGTCCCAGGGAAGTATCGGGGTCTGCTCCTCGGGGCGCCCCCGATGCCATGTCCCGGGGAAGGGCTTGGGTACAGAGTGAGGCTGCCCTGGGCCTCGAGGGGTGCCGGGGTGTCCGTGCCCCTGCGGCAGGGAGAGCCCCCGGGGCCCGTGCACGATGCCCCGTCACAGGAGGGTCGTCCTTCCTGGTTTGACAGGCTGGCCTTCGTCCTACGAAGTCCTTCCCGCGTCACGGTCACTCGAGGAGCATCAGTAACAGGACGGGTGTCCGCTGCTTTAAGAGACGCGTGAAGTGTTACCAGTGAATTTATTAGGTTTTACTCACGATTCTTATGTAAATATATTTTTATTGATTCCAGAGAGGAAGGGAGAGGGAGAGAGACAGGAACATCCATGATGAGAGAGAGTCATGGATCAGCTGCCTCCTGCACGCCCCCCACTGGGGATCAAGCCCACAACCCGGGCCTGTGCCCTGACCGGGCATCGAACCGTGACCTCCTAGTTCCTAGGTCGACGCTCAGCCACTGAGCCACACTGGCCAGGCACCGTTCTTATATTCGGGGACTAATTCCTGGTTACGGTACAACAACACTTGACCAAGGTGTGATGGGCGAACGCAAAACGGAGCTGACTGAGCTTACGCCTCTGGGGGGTTAGCAGGGGGCCCACACGCGGCCGCCGGCACGGGCAGCGCCTGGCTCCTGCCCTGGGAGGACGTGGCCCGGCCGTCTCCGTGCTGTGACACGGCCCGTCACCAGCCGCGAGGAGAGACCTCCTGCTGGGGAGCATGGCTTTGGGAGAGGATGTGAGGGGAACACAGCCTTCCGCTGTCACCGTCATGTCCCCCTGCAGAGGAGGCCGCCCCCGCCGGGTGTGCAGGGCAGCGCTGGCGGGTGCGGCTGGGGATGGGGAGTTAAAATAATTAAAATAATTCCCTTGCCGAAACCGGTTTGGCTCAGTGGATAGAGCATTGGCCTGAGGACTGAAAGGTCCCAGGTTCAATTCCGGTCAAGGGCATGTACATTGGTTGTGGGCACATCCCTGGTGGGGGGTGTGCAGGAGGCAGCTGATCAATGTTTCTCTCTCATCGATGTTTCTAGCTCTCTATCCCTCTACCTTCCTCTCTGTAAAAAAATCAATAAAATATATTTAAAAAATAAATAAAATAAAATAAAACAATTCCCTGTGTCCTCAGTGGTCAGCCCCTTCCCTCCCCCCGGCTCCCTGGCGGACGGCGTGAGCACGCAGCGGCCTGCGGGCTCCTTCCCGGGCCTCGCTCTCGGCAGCGTCCTGCGTGGGGAGGGCGTGTGTGCCCTGCTCTTCGATGACACACGTGTGGGCTGCAGGCCGTCCCTGGCCCTTGCCTAGAGTGCCCCTGCGCTGCCCCTGGGTGTGGGCTCCCGCTCCTGCTCTATGAGGGACCTTCCCGGTGGGTCGGCGAGGAGCTTACCGTCTGCCGTCAGCCCCTTCACCGTGTTATTCCCGACACCAACGTTCCCATTAAAAAGCCGTGGCAGCTGGCCCATTGCTGTTCCCGTCTCTCTCTCCCTCCCTCTCTGAAACCAGTAGAAATACGTTAGAAAGAGAGTGGTAGCCCCACCGATGGGATGGGCTGGGGCGAGGGCTTCCGCCGCACCCACCGCCCCCGCCGGAGGGAGGCCCGCTCGCCCACGGAGTCAGCTCAGGGCTGACGTCCTCACAGGCACACGGGGTCTCCGGCGGCCCTCGGCCAGGTCTTGGTCAGTGTTGGGAATGTTGAGAATCGCGGTGCAGCCTGGCCTGTGTGGCTCAGTGGGTGGGGTGTCGTCCCATGCACTGCAAGGTCGCTGGTTCGATTCCTGGTCCGGGCACATGGCTGGGCTGTGGGCTCGATCCCCAGGAGGGGGCGTGCAGGAGGCAGCCTGCCAGTGCTTTGCTCTCACATTGATATTTCTCTCTCTCTCTCCCCTCTCCCCCACTCTCTCTCTCTCTAAAAAAAATCAATTAAAATACTTTTTAAAGGCTGTTGCCATACAGTCACGCCTGAGAGTTAACGATCAGCCGCTGTCCTTCCTCGTGAGTTTGCTCGCTCACCCGCTGGTTCGCTCGTTCTGTCCTGGACGGAGGAGATCGGACCCTAATCACCTGCTCCGTCTCCCCTTGCAGCCACGCGATGATGGACCTCCTGGTTGAGCTCTGCCTGCAGAACCACCTGAACCCGTCCCACCACACCCTGGAGCTCTGGTCTCCGGAAACCCAGCAGCCTCTGAGCTTCAAGCCAAACACGTTCATCGGGAGCCTGAACGTGCACACCGTGTTCCTCAAAGAGAAGGTTCCCGACGAGAAGGCCAAGCCTGGCCCCCCCAAGGTGCCCGAGGTCAGTGGGACGGGGGCCCGGTCTTCCCAGGGCACACGCGGAACCCGTGGGGAGGGAGCTGCAGGTGCCGGGGGGTTGAGGGGCAGGGGGCAGGGGGCTCTGAGGTCTTGGTGATGCAGAACCCGTGGGGAGGGAGCTGCAGGTTCGGGGGGACCTGAGATCTTGGTGACACACGCAGGGCTGTGGGTGAGGGTCTCCTTCCATGCCAGGCAAAGGTAGGCATTAAACAGGGTTATCTGAGAAGACGCAAGTCTCCGGAATGGAGTCCCGTGTGCTGTGGGCCATGTTAGAAGAGGCCTGGTCTGGAGCAGACGTGTCATCTGGACGTCCCGCAGAGATGGGAGGGTCCATGAGTCTGCGCTGGCAGGGTGGCAGCCACTGGTGCAGCTATGAGCATGTGCAGTGCAGCCAGTGTGACCCCAAACCTGACTTTTAATTCACTGAAACTTAAGCACGTGGCAACCCTATTGGGCTCAGGCCTGGAGGCCTCCCTGCCCCCAAGGCAGGCAGGACCCAGAGGTGAACTTCTTAGAGATGGAGGTCAGGGGTCGAGGGGCGGGAGGGGGGCAGGAATTTTTATTTTGAATAACTTTTTATGTTATAAATATTTACTCACTGCAATTGGAGAACATCTATAATAATCCTATATAATAAAGAGGTGATATGCAAATTGACCATCATGCCAACACACAAGATGGCCACCCCCATGTGGACACAAGATGGCCACCACAAGATGGCCATCAGGGGAGGGCAGTTGTGGGCGATCAGGCCTGCAAGGGAGGACAGTTGGGGGTGACCAGGCCTGCACGGGAGGGCAGTTAGGGATGACCAGGCTGGCAGGGGAGGGCAATTAGCGGCGACCTGGCCAGCAAGGGAGGGAAGTTAAAGTGACCAGACCAGCAGGGGAGGACAGCTGGGTGTGACCAGGCCAGCAGGGGAGGGAAGTTAAAGTGACCAGGCCAGCAGGGGAGGGCAGTTAGAGGTGACCAGGCTGGCAGGGGAGGGCAGTTAGGAGCAATTGGGCCAGCAGGGGAGCAGTTAGGCGTCGATCTGGCTGACAGGGGAGTGGTTAGGGGGTGATCAGGCTGGCAGGCAGAAGCAGTTAGGGGCAATCAGGCAGGCAGGCAGGCGAGTGGTTAGGAGCCAGCAGTCCTGGATTCTGAGAGGGATGTCCCAGATTGGAGAGGGTGCAGGCTGGGCTGAGGGACACCCCCCCCCCCCCCCCGTGCACAAATTTTGTGCACCAGGCCTCTAGTAAAAGCATAATATGCTAATTAGACCGGATGTCCTTCCGGGCAACCTTTCGGATAAAGGCGGGGCTGCGAGGGAAGCCCGGGTCCCTGGTGCCAGAGGGAAGCCAGTGCCGGCAGCCGGGGGAAGGAGGGCCTACTCTTGCATGCATTTCGTGCACCGGGCCTCTAGTCTTACCATACACCGCGACTTATTCCAGGCTTTGGATTGTCGATTGAGGTGAACACCAGCGGTTCGTTACACTTTGTAATGAGGCTCTGCTGTGGTTCTCCAGCTCCCTTGATAAGTAGCGTTATTTCATTCGTTTAGATTCCTGGAATATACACAGAATTTCCCCGCTTTTAAAATGGCAGTTTAGCCATCCGTCTGTCTCCTGAGAATGTCTAGGTCTGGGTGGTTGATAAATGTTAACGATGCCATCGACCCCGGTGTGCGTTTTCCCGAATTCGTACGTACAGTCCACGTTCAAGGAGAGAACCCTGGGCACAGCCGGGCGTCTCAGACCTTCCTGGCCGCCAGGCTCAAACCCCCAGGGCAGCTGAGCCAGGGCTGTGCCTGATCCCAGGCCAGACGCGTGGAGAGGCCCAGGCATCCAGCTTTTTTCTGAAAATTCATGGAACCCCGGCCCCATCTGAGGTCTGCCTCGGAGCCTCCACCAAGTCCACGTCTGCTGTGTCCACTCGCCAGGGTCTGAGCGCCATGAGGGTGACCAGGATCAGCCAGATAGAACTTTTTTAAAATATATTTTTACTGATGTCAGAGAGGGAGGGAGAGGGAGAGAGAGAGACATCAATGATGAGAGGGAATCATGGACCGGCTGCTGCCTGCACGCCTCCCACTGGGGATCAAGCCTGCCCCCTGGGCATGTGCCCTGGCCGGGAATCAAACCGTGACCTGCTGGTGCATAGGCCGATGCTCGACCACGGAGCCACGCCGCCGGGCAATATTGTGGCTTCATGAACGGAAGTTTGATACCTTGTTGGTGAGGGTTTTTTATTACATTGAATTTTTAAAAAAATATATTTTGTTGATTTTTTTTACGGAGAGGAAGGAGAGAGAGAGAAACATTGATGAGAGAGAAACATCGATCAGCTGCCTCTTGCACACCCCCTACTGGGCATGTGCCTGCAACCAAGGCACATGCCCTTGACCGGAATTGAACCTGGGACCCTTGAGTCCGCAGGCCGACGCTCTGCCCACTGAGCCAAACCGGTTAGGGCTACATTGAATTTTCACAGCACTTCCCACCTCTCCCCGGGGAAGGTGCGTCTAAAGCCTCATGCTCAGTCTGGTCTGAACCCGGGAACGGCCCTGCATGCGCTGGGCTGTCCGTGGAGAGCCCTGCCGATGCCACTCCGTGTCGTTAGCATGTGCTCAGCAGGCAGGAGCGCCTGCGGGGAGCGGCTCTCCAGGCATTGCTGTTCCCCGTCCTGCGGGCCGTCTCCCCGTGGCCCCGGACTTGCGGGAGAAACGGCCGCTCGGCGTCTCCCTCACGCGCCTCCAGCACGGACGCAGCGCTCGGCGCCGCCGCGGGCAGACGTGCTCACAGGGCGCCCGGCCCCGTGTGTCCCCAGAAATCCGTGCGCCTGGTGGTGAACTACCTGCGGACCCAGAAGGCCGTGGTGCGCGTGAGCCCCGAGGCGCCGCTGCACAGCCTCCTGCCCGTCATCTGCGCCAAGTGCGACGTGAGCCCCGAGCACGTGGTGCTGCTCCGCGACAACGTGGCGGGCGAGGCGCTGGAGCTGTCCAAGTCGCTCGGCGAGCTGGGCATCCGGGAGCTCTACGCCTGGGACAACCAGAGAGGTGAGGCCCGCCGCGGGGACACGCGGGGACACCCGGGGACACGTGGGCGCACGCGGGAGCATGTGGGAACACGGAACACGCGGGGACACGCTGGAGCAAGGCCCCCGCTCCGAGCGCTCAGCTGGGCGCCCCGCGGCACCGGCTGGACGGCGCGCATTCTCAGGCGGCTCGGACGTTGTCCAGACCGGAGAGGGCGGGCGGGCAGCGGACGGAACTTGCTGTCGCTCCCCGGTGGCCCTGCTGCCTCTGGGCCCCGCCCCGAGCCCCCGTCACCCCTTCTCTGCGAGCTTCCGTGAGATGAGCGGAGGGAGGCGAGGGCGTCGGGGCCTCCACTCTCAGGGAACCACCAGAACCCACACGTAAACCGTGGTCACGTGGACTGGCTTTTCGTGGCCTTTCCTGGCTCCCACGTCTCAAACATCACTCATAAGCCAGTGACAGCCATGCCCTGCGCGGCTCCCCAGCCCCTGGAGGCAACTCGCGGCGCTTGGCCGTCGTCGATGCTGGGACAGCTCAGTCCTCGTGGGGACCTGCCACGTGGCCCGAGGTCGCAGTGGGAGCCACGGGCGCGTGGCCGGTGGAGGGCGGTGGTTGGGACAAGACTGGCCTGTGGCGTGAGCCGTTGTCCCCGACGGACACGGAGGCTGACTGTTTAAACAGACAGAACAGCCCCCCAATTTAATATTCTTTGACCTTAGAAGGCTTAAGATGGACTTCATAGAGCCTCACTTGATATTTGCTGCCTTTTTATTTATTCCACAAATACTGAACATGGCGGGCTTTTAAAATATGGACATATTCAAGGTTTTCATGTTTATCTACAACTTTTTAAAAAAATTCTTGCAATAAGAAATCATGTTTAATCACAACAATTACGTTGGTTTCATCGGTGCTCCTGGTGGCACCAGCCCCCCCGCCCGCCCCCCTCCCCCCGAGGCCCCGGAACCTGGATCTCCCTGGCGCTTGGGCAAGGGGCTCAGCCCCCTGAGCACACGACACAGGGACCGTTTTCCTCCATGAGGTCTCTGGCGGCGGAGAGCCGCGGCTCCTGTGCCCGGGCCGGCGTCTTCAGCTCCCACAGACGACCCGCACGTCTGCGCCCGGGCCTGGCATAGCGGCGTGTCTGTGTGGCTGTAGCGCCCACTCTGACGGGTTCCTTGAGGCTGCGAACGGGAAGCACACACACAGCGTCCCGCGTTGACGTGTGTGGGAGAGAAGGCCTCGCCGACGGGTTTCGGGGTGTGGCCGCGCCAGGTGCATCTTTGTGGATGTTCATCCTCACCCAGGATGTCCCCTTGTAGAGGGAGGAAGGGCAGGGAGACAGAGACATGGATTTGAGAGACGCATCGGCTGGTTGCCTCCCACACACACCCCGGCCGGGGCCAGGGATCGAGCTTGTAACCGAGGTGCGTGCCCTCAACCGGAATCGACCCGGGACCCTCCGTCTGTGGGCCGACGCTCTGTCCACTGGCCACCGGGTCCATCTTGAAGGACACGGAACTCTGACCTGTGAACAGTCCCAGGAAGCCGCCTCCCGCTCGGAAGCGCAGCCCAGCGAGCCCTGGCGTCCAGCAGGGCCCAGCTCAGCAGGGAACCGCCCGCCCCCCTCGTCCGGCTCCGCTGTGCCCGGGGAGGATGCCCTGCAGCCACCTGGCCGCTCACATGTGGTCACTCCGTGGTCGGAAACAGCTGCCCACGCCCCCGGGTCCCCTCTCCACTGTGTGGGCGCCTCCCGGGCCTCCCTCCTGGGGTCCCAGCAGGAGACTAAGGGGGCAGCACCTCGCCTGGGGGGCGCTCCAGCCCCGTGGCCGACACCCCTGTCCTCTGGACCAGACGGTGCGTGTGCCGTGCGGGCCTGTGGATCACCCCTGCCCTGAGCCCGCCCCCTGCCGACAGCCGGCTGTCAGGAAGGAGGGAGAACGTTCCGGAGGCCGTCCACGCGGCGCCCTCTCCTGGCCCCTCTCTGGCTCCCGCCCTCCCAGCCCAGCTGAGCTGAGGCGGCCAAGGCCCGGCTGCCTCCTGGGCAGGGCTTCCTCCCGGAGCCTGGCCTGGCGCAGGCAGGAGACTTCGCTGCCACCTGCTCTGCGCTCCGGGGGCTCAAGGACGGGGTGCAGCCCGCTCCCCACTGGGCCTCTGCTGACGGACGGACAGACAGCCCCCCAGGCTGATAGCGCCCCCCAGGCTGACGGACAGACAGCCCCCCAGGCTGACAGCGCCCCCCAGGCTGACGGACAGACAGCCCCCCCTCAGGCTGATGGACAGACAGCCCCCCCCAGGCTGACGGACAGACAGTCCCCCAGGCTGACGGACAGACAGCCCCCAGGCTGACGGACAGACAGCCCCCCAGGCTGACGGACAGACAGCCCCCCGAAGCTAACGAGCGCCCCGGCTCTGGTCAGGGGCTGTTGCTGGCGGGCCTCGGCCCGGCTCGCCCTCACTCTCTCCTCGCTGCCTTTCCAGTTCTTCTGACCAAAACGCAGTCGGAGCCCTCCCTGCGCTGCCGAGGTCAGTGAGCCCCGCCCCGGCTGCACCTGCATGGCTGGGGGGGGGGGGGGGGGGTGCACGGAGTGACGGGGCCTCGGGGCCGTGTGGCTCCCGGGAGCTTGCTGGCTAAGGCGAGGCTGTGGCTGGTTTCTCAACCCCCTGGTTGGCTGAGAAAGGAATGTCCTGTGGGAGGATGCTGTGTGGTTCTGACTGGTGAGGAGCGAGGACGCGGCTGTGAAAAAACAGGCTTCAGCAGGAATTCCAGGCAGACACAGCCGGCCTGTGAGAGCGCCGTTTCCTTCTTGTCTGTGCTCACCTGTGCTCACCTGTGCTCACCTGTGCTCACCTGTGCTCACCTGTGCTCACCTGTACTCACCTGTGCTCACCTGTGCTCACCTGTGCTCACCTGTGCTCACCTGTGCTCACCTGTACTTACCTATATTTACCTGTACTTACCTGTACTCACCTGTGCTCACCTGTGCTCACCTGTACTTACCTGTGTTCACCTATATCTGCCTGTACTTTGCCTTCCTGTACTCGCCTGTGCTTGCCTATAGCTGTGCATTCCTGTGCTTGCCTGTGCGTACCTGTTCTTGCTTGCACTTACTGTGGTTACCTGTACTCACATGTGCTCACCGTCCTTGAGATCCGTCCTGCCTGCTGCAGAATTCAGGGCACTGTGGTTTGTGATGTTTGCCCTTTGCCGTCGTAAATACAAAAATGAGTAGTTCAGATTTTGCACTTATTCTGACACTGATTTCTTATCAATTATATATATATGCACACATGTGTGTATATTTAGATATACATGCACACATAACAGACATATACACATGCGTATGTATTGGGATTTTAATGAACCTTTCACACACACACACACACACACACACGGAGTTCGTTACCATCCCAATGAGTTTTTATAGTTTACAAGAATTTCTGCACGTTTGTTAGAGTGTTTAACACTAGATCTTATTTCTAGAAAACCAAGTGAAAGTGAGAAAACGCGGCGTGGGTGCTGGCCGCCCCGTCCCTGTCCAGGGCCCTGCAGCCCTGTGGGTGCCGGCCGCCCCGTCCCTGTCCAGGGAGAGGCCCGCGGCTCGATCCCTCGGCAGTGTCCTGAGGCCTGTGGTTTGATGGGTGGCACTCTAGCCTGGGTGCCAGGCACAGGCTCTCCACGCCCACCTGCTGGGCACCCGCCATTCCCCGGGCACGCACGGCCTGCCGGACGCAGGCAGGGTCTACACGCACACGGATGCTTCCCGTGGCTGCAGGACGGGGTCCCCTGTCAAACAGGGTGTTTTCCCTGGGTAGCCCTGCGCCTGGGGAGGGCTTTCATGTGACTAGCCGTGAACTCCGCATGCACACGTGGCTGCTGAGGGGACGTGCATGACAAGCCGCCTGCACCTGCGAGAGCCCTGGCGCGTGTGACTAACCCCGAGCTCCGCCGCGTGCAGATGAGTTTGCGGATGTGTGTGCTGGTGGTTCTTGGGTTCTTTAAATCGGTTTTGGGAGGGAAACATCAACTTTATTGCTCACTGATTGATGCATTCGTTGGTTGGTTCATGCATGTGCCCTGACGGGGATCGAACCCGCAACCTGGGTGTTTCGGGACAAGGCTCCGACCACTGAGCCACCGGCCCGGCGCCGTCGGGTTGGCGCTGTCGGGGGGATGGTGCCTGTTGCTGCCGCTCCGCCTCGGGTCTGGTCTCTGACGGGAGCGTCAGCCCGTCAGCAAGAGGAGCTGCTGCTGTCGGGTGGCGGGCTGCCAACAGCCAGGGGTCCCACCGGGGCCTGGCGTCGGGCGTCGGGCGCCGGCGTCGGGCGTGGGCAGTGCCGTGGGGAAGTCGTGTCCTTCGGGGACACCAAGGTTTTCCTCCTCCTGCCGTATCCACGGGCCTCGGAGAGAGACGGGACGCGCTGCTGGCTGAGGCCTGAGCGGCCGGGGGGTGAGGGGAGACCCGTGAGCGATGGTGTCAGCAGCCGTGCGGCACCGGCGGGCGGGCAGCACGGGGCCACCGTCTGCAGGCGCGGAGGCTGAGGCTGTGCGGCAGCGCCCCGTTCACCCCATCCTGCAGATGAGCAGACTGAGGCTCCGAGCACACCCTCCCCTCGGTGCTGGTAACCTGCTCCCCACTGGTCCTCAAATGCTCCCTCACACCTCGAGCATCCCCGAGGGTGGGGGTGTTGAGTGCAGGGCGCGGGGCCCGCCCCAGAGCTTCCGATTCAGGCGTCAGGACTGGGTCCGAGTCCCAGGCGTGCGGCCCTGCTGGTCCCTGGTCCCTCCTCGTTCTGAGAACCACAGCCCCGGGCGAGGCTGCCACCTACTGACCGGCCAGGCCTGCGGTGTCCCCGTCCGGCCCACGGGAGCGCCCATTCCAGCCCATTCTGAATCCCAGTGACTCCCAGCCCCGGGACATGGTCAGGATGCTGTACTAACTGCGCAGGCGGCCAGGCGGGTGCGGGGATATCGGGGACCACGCTGTACAGCACCTGGCGTCTAACCTCTGTGCCACACACCTGGGACGAATACGGGCTGAGGCTGAATATCAGCCGCAATTGGAAAATAAGAGAAGTTAATAATGAACACCCCCCAAATAATAAAATAGTTATTTTTTAATATTTATTTTTATTGATTTCAGAGAGGGGAGGAGAGGGAGAGAGAGAGAGAAACATCCATGATGGGAGAGAATCATTGATCGGCTGCCTCCTGCGTGCCCCCCACGGGGGATGGAGCCTGCAACCCGGGCCTGTGCCCTGACCGGAAATCCAACCGTGACCTCCTGGTTCACAGGTGGACGCTCAACCACTGAGCCATGCCTTTGGGCTAAAATAGTTAGTTTTTAAAAATCCTGAAGAAGAAGGGAAAAGATTGAGGAGGATGTTGAGAGAGAGAGAGAGAGAAGAGAGAGAGAGAGAGGAAGAAGCCATGGGCTCCTGGAGAACGTCGCAAGAGAGGAAAGCATGCCAGCCGAGCCGAGGAGGAAATGGGGGATGTGAGCGCGGCGGAGGAGACGCCCGTCCCCAGGAGCGCGAGGCCCCGTGTTTCACAGCCGGGCTGCAGGCTCGGGGGGGGGGGTGGGGGGGGTCTTCTCTGATAAGAATGAGGCGAACGTTTAAGAGCAGAGGATGTGCTTGTTGAGGCTTTTAGCGCGAAGTGTTTGTGCTGAAACATGACTCAGAACTTCTCTTCCCTCCCAGAAGCCTTTAGGACGTCCGCCCTGGGCAGCGAGGAGACGGACAAAGAGAAGAAAAAATTCCTCGGGTTCTTCAAAGTGAATAAAAGAAGCAACGGCAAGGTGAGGGGTGAGGCGCGCCGGGACCGCGCCTCGTGCACGCGTGGTCTCCGAGAAGTTCGCCTCGAGCTGCCCGGGCGGTTCCCCAACACGCAGGAATAGCGGTTCCTGGGTCAAAGGGGGCTCCTCTGTCCGGATGCACCCCGGCGACTGGCTTCTCTTCCACACGCAAACCCCGAAGCGGTTCTGGGCGATGGGCTTTATTCGCCAGCAGCCCGTGGCCCGTGCCCGTGCCCGCTGCCGCCTGCCCGGTGCCCAGGGCTCGGATGGGGATGGAGGAGGGGGTGGGGCACGCAGGGCCCGGATCCCCACGGGTGAGCCCGTGGCAGGAGCTGCCCACAAAGGCAGTGAAACGCCCGGAGATGCTTTTGTTTAAGCCTGAGAGTCTGGCTGGGCGCTGACCGCGGCCGGAAAGGGTGAGCCATTGTGCAAATGCCACGGACGACAAGGCTGCCCATCCTTCCTCTCCTCTCTCGGACTGGCCAGGAGCCGTTTTCCTTTCTTTCTTTTTTTTTAAATATATTTTTATTGATTTCAGAGAGAGAGAGAGGAACATCAACGATGAGAGAGAATCATTGATCAGCTGCCTCCTGCACGCCCCCGACTGAGGATCAAGCCCGCAACCTAGGCATGTGCCCTTGACCGGAATTGAACCCGGGACCCTTCAGTCCGCAGGCTGACGCTCTATCCACTGAGCCACACCAGCCAGGGACGTTTTCCTTCCTCATGCACCTCCTCTTCCACGTGGATCTCCCCCTCACGTTAATTTTACTTTATTTCTCCCTCGACATCCTTCCTGCAGTCGCATCCGTGTGTTGGTGACTGCTGTTCGGGGGGTTGGCTTCTCACCCGTTGCGTCTCTCCACTCGTGTGGTGTGAGATGCGTTGCGCCGTGCGATCTCATTTAACCTTCACGGAGACCCGGGAGAGGGGGCCGCCCGTCGTCCGGGCGCAGGGACCGGCTGCTGCGCCCGGAGCTAACGCCGCGGGAGGACGCAGAGCCCCGCCCCCGCCTGTCTGTCCAGAGCCCCCACGCTCCCCTCCCCCACACGCACGTTCCTGGACCAGTCGGGCCTCAGTTTTTCCTCCTTAACAAGAAGAGGGTTTGGCCCTGGCCGGTTTGGCTCCGTGGATAGAGCGCCAGCCTGCGGACTGAACGGTCCTGGGTTCAATTCCGGGCAAGGGCACCTGCCGGGGTTGTGGGCTCGATCCCAGTGTGGGGTGTGCAGGAGGCAGCCGATCCATGATTCTCCCTCTCCCTCCCTCTCTGAAATCATTAAAAATATATTAAAAGAAAAAAAAAAGAAGAAGAGGAGGGTTTGGAGTAAATCATTTTGTAAATCACGTCTAAAATCCTCCGATGCCTGATAGTCTGCAAGCGTCTCAGAGAGCAGAACACGAAGAACTCGGCACCTGGGCTAATGCAGGCCTGTGTGTACTCCTTAAAGGGGACTGTGAGTGCACGTGTGTGTGTGTGTGTGTGTGTGTGTGTGAACTCTCGCTACAGCATACACGCAAAGGGACACCACTTTGCTGAAGTCGATGACAGCAAAGATCCCTTCTTGTTTTAAAACTTTGGTGTTTTAACGCCTTTACAACGTGACAATTTGGGGTCGTTGTGACAGTTAATCCCCTCGCCCCGCGGTTCTCGAAGGTACTTGTGGCACCTGAGGCCATTGGATTCCCGGCTCATGACGCAGAGATCCTCACGCGGGCGAGTGGGCCCGGAGCTGCGTTTCCCGGTTGCACCACGTGGTTCCGTGGCTCGTGGCCCGCGCCTCCCGACGAGCCTCCTCCCAGACGGTGGCGTGCGGCGTCACCACGGCTACCTTTTACCTGTGAGGAGGGAGGTGTTCGGGCAGTGACGCCGTGTCCCGCCGGCCAGTGGTCAGCGAAACCGGGTTTACAGCTCACAGACCCTGCGGCCTCGCTCACCGCTGGGCTCTGAGCCCACTCCCAGCTCGGCCCCCTCCTGGCCTGACATGGCCTGTTCTCTGAGCTGGAGATGCTGAGCCCGCCCGCGTGGCGCAGGGGTTGAGCTTCGACCTGTGAACCAGGAGGTCAGGGTTCAATTCCCGGTCAGGGCACAGGCCCGGGTTGCGGGCTCCGTCCCCAGTGTGGGGCGTGCAGGAGGCAGCCGATCCATGATGTTTCTCTCTCTCCCTTCCTCTCTGAACTCAATAAAAACATATTTTAAAAAATAGAAAATAAATAGAGACGTGGTCACCGCCATGAGCTGTGGTTTCAAAACCGTGGCGTCCGGAGCAGCGAGCCTGAGAGCGGCTTTCAGGCTCGGCCGAGGGGAGGCCGCGGGGGCAGCTGTCGGTGCAGATGCTGCGCCTGGGAGTGCGGCCGCGCTGGTCTGTGCCTGGCCTGTGCTTGGTGTGTGCCTGGCGAGTGCCTGGCGTGTGCCTGGCCTGTGCCTGGCGTGTGCCTGGCGTGTGCCTGGCCTGTGCCTGGCGTGTGCCTGGCGTGTGCCTGGCGTGTGCCTGGCGTGTGCCTGGCGTGTGCTGAGGACGGCGCCGGCGGGAGCACCCACTTCCCCGCGATGACGTGACGTGGCTGTGCTTCTGCCGCAGGTGGAGCCGGGCCGGCTGTCGGGGGCGGACAGCGACGAGGACTCCGCGAAGCTGGCGCCGGGCAGGGGCTCCCACGTGAGTACTGGCACCGGCGGGCGCGCCGTGCTCCGCGGGCCGAGCTGCGGGGTCTGCACGGCCTTCCGGAGGGTGAAGTCGCAGTTGCTGTATTGAATGGGGGGGAGGGGGCTCCCTTTTGCTCTGGGGCTCGGTAGAAGTGAGGAGGAGCTGCTTCGGCTCTGGCTGGGCGCCCGGCCCCGGTGGCAGCTGGGATGTTAGTTTCCTGCAGCCTCCGCGTGGCCAACCGCTGCCGGTGGCTGAAGTGACGCCCCCTGGAGTCGCCTCCGCCCCGAGGAGGAGGAGCTGGCGGTCTTGGAGACATGGCCTGCCCCCACCTGGATCGACCTGTTCCTGAACTCCGTCCGCAGCTACACCCTCAGCGCAGCTCAAACACTCCCCGAGCCCCCACTTCCACGTTGGCATATAAAAAGGTTCTTCTTCATTTTAAACACTGGACAGGAAAGAATTCACAGCGTCTTATAAATATGGGCCTTTGCAATGGACCTGATAAAAGTTTGATTCTTACTGTCACTTCTTAAAAGCGGCAAAGACAAGCTCTTGTACAACAGGAAGAAATCTTGCATTATTGTTCTTGGTTTCACATTTTTGTGCCAGCCCGTGTCAAACTCCCTTCTCCTCAGCATGTTTCCATGCCTGGAGCTCTGTCATCACATCTTAAAATGAAATGCGAGATGAGGCATAAAGGCCGAAGTCAGATTTTAATGACCACAAAGCTTCAAGCAGGAAGATGGTGCCCGAGGCTGAGCTCTTATAATCACAGACGCGGGCCGTGTGGACTGTTCCCGCTGGCCCCCTAACTGCTGGCCAGGGAGAGCGAGTTTTTCTTGGAAAGCCCTCTTCAGTGGGTGAGAGGCCACATTTCCACGAGTGACCGTGTTCCACTGACGAACTAGAAAAGCTTGCACGTGGACTCGGGGCCCCTTTCCGTTTTAAAAATCAAATCTGTTGGGGTGACGTTGGGTAATAGCAGGGGTGGGGACGTCCGGCCGCGGGCCGCGTAAGGCCCACGAGGCTGTCTGGTCTGGCCCTGCGAGGGCGTGACGGGGGGGCGGGGGCGTTAATTAAACGTCTGGCCGCAGAGGGCAGGCTGACCTTCACGGTGACGGTTTTGTGCGGCCCCCGGATGATGTTATAAACGCCACCCGGCCCCGGGCAGGAAACGGCCCCGCCCGGGTTAACAGGACCAGCCGGTCTCGGGAGGGGACTTCTGTCCCTGCTCACGTCGGGGGAAGCAGCTTCGGGGCTGAGTGTGAGGCTGGGACCTTCCTGGGGAGCTGGCCACGTCACACCCCGCTCGCGCCGATGCCACGGGGCGTCCGGCCGCAACAGTTACTTCTCGTGACCGCTCACCTGTGCCCGATCGGGGCCTTTTCCAGGCGTCGGGAGCCGGGGTTCGGAAGCCGCGTGACTTGCAAAGCGGCCTGTCCCTCACCCAGAGCGGCCGGTTCTGGGAGCTGGAGGGGAAGGCGCGCCGGGCCAGGTCTCACCCGGCCGTCAGGGCGCGGCCGGCTCTCCGTCCTCCCGCGCTTCCCAGACCCTCGACGTCACCGTCGGTTCGAGGAAATGGACGTGGTCGGTTTCCGTTCACGCTGCAGACGCAGTGGTTTTTACTAACACGTTTATTTCAGACATCACCCCAGCCGGACATCCGTGTTTTCCAGGCGCCAGGCGGGTGGGTCAGCCGCTTGTTTCCAGGGGAATGTGTTCTCGAGCCGAGGCTTGGCAGCGGCCGTCCTCAGACATAGGACGCCGGCGGCCACTCCCCTCAGGGCCCAGGCGGACGGAGAGAAATCCTGCCGCGGCGTACAGGACCTCTGCTCCGGGCGGGTGACCGCTGCCCGCTGCGGGCCTCTGGCCTTGGTTTTATTTATTTAAAAAATATATATATTTTACTGATTTTTTTACAGAGAGGAAGGGAGAGGGATAGAGAGTTAGAAACATCGATCAGCTGCCTCCTGCACGCCCCCACTGGGGATGTGCCCGCAACCAAGGTACATGCCCTTGACCGGAATCGAACCCGGGACCCTTCAGTCTGCAGGCCAACGCTCTATCCACTGAGCCACACCGGTTAGGGCTTGCCTTGGTTTTAAAAAGCCGAATTCTATCCGTGCGACTGATCCAGCGTGCATGGAGGGGAGCCTCGGCTCGGGTGGTGAACACAACCCCAGTGCACAGGGGTGTGGGGAGAGGTGTGTGCTTTGGTTGACAGTGCCACCCCGTAAATCCAATCAGAAGGAAAAGGGAATAAACGGCATAGTTCATGAGCTTCCGACACTCAGTAAACTGTCCCTGGACGCTGTTTTCCTGGCCAGTCAACCCGATTTGTCATAAAAATAAAAGAATGGAAGGCTCTCAAAACAAAGGTGAATAAGAAAGCCACATTCCGTGAGTGTGACCCATCTAAAGCGAGTCAGCGTGAGCCTCCTGCGACGCCGTGGACTTTCCCCGTTTGCCCTGTGAAGCCGGTGTCGGAGGCGTTGCCCTCACAGCCTTTGCGTCTCTCCGTTCCAAACAGGTTTCCAAATTCTGATCACGAACCCAGGCCCGACCCCGGCCGACGTGTGCCCGCCCCGGGCCCGGCCCCGAGGGAGGCGGGCAGAGGACGGGTCCTGCCTGTAGGAGTCCCGAAGTTATTAAAAACTAGGCTGTAAAGCCCGCCTGGCGTGGCTCAGTGGGTTGAGCGTCGACCTCTGAACGGGCGGTCACGGTTCGATTCCCGGTCGGGGCACGTGCCTGGGCTGTGGGCTCGATCCCCAGTAGGGGGCGAGCAGGAGGCAGCCGATCCATGACTCATCATGGATGTTTCTCAATCTCTCCCTCTCCCTTCCTCTCTGACATCAATGAAAATATAGCTTAAAAAGCAACAAGACTCAGCCGTAAAGCAAACCCCATGATTTCAGCTGCCCCGCCCCCTGCTTGTCAGAGACCCTGCACTTCTGTGCAGTTTGCCGGTTAAGAATCCTGTCCCAGGAAGAGACTCGCTGAAGAACTTGGACGCATCGCCCGGGGACGCAGACACCGCGTGGGGAAGGCCTGGCGTGGGGCTGGGGCTGGGTGGAGGGAGGAAAAAAGGGAGGAACTGGGAAACATCTGTAACATTGTCAACAATTTTTAAAAATTTCAAAAATAAAATAGAGTCCCGTCCCAAGTGGATGCTCCAGAACCAGAAGGCGTGTTGAGCCAGCTCGGCCACAAGGGGGCAGCGTCTGCATGAGCACAACCGCCCATTCCTTGTCTGCAGAGCGCTGGCCAGTGGGAGCGGAAAGAAGGTCCCGGCCCAGCCACCTGCCTGTGATGCAGAACCCGCTTTCATCATAAACCCGCTTGGACGAGGCTTCTTTAGAGCGTAGCTGGTCCCTTTCCAAAGTGTCTTCTGTTCAAACGCATAAAATAAGCAGCGCGCGGCGGTTCTGAAAGCAGATGCCTGGTACTGCCGGGCACGGTCCCGCGTGACTTCCCGCCGACGCGGTCAGCTCGGGGCCGCCTTCCCCCGTAGCATCGTGTCCCCCAGGATTCGCTCCGCACGGCGTGGCCTCCTGGTTTCCGTGAAGGCCGCGTCCCTTCCCCGGTTTGGGGCAGCCCGGTGTGTTTGTCTGCAGAGCGACGAGCTCCCGGCCAGCGCCCAAGAGGGGTGCACGCCTCAGCCCCGGTACCCGCTCCTTCTCTCCGGCCGCGGGAACCCCAGGAGGGCCCCCGGCCCCCACAGCCCGTTTCCACGGAGGGCGGTGTCCTACAAAGGCCACTACAGAGATATCAGGGAATCAAAACCAAACCAGGGCACCCGGCCGGCCTGGCTCCGTGGGTGAGTGTCCACCTGGGAACCAGGAGGTCACAGTTCGATTCCTGGTCGGGGCACACGCCCGGGTTGCAGGCTCCATCCCCAGTGGGGGGCGTGCAGGAGGCAGCCGATCCATGGTTCTCTCTCATCATGATGTTCCTGTCTCTCTCTCCCTTCCCCTTCCTCTCTCTCAGAGCAGTAAAAATACACATATTTTAAAAGTACACCCTGTGTGGCTGCGACGTCCCCTCTGCTGGTGGCACCCCAGAAATAGCCCACAGACGACTTTCAGCTTCTCAACATGTGACCCTCCATCTGGGGCGACAAGGACCCGGATTCCCTTTCACCTCGTGGCCGCAGCGAGGCTGGGCCGTCTGCTGCCCCGTGACAGACCGGGGTGTCTGTAATTACAGCGCGGGAGTCTCCCCGGTAAACGGCGGCCTTCGGGAAAGGCCCACACGGTGGCGCTTCCTGTGGGGACAGCACGGACCCACGCTCAGGAGGGACGGCAGCGGTGGGTGCTGAGGGGCACCGGAGGGGACGGGGCAGTAACGACGGGGAGGACATCCCCAGGAGGTTAAAAACAAGAACAGAACGCGGACACGGCGAGGGCCGGCTCTGCCTCCGTGGCTGCACCCGTGGACGCACCGCTGGAACCGTGGGCCTCGGGGGGCTCTGAGCGCACGTCCTCCGGGCACTTCCTCGGCGGCCGCCCTCGCTGCGTGTTTGCTGTGAGCGTCCCGGCCTCGCGTCGTCGTGTGGTTTTCTGTGTTTAGAGCGAACAGCATGAGCAGATCACGGAGGCGATGAGTGTGGGCTCTCGGTCTGCGCTCTCGTGGGGAGAAGGCACTTAGAGCTGATGGGGTGTCCGTCTGTCTCCCCAGCAGGGCTCCCTGACGACGCCCAACTCCCCGTCCGTGGATTCCCGCTCCATCACGCTGGGGCCATCCCTGTCGCTGAGCAACATCTCGGGGGTTTCCGTCAAGTCGGACATGAAGAAGCGCCGAGCCCCGCCCCCTCCGTCCCTGCCCGGGGCCGGGCCGCCCGCGCAGGACAAGGCGTCGGAAAAGGTAGGGGAGCGTCGAGGTTTCTTAGACTGTCCTGTGACTTTAAGGGGCATCTGAAGTTTTTATATGCGTTTTTATTCTTATTTTTAAAAAATATGTGTTTATTGGTTTCAGAGAGGAAGGGAGGGAGAGAGACAGGAACATCCATGCTGAGAGAGAGTCATGGACCGGCTGCCTCCTGCACACCCCACACTGGGGATCGAGCCCACCACCCAGGCCTGGGCCCTGACCGGGAATCGAACTGTGACCTCCTGGTTCCTAGGTCCACGCTCGACCACTGAGCCACCCCGGCTGGGCTTTCGCCTGCATTTTTAAGATTATGTGTTGTTTCGGTGACCGCTTAGTGGCTGGACAGTCATACACTTTACACAGGGCCCCGCGCTCTCCCCGTGCCCGCCTGGCCCGGGCGGAGGGCCAGTCTCACTGGCTGTTTCCTGTGCTGTTCTCGCCGTGTACACCCCGTGACTGGGGGGGGGACCTCCCAGGTGTGCTTCTTGGTCCCTTCACCCCTCACCCAGGCCCCCCCCCCCCATGAGTCTGTTCTCTGCATCTGTGAGTCTGTCTCCATTTGGTTTGTTTGCTCGTATTGTTTCTGGATTCCACGTGCACGTGAAGCCCTAGGTGCTGGTCTTTCTCTGACGGCCTGACTTGACTGAGCACAACGCCCTCCAGGTGCGGCCATGCTGTCGCCAATGGTCAGGTTTCCTTCTGTGTGTGGCCGAGGGGTGCTCCATGCCCACAGCACTGGCCTCTGCATCCCTGGCCTCCTGGAGGCCCGTGCTGCCTCACAGCCTGGCTCTTGCACACAGCAGCAGTGCACACAGGGTGCACACGTTCTTCCGAGTCAGCGTTTTGTGTTTTTTCAGATGAATTCCCGGGAGCGGGATCGCTGGGTCATAAGGCAGGTCCGTTTTCGGTCTTTTAAGGTAACGCGCCCCCTCCCCCGCCCCCCGTTCTCCACGGCGGCGGCACCGGTTTGCGTTCCTTCCCCGAACCACGCACAAGGGTGGGCACCCGCTCCTCCGCGCCCTCGCCAGCGCGTGCCCCTTGCCGATGTGGTGATGGTGCCGTCCCGGCGGGTGTGAGGGGATGTCTCATTGTGGCTTCGACGAGCATCGCTCTGATGACCCGTGACTGTGAGCGTCTTCTCATACGCCTCTTGGCCGTCTGTCTGTCCTCCGTGGAGAAGTGTCCATTCGGGCCCTCTGGCCTTTTTTCACGGGGCTGTTTGGGTTTGGTGTTGAGCGGCCTGAGCTCTTTATACGCTTTGCTCTTGGCCCTCACAGGTGTGTCGCCGGCGAACGTGTCCTCCACGTCGCCGCGGTCTCTTCGTGTCGTGGGGGTTTGCTTTGCTGAGCAGCGGCGTCTTCGTGTGAGGCCGTCCCACTCGCTGTTTCCCCTGCTTCCCTCGCCCGAGGAGAGGCATTGGGGAAACATTGCTGCTCCCGTGACCCGGCCAGTCCCCGCCCCGGACGCTCCCGCGGGAGCGGAGCCTGCGCGGCCGTGGGCTCAGCGGGGAGAGTGTTGGGGTGAACAGCTGCGCTCCCTCTCGCACGAAGGAGAGGCGTCTCCCAGCTTTCGCTACGGGAGGCGGGCGGCAGGGGCTGTGCCTTTGGTCCTCAGCCCCACGCTTGCTGATCACAATTTGATCTATCTATCTATCTATCTATCTACCTATCTATCTACCTATCTACCTATCTACCTATCTACCTATCTATCTATCTATCTATCTATCTATCTATCTACCTATCTATCTATCTATCTACCTATCTATCTATCTACCTACCTATCTATCTATCTATCTATCTACCTATCTATCTACCTATCTATCTATCTATCTATCTATCTACCTATCTATCTATCTTCTATCTATCTATCTACCTATCTATCTATCTATCTATCTATCTACCTATCTATCTATCTACCTATCTATCTATCTATCTACCTACCTATCCATCTAATCCTCGCCCGAGGATGTTTTTCCATTGGTTTTTAGGGAGAGGGGAAGAGAGAGGGAGAGGCAGAGAGAAGCATCAATGTGAGACAGACACATCGATGGGGTGCCTCCTGCACGCGCCCCGACCAGGGCCCAGGCCGGGGAGGAGCCTGCCACCGAGGTACGTGCCCTTGACCGGAATCGAACCCGGGACCCTTCGGTCCACAGGCCGACGCTCTAACCACTGAGATGCACCGGCCGGGGCGGCCTCCTTCTGTTTTCGGCGTTGACGCTTGGGCAGCGCCACGTGGGTGCCCTGGGAGGGTTGCACAGCGAGGACGTCCGAGGCCCTGGCCTTCCCCGGGACAGGGATGCGCACGCCGTGTCCGGATGTGCCCGATGACTCCGAGTCGTGGCCACGCGGCCACGGGTGCGTGGTGAGCAGCTCTGTGTGACGTCACCTTCGCTGGGGGAGGCCTCGAGTCTACCCAGCCCCCTTCTCCATGTTTACCCTCCGACCCCGTGGCGCCTGTGCACGGGGCTGCCCTTACCTGCAGGCGGCAGCACCTGGGCCCCCAATCTTTCTGTTGCCCCCCCCCCCCCCCCCCCCGTGCTGAGGCGTTAGGGAGACCTGGCTTGGAATATCAAACTTCCCCCTTCTCGGGGGCAGGACTCTGCTGGACAGGAACTTGGAATGTGACGTGTAAACAAGTGGAAGTTGCCCGGCCGGCGTGGCTCAGTGGGTGAGCGTCAACCTATGCACCAGGAGGTCACGGTTTCGTCCCGGTCAGGGCACAGGCCCGGGCTGCAGGCTCGATCCCCACTGAGGGGCGTGCAGGAGGCAGCCGGTCCATGATTCTCTCTCATCACTGGTGTTTCTCTCTCTCCCTCTCCCTTCCTCTCTGAAATCAATAGAGAAACTTCTTTAAAGTGAAAATTTTCGTTTTCCAACGCATCCTCCTCTGGGTGGGCTGCGGCGGCGACCATGCCCCAGGGTGGCGGGCGGGGGGGGGGGCGGCGGGGAGCGTGCTTCCGGCCGGTGCAGGGGCTGAGTTCTCCCAGGCGGACAGAGCCGTCCGTGCCGGGCAGCAGGGCCCGCTCCACGGACATTCTCAGGCATCGCCCCCTGCAGCGCAGAGAGGGGGTGCGGTACTTTCCTTACACCCGCACCCCAGCTTCGGGGCGATGCCGCCCACCAGCAGGACCGCGGGCCGGAAGCACTTTCTGTGGGACAGAGAAGCGAGACCTCGTCAGCACGCACAACGTTCCTCCCAGACCCGGTGTCATCGTCCTCAGGTTTAAAAATATATATATTTTATTGATTTCAGAGCGGAAGGGGGAGGGAGAGAGGGGGACATCCGTGAGGAGAGAGAATCCTGGATCGGATGCCTTCTGCACGCCCCCCCTGGGGATGGAGCCCTGGAGGGGAGCCGGCGCCCTCTGCAGGGTGCGGGTCCTGCGCGTTCTCCATTCAGAACCCCAGGTGGTCTGCTCAGTGTTCCTGCTCCATTCGGAGTCCCGGGAGCTCTGGGCTGAACCCTGCGTGTTTGCCGGGAGCTCTGGGCTGAACCCTGCGTGTTTGCCGGGAGCTCTGGGCTGAACCCTGCGTGTTTGCCGGGAGCTCTGGGCTGAACCCTGCGTGTTTGCCGGGAGCTCTGGGCTGAACGCTGCGTGTTTGCCGGGAGCTCTGGGCTGAACCCTGCGTGTTTGCCGGCAGCTCTGGGCTGAACCCTGCGTGTTTGCCGGGAGCTCTGGGCTGAACGCTGCGTGTTTGCCGGGAGCTCTGGGCTGAACCCTGTGTGTTTGCCGGGAGCTCTGGGCTGAACCCTGCGTGTTTGCCGGGAGCTCTGGGCTGAACCCTGCGTGTTTGCCGGGAGCTCTGGGCTGAACGCTGCGTGTTTGCCGGGAGCTCTGGGCTGAACCCTGCATGTTGGCCGGGAGTTCTGGGCTGAACCCTGCGTGTTTGCCGGGAGCTCTGGGCTGAACCCTGCGTGTTTGCCGGGAGCTCTGGGCTGAACCCTGCGTGTTTGCCGGGAGCTCTGGGCTGAACCCTGCGTGTTTGCCGGGAGCTCTGGGCTGAACCCTGTGTGTTCAGCCCAGAATGAGCAGAGGACTGGCTCACGGAGGCCACCTCCCTTTGGAAGCTGGTGAATGGCATATGGATCCCACTGAGTCATTTGCTATGAACGTGTTTGTTTGTTTGTTTTGTTTCTTCCTAAACAAAAGCTATTTGTTATTGACTAATTCCGGGGAAGGAAACCCGGGATGTATTGCCGTCGCTGTCGGGGAAGAGCGTCCATTCCTTGTTCCGCGGCTTCCCCCGGGAGAGTGCAGGGCTGACGCCCGCGGACACGCTGGCTCATAAGAAAATGAGCGAGCACAGGTTGTCACCTTTTATTTTGTTAAATATATTTTTATTGATCTCAGAGAGGAAGGGAGAGGGAGAGAGAAACATCCGTGATGAGAGCAAATCATAGATCAGCTGCCTCCCGCAGGCCCCACGCTGGGGATGGAGCCCGCAGCGCAGGCATGTGCCCTGACCGGGAATCAAACCGTGACCTCCTGGTTCATAGGTCGACGCTCAACCACAGGTCCAGGTTGCGGGCTGGATCCCCAGTGTGGGGCGTGCAGGAGGCAGTCTGTCAATGATTCTCTCTCATCATTAATGTTTCTGTCTCTCTCCCTTCCTCTCTGAAATCAATAAAAATCTATCTATATATATAAAAGGTTAATATGCTAAGTGTCCTTCCCTCCATCCGGGTAATGACGTCACATAGCAACGCCTGGCTTCCTCTCCCTAGCGACCAGCCTCCTTGCCATTTCTTCATAGCCAGGTGCAAACATTTCATTCTTTAACCAAATGTTTGTGAAGCGTTTTTCCATACCTCATCTCATTGATCCTCACAGAAGTCCTGGAGTAGGGAGATAGGAGACTCGGTAGAATCCTATTTTCTTTTCATTAGCTGGAAAATGGAGATTTAGAAAGCTTAGAAACTTGACCCAACTGAAAAGAAGTAAGAAATGGTGGAACTTGAAAATGACTTCAGGTTTTCTCACTGCACAGAATATAGTCAAACACTGCTGCAGTTAAATATTTCACCCTTTGTTCTCCCTGCGTGATCTACAATAATAATCTGCTTTGTGTTGATATTTACTGCTGTGTTGCTGACAATTACCTGAAAGAGAAGTTGGGGTGCTTCACTGGGCTGGAAACAGTTTAGCTGCATCAGAAAGCAGGTCTAATTAAGCAAGTTTACTCTGTATCTATAAAAGGCTAAGTTGACTCGTGCATGTGCAATACATATAAAGCTCTCGCTGGCTCCAATCGCACGCGTGTGTTTTGATCTCTCATTGTCGATGGTGAATTTGGTTGACACTTCTGTTATAGAGAAAGGGCGAATAGTGATATTAAAATATTTCTTCTAATTAATTTCCTTCCACTGTGCACGGATCCGTGCACAGGCCACTAGCATTAAAATAAAGAAATAAAGTGAAGGCGCGAGCCCAGCAATGGCTCCATTCCTGCTGTGCTTTGGGCATCGTGTGGAGACCTTACATATGTCGTCTCACCTACGTCCACCTTCCCAGCGTGCTCATGACATAGGCGCTGCCTTACCTTCCTCACACCCAGGGCGGCACCCGGCTCGCCAGGAAGAGGGCACGGCTGCTGGGCCTCCCTGCAGGCAGCTCTGTGCCTGGTGCCTGGGATCAGAGGGAGCCGGTGGCCAGCAGGTGGCGCTGTGCAGGCTGGGACACAGGCCGGCTCCAGCCTGCACTCTGCATCCTGTGCACCTGTGCAGGAGGTGTGGTGAGGTGGGAGCTTGTGCAGGCGGGAGCGTGTGCAGGAGCAGGCGGGAGCGTGTGCAGGCGGGAGCGTGTGCAGGCGGGAGCGTGTACAGGTGCAGGTGGGAGCATGTGCAGGCGGGAGCGTGTGCAGGTGCAGGCGGGAGCGTGTGCAGGTGCAGGTGGGAGCGTGTGCAGGCGGGAGCGTGTGCAGGTGCAGGTGGGAGTGTGTGCAGGTGGGAGCGTGTGCAGGTGCAGGTGGGAGCGTGTGCAGGTGCAGGCGGGAGCGTGTGCAGGTGCAGGTGGAGGTGGGAGCGTGTGCAGGTGGGAGCGTGTGCAGGTGCAGGCGGGAGCGTGTGCAGGTGCAGGCGGGAGCGTGTGCAGGTGCAGGCGGGAGCGTGTGCAGGTGCGTAGCCACCCCTGCTGCAGGGTCTGTGTGTGGAGATTCTCAAGTGGAGAGAACGTGTGCAGTGGATGATCTCACTCGTGTACCGTCACTGGCAGGGCAGTCACGTGTGTGCTATGGGAGGTTGACACTTACATTCTAAACATCTTGGAGGAAAAACAGGCTCACGGTCGGTGGCACGTGGGAGGGCCTTTCTTGGTGCTGCAAGTTCCCGGCGCTTCCCCACAGCCCCGCCTGCTGGTCGGGGAGGACACTGCAGCGGGGGCACCTGGCAGCGTCCCAGTGGGACCAGGCAGCTCCACACCTGACCTCCATCAGGAAACGAGGCCACACGGGGCGGTGCCCAGGAGGTGCCCGTCACCTGGGCAGCCCTGTTCTCTGGGCGCCGCTCCTGAACAGACAGAGCTGCTTCCGCCGGGGGCCGGTGCCAGAGGCCCATACACTCGGCGGTTGGACAGCAGGCTCAGCCACAGGGAGGCCGCGGGAGCCGGCCCTCACTGCGGGCGCGGCGCTCCCTGCACACATCTGCCGGGCGCTCAGAAGCGAGGGCTGCGATGTTGGCTCTGCCCGGTTTCCGGAAACCTGCCCATCTGCCCACAGCGTGCTCTCCGGCTTCCGAAGTCTAGGCAGAGGCGAAGGGTACGTCCAGCGACGGGCTGCGTGCGGGTTTTGGACCCCGCCGCGCTGCTTTGGGTCCGCGTTGTGAACGGTACCGGTGTCACTTCCCCTTCAGACGTTCCAGGCGGGCCCTGGCCGGTTTGGCTCAGTGGGCAGAGCATCGGCCCGCAGACCGCCGGGTCCTGGGTTCGATTCCGGTCAAGGGCACGCACCTCAGTTGCAGGCTAGATCCCCGGCCCTGGTCAGAGTGCATGTGGGAGGCAACTCATTGATGTGTCTCTCTCGCATCGATGTTTCTCTCTGTCTCTCCTCCCTTCCACGCTCTCTAAAAATCAATGGAAAAATGTAAAAATATTCTCAAGTGAGGATTAACCAAAAAAAGGAAGTAGGTCTGCCTGCTCAGTCAATAAAGGAAAGGGGGGAGGGGGGCGAATCACAGATTTGCCTGAATTCCTTTTGCCACCAACAGCCAAGAACAGGTTTTGTTTACGACCCAAAACATGACAAAGCGAAGGGGCGGCTCGCTGGGGAGCAGAGCGGAGGCTGAAGGAAGCGGGGGGGGGGGGAGGCGGGGGGCGAGGGGGTCCAGGAAGCAACTTCCTTCGCCAGCACAAACAGCCACAGGGACGGGGCCCCACACGGACGGAGCCTGTGAACACAGCCGCGGCCGAGGAACCCCTCAGAGGAACCTCTCCTCCGGTGCAGGCGACGGGGTGGCCCCGGGCCGATGTTGGGGAGCCGGGAAATGGCAGCTGTTTTGTCGTTTCCCGTCCACCATTTGTGCTGCCCGCACCCCCCCCCCGCCCCCCCCCCCCCCCCCCCCCCCGCAGCCGGAGCCGCGTGTTGGAGGATTAGCTGCCTCCCGCTCTCGCCGCCCTCCCAGCGCCTGACCTTTCCGAGGCCTCGGCTAAGCCGGGATGGGATCCGCTGCTGCCTCCTGCGCCTCCGGGGCGTGGAGCCGGCTTCGCTGTTCAAACACCGCGTCCCCGCCCAGGCCCGGCGGCTCTGCCCTTTCGGTCCTGCCCGTCAGTCCCGTCCGCGGCGCTGCTGGCGTGACGGGCACCGGGGAGCGTGGGGGTCAGTCCCCCCGCCCCCCCCCCCCCCCCCACGCCGTGCTCTTCACAGCCAGGGATTTTCACGATTCTTCCCCATCAACCCCCCTGGTCAGCCGTCAGGAGAAGCGGGTTTAAGAGCGGCAATGGAGCCAGCAGTGGGGGTCGGGGGTGGAGTGTCGGCCTAGGAGCCAGGAGGTCACGGTTCCATCCCGGTCAGGGCACATGCCGGGGTGCGGGCTCCATCCCCCGTGGGGGGCGTGCAGGAGGCAGCCGGTCCGTGGTCTCTCTCATCACGGCTGTTTCTCTCTCTCCCTCTCCCTTCCTCTCTGACATCAATAAGCGTGTGTTTAAAAGAAAGAGAAAACACCAGGTCAGCTTTATAGCCTAATTTTTGGTCACGTGTCAGCTGAACGACAAGCAGAGGGACCCGTTTCTCTTCACCGACGCCGTCCCTCCTGCGTGACATGACCACGGGCACCGCACACGGACTCTGCGCGGCCCGCCTGGCTCCGCCTGTCCAGGGACGTGGATGGGGCGCAGGTCCTCGGGGGGGGCGTGGCTTGAGGGGGAGGGACAGACGCGCCGAGGTCGGTCGTGCTGGCGTCCGCACAGGCCTCCTTCCCGGAGGAAACGCGTCGACACGGAATCAGGAAAGGCTGGGAGCGCGGAGGACAGACGGCTGGCGTGGAGGAGAAACGGCTCCGACGGGACGGGACGCGCTTCTGTGTGGCGTGCTCACTCAGCCGGGGACGCGTCTCTCTTGGTCCCGAACCCGCTGTCCTCAGAGGATGTGATGACAGCAAAGGCCCACGCTGTCCTCTGTGTCTCTGTCGGGCCTTTTGTGTCCGCCCGGGAGCGGGTGTGAGGGACCCGTGAGTCATCCCGCGGTCACCCCGCTCCGTGCAGCGGGGGGTGGGGGGGCAGTGGGATCGCCCCATCCCTGAAAGGCTCCTGCCCGGAGGCTGTGCGCGGGGAGACGGGGGAGCAGAGGGAGGCCGGGCGGAGCGGAACGCGGGTTCCCGGGCGCGCCCGCTTCTCGTGGCCCCGCCTCGGGGCTGGCAGAACAAGGCCGCTCCGGCCTCCGGCGCGTGCGGGCTCCCGTCCTGTTTCCCTCCGAGGTTCCGGCGCAGCAGGGCGGAACCCCGCGCCATCGTAGCTCTGTGGCTTTAAGGGAAACGAGGTCTCACGTCCGTTTCTCAAAGGCTGAGGACACAGACAAGGTGACGTTCCCGGCATCACGGCCACCTTGTCACCAACGCCGTGGAGCGCGACGTCGTTCCAGGACCTCTGCCTCGGTGTGCCCTGGACAAAGCCACGTCCGGCGACGAGCTGGCGCCCCCTCCGCACGTCCGTCCGCAGAGCCGGGGGCAGCCAGAGGCGCTCGGAGCCACCTGTCCCGCGGTGCGACTTTTCAACGGAATAAAAATACGCAGGTTAACGCGTGTGAGACACGTGACAGCCGTGCTCCCTGGGACCCGGTCCCCGAGGGTGAGACGGGGAGGATGCGTCCCGCGCGCTGGACCTGGGCCCGGGGTCTTTGTGTCCAGAGGAAGGCGAGCCGCCCGAGTGCCCGCGGGTCACGGAGGGCCGGAGCCTGAGTGGGTCAGTGGGTCCGCCCGCCGGCAGGCCTCACCCGGGTCACGGGGGGCCGGAGCGTGAGTGGGTCCGCCCGCCGGCAGGCCTCACCCGGGTCACGGGGGGCCGGAGCGTGAGTGGGTCAGTGGGTCCGCCCGCCGGCAGGCCTCACCCGGGTCACGGAGGGCCGGAGCGTGAGTGGGTCCGCCCGCCGGCAGGCCTCACCCGGGTCACGGAGGGCCGGAGCGTGAGTGGGTCCGCCCGCCGGCAGGCCTCACCGCGGTGGTTGCGCCCCGGCTGTGAGGGCAGTGCACTCGGCCAAGGTCTCGGGCGGCTGGAGCTGTTGGCGCCACCAGTGGCCGCGGGGAGACCTGGTGAGGGCGCCGGGAGGGGACGAGGAGCTGGGACAAGCCTGTTTGTGTGATTGGCCAGGGCCCCCCTGGGATTGAGGGGAGCCACAGCAAAGGGGGCAGGGGACTCGGAGGGAAAGACCGGCATCCCACAGGAGGGAGTGGCCTGGGAGCATTCGGGGTGTCCGGGAGCCTCGGAGAGAAAGGGGTGCTGTGTCCAGCTGACCAGGCCGTGCTCTTGGAAGACGCAGGACACGGAAGAGCTCGCGAAATGAGCGGCAGGTGCAGGAAGGCAAACGTCACAGACGCTGGAGAGGAAGGGAAGGAAATTTCCCAGAAAGGAAGAAAAGCCTTTTTAAATTGGAGAAGAATATTCCAGAAAAATCAGAAAACTGATGGAGAACCCTTAGTGTGCACCTGATCAGAGAGAGAGAGAGAGAGAGAGAGAGAACGGGGAAGGAACAACCCGGAAGCCCACCCGGAATATTCCGCGGACTTAAGGGATGCACGTGGTGCAGGGATTGGCAGGTGCTGACGGCGGGAGCCCCCAGGGCGAGCCCAGGGGAAACCTCAGGTCCCAGGAGCCACCGACCCGCAGGTGAAAAGCAGGTCACACTGACAGCGGCGTCTCCAATGCGCGGCTCCAGCTCAGAGACTGGGGGGTAACGTTGGGGTGACGGTGGGGTAACGGTGGGGTAATGGGGGTAACGGTGGGGTAACATTGGGGTAATGGGGGTAACGGTGGGGTAACAGTGGGATAACATTGGGGTAATGGGGGTAACGGTGGGGTAACATTGGGGTAATGGGGGTAACGGTAGGGTAACATTGGGGTAACGGCTCAGCCTTCTGAGAGACAAACAGCCTAGATTCCCAGAGGCCCCTGGGCCGACTGTTCCGGGTGATAGAGTAAAAGCAAGTGTAGATTTTCGAGGTCTCGTCACTTTCCGGTCTCAGGAGGCCTGGAGAGACTGTGCTCCATGAACACGAAGAGGCGGGTTTGAAAAGGCGTGAGATCAAGGAACACGCAGTGAGAATCTGTGTGGAGCCTGGCCTGGGCTCGGTTGATGAGAGCGCCTTCCCGTACGCCAAAGGCCGGGGGGGGGGGGGGGGGGGACCAGTGGAACACTCTCTCCCTCTCTGTCTCTTGCTCTCTTTCTCTCTCCAATCAATAGAAAACATATCCTCAGGTGAGGATTATAAAGAAAAACTGAGTAGAGGGAAAGGAATTTCCAGGAAACTCAGAAAACAAATCAGTTATCAAGTTCAGAGAAAACAAAAAAGAAATTTAGGAAGAAGATGTAGGCAACAGACACATTATGCATCTCGGCTGCAGAGAATTCCTGCTGAAGACAGCTTGTTTGCATAATGATAATATCGGTTGTAACGATCTACATACAGTATCTATATATATAAAAGCCTAAGTGACTGGCTGACCAGCTGACCGGCTGGTAGCTATGATGCACACTGACCACCAGGGGGAGACGCTCAACGCAGGAGCTGCCGAGCGACAGCAACTTTGCAGAGTGCCCTCTTGCTCTCCCGGACCCCTTGGGGGATGTCAAACGGCCCGATCCCTGCAGGAGGCCAGGCTGAGGGACCTCACTGGTGCACGAGTCTGTGCACTGGGCCTCTAGTATACTGTATAAAAGGCTGATATGCTAAGTGTCCCTCCACCCGTCCGACCAGTCGCTATGATGCGCACTGACCACCAGGGGGCAGATGCTCAACGCAGGAGCTGCCGAGCTGCAGTGGTTCTCGGGTGACGCACCCGGAACCAGAGTGGAGGGAGCCCGATTCCTCGCGGGGTCGCAGGATTCCACCTTCGGCCGTGGGTTATGTGTGGCTGGGGCTCTGTCGGCCCCGAATCTGGTTCCTGCACACTTGGGTTTGCGTTCCACACCCTGTACGACAGCAACTTTGCAGAGTGCCCTCTCGCACTCCGGACCCCTCCCTCTGCAGACGCCCTTCGAGCCACGGCGCCACCCCAGGGGCGGCCGGCCGGGGAGGGGCCGCGGGAGGTTGGCTCCAGGGCGTGTCAATCCAGCCCACCCGGCCCAGTCCCGCCCCCCGGCCACCTTCTAATTAATTCCTTTCAGTGTGCATGAACCCGTGCCCCGGTCACTAGTACGCATACAACCAAATCGTGAATTTAGATCTCGTGCTGTAGTTTTTAAAAGATTGGGGGTTGGGGGTGGAAGTGTGGGCGCTTTTGTCTGCGTCTGTGTGTGTCTCAAGGAGCTAAATCCTCACCTGCAGCAGGAAACCAGTCAGGAAATAGCTGAGTGCACTTATTATTTATGAAAATAGAGTGAATTTTAAAAGAACAGAGTTTGAAGGGGGTGGGCCGGAGCCTGGGCGGTGGGCGGAGCCTGGGCGGTGGGCAGGTGCCTGGGCGGTGGGCAGGTGCCTGGGCGGTGGGCGGAGCCTGGGCGGTGGGCGGAGCCTGGGCGGTGGGCAGGTGCCTGGGCGGTGGGCAGGTGCCTGGGCGGTGGGCGGAGCCTGGGGGTGGGCAGGAGCCTGGGCGGTGGGCGGAGCCTGGGCGGTGGGCGGAGCCTGGGCGGTGGGCAGGAGCCTGGGCGGTGGGCGGAGCCTGGGCGGTGGGCGGAGCCTGGGCGGTGGGCAGGAGCCTGGGCGGTGGGCAGGTGTCTGGGCGGTGGGCAGGAGCCTGGGCGGTGGGCAGGTGCCTGGGCGGTGGGCTGGAGCCTGGGCGGTGGGCAGGTGTCTGGGCGGTGGGCAGGTGTCTGGGCGGTGGGCCGGAGCCGGGGCGGTGGGCAGGAGCCTGGGCGGTGGGCGGAGCCTGGGCGGTGGGCGGAGCCTGGGCGGTGGGCCGGAGCCTGGGCGGTGGGCAGGTGCCTGGGCGGTGGGCGGAGCCTGGGCGGTGGGCGGAGCCCGGGCGGTGGGCGGAGCCCGGGCGGTGGGCGGAGCCTGGGCGGTGGGCAGGTGTCTGGGCGGTGGGCGGAGCCTGGGCGGTGGGCAGGTGTCTGGGCGGTGGGCGGAGCCTGGGCGGTGGGCAGGAGCCTGGGCGGTGGGCAGGTGTCTGGGCGGTGGGCAGGTGCCTGGGCGGTGGGCAGGTGTCTGGGCGGTGGGCGGAGCCCGGGCGGTGGGCGGAGCCTGGGCGGTGGGCAGGAGCCTGGGCGGTGGGCAGGTGTCTGGGCGGTGGGCGGAGCCTGGGCGGTGGGCAGGTGTCTGGGCGGTGGGCGGAGCCTGGGCGGTGGGCAGGAGCCTGGGCGGTGGGCAGGAGCCTGGGCGGTGGGCAGGAGCCTGGGCGGTGGGCGGAGCCTGGGCGGTGGGCAGGTGTCTGGGCGGTGGGCAGGAGCCTGGGCGGTGGGCAGGAGCCTGGGCGGTGGGCAGGAGCCTGGGCGGTGGGCAGGAGCCTGGGCGGTGGGCGGAGCCTGGGCGGTGGGCAGGTGTCTGGGCGGTGGGCAGGAGCCTGGGCGGTGGGCAGGTGTCTGGGCGGTGGGCAGGTGTCTGGGCGGTGGGCGGAGCCTGGGCGGTGGGCAGGTGCCTGGGCGGTGGGCAGGAGCCTGGGCGGTGGGCAGGTGTCTGGGCGGTGGGCGGAGCCTGGGCGGTGGGCAGGAGCCTGGGCGGTGGGCAGGAGCCTGGGCGGTGGGCGGAGCCTGGGCGGTGGGCAGGAGCCTGGGCGGTGGGCAGGTGTCTGGGCGGTGGGCAGGTGCCTGGGCGGTGGGCAGGTGTCTGGGCGGTGGGCGGAGCCTGGGCGGTGGGCAGGTGTCTGGGCGGTGGGCAGGTGTCTGGGCGGTGGGCGGAGCCTGGGCGGTGGGCAGGTGCCTGGGCGGTGGGCAGGAGCCTGGGCGGTGGGCAGGTGTCTGGGCGGTGGGCGGAGCCTGGGCGGTGGGCAGGTGTCTGGGCGGTGGGCAGGAGCCTGGGCGGTGGGCAGGTGTCTGGGCGGTGGGCAGGTGTCTGGGCGGTGGGCAGGTGTCTGGGCGGTGGGCAGGTGCCTGGGCGGTGGGCGGAGCCTGGGCGGTGGGCAGGTGTCTGGGCGGTGGGCGGAGCCTGGGCGGTGGGCAGGTGCCTGGGCGGTGGGCAGGAGCCTGGGCGGTGGGCAGGTGTCTGGGCGGTGGGCGGAGCCTGGGCGGTGGGCAGGTGCCTGGGCGGTGGGCAGGTGTCTGGGCGGTGGGCAGGTGTCTGGGCGGTGGGCGGAGCCTGGGCGGTGGGCAGGTGTCTGGGCGGTGGGCAGGTGTCTGGGCGGTGGGCAGGTGCCTGGGCGGTGGGCAGGTGTCTGGGCGGTGGGCGGAGCCTGGGCGGTGGGCAGGTGTCTGGGCGGTGGGCAGGAGCCTGGGCGGTGGGCAGGTGTCTGGGCGGTGGGCGGAGCCTGGGCGGTGGGCAGGAGCCTGGGCGGTGGGCAGGAGCCTGGGCGGTGGGCAGGTGTCTGGGCGGTGGGCGGAGCCTGGGCGGTGGGCAGGTGCCTGGGCGGTGGGCAGGAGCCTGGGCGGTGGGCAGGTGTCTGGGCGGTGGGCAGGAGCCTGGGCGGTGGGCAGGTGTCTGGGCGGTGGGCAGGTGTCTGGGCGGTGGGCAGGTGTCTGGGCGGTGGGCAGGTGCCTGGGCGGTGGGCGGAGCCTGGGCGGTGGGCAGGTGCCTGGGCGGTGGGCAGGTGTCTGGGCGGTGGGCGGAGCCTGGGCGGTGGGCAGGTGCCTGGGCGGTGGGCGGAGCCTGGGCGGTGGGCAGGTGCCTGGGCGGTGGGCGGAGCCTGGGCGGTGGGCAGGTGCCTGGGCGGTGGGCGGAGCCTGGGCGGTGGGCAGGTGCCTGGGCGGTGGGCAGGAGCCTGGGCGGTGGGCAGGTGTCTGGGCGGTGGGCAGGTGTCTGGGCGGTGGGCAGGTGCCTGGGCGGTGGGCGGAGCCTGGGCGGTGGGCAGGTGCCTGGGCGGTGGGCCGGAGCCTGGGCGGTGGGCGGTGGGCGGAGCCTGGGCGGTGGGTGGAGCCTGGGCGGTGGGTGGAGCCTGGGCGGTGGGCAGGTGCCTGGGCGGTGGGCAGGAGCCTGGGCGGTGGGCCGGAGCCTGGGCGGTGGGCGGTGGGCGGAGCCTGGGCGGTGGGTGGAGCCTGGGCGGTGGGTGGAGCCTGGGCGGTGGGCGGAGCCTGGGCGGTGGGTGGAGCCTGGGCGGTGGGCGGAGCCTGGGCGGTGGGTGGAGCCTGGGCGGTGGGCGGAGCCTGGGCGGTGGGTGGAGCCTGGGCGGTGGGCAGGAGCCTGGGGTGGGCAGGAGCCTGGGCGGTTAGACACGGAGCTTCGAGGAACTGTTTGGCTCTTTCTTATGTCCGTGTTTTACATAAAATAGGTTACAGAGTTTTAAAGGTCCAAGAGGTGGTTGTAACTGTGATAAAAGAAAAAATATGATTTTTAAAATGAGAAACTAAAGACCAGGGAAATGTATGCCAACTGTCGGTAGTTAAACTGAGTGTTAATGAAGAGATTTTTTTCTTCCTTTGGCTTATATAATTTTTAAAATTTGACATGGGCCCAGCTGGTGTGGCTCAGTGGTTGAGTGTCAACCAACCAGGAAGTCACAGTTCGATTCCTGGTCTGGGCACAGGCCCGGGTGGCGGGCTCGATCCCCAGTGGGGGGCGCGCAGGAGGCGGCCAATCGATGATTCTCTCATCAGTGATGTTTCTCTCTCTCCCTCTCCCTTCCTCTCTGAAATCAATAAGAACATTTTTAAATAAAAAGTAAAATAAAATTTGAAATCGAGGTGTGCTGCTCTGTGCTTCGGCCACGGCACCACCACGCAGCGCTCGGCGCAGCCTCCGCAGGGAGCGGGTTCCCTCTGCGGCTCCCGAGGGCGAAGTCATGCTGAGAAGTTGCCCGTGTCCAGCCCTGCCAGGAGCCCCTATCAGAGATGGGGCACCGCCCCGAGCTCACAGGCGTCTTGGGGGGAGTCTGTGAGCTTCCCTGGTCACCCCGGGGCCACTCCCCGGGACACGGCGGCCTGCCCTGCCCTCCCGGGGACACCGTGTCCCGCCGGCTGGCTCCCCCCGGGCGCGCCCAGGCCCCGCGCCGCCAGAGCCGCCCCGACACCGAGTGTCCTTTGTGCTCCCAGATGTCGCTGGGCTCCCAGATGGACCTGCAGAGAAAGAAGAGGCGGGCGCCAGCGCCCCCGCCGCCCAGCCCCCTGGTGCCGCCGCGCACGGAGGACCGCGAGGAGAACAGGAAGAGCACGATGGGTGAGTGACCGCCGGGCCGTGGCTGTGCCTGCACCGCGCACCCTGCACCCGCGCCCTAACCCGCAGCCGCCCCTCGCGGCCCTAACACGCGAGGATGCTGGGGAATAAAGAGCGGAATGGGCATGTGTGTGCAAGCTAACAGGCGTGTGCTGCAGGTGTGATGTGGCGTGCGGAAGGCAGGAGGGCTGAGGACACGGGGGGACAGCGGACAGCGGGGCCGTGGGTGCGGCCGTGTTCTGAGGACGGGAGGTGTGTTCTCAGGGGGCCGGGTGCTGAGGAGTGACAGCAGTTCGGTCATTTTTACCCGCCTCGCGTGACGCTGTCCCCGACACGCCTTCCCACACGCAGTGCAGGGCCTGCTCGGAGGGAGCGGGGCCCCGAGGGAGGGGCGAGGCAGCCCCGCGTGGGGCGGGGACGCGGGGAGCGGGGCTCTGGCGCGCAGCCGGGCCGGCCTCGTTCCCACGCCGCCGCTGGCATGCCACCCGTGCGGGCGCCGGGCTGCAGGTGCAGCAGCCCCGAGAAGCTGTCAGGTGGCCACTCGGTGCCGCCTCGCCCCCGTCACCCGCACAATTTGCCTTTGACGGCCGGGAACAGGCTCCCGGGACAAGCGGCCATTGTCCGCGCGCGAGGCGGGCGCGAGCGCCTTGGCGCCGGGTCAGGGCCCCCGTGAATGGCCCTCTGTTGGGGCCGGGCCGTCGCGCCTGGGAATCGCGCTCGGCAGGAGCGGGAGCCGGTGTCTCCTGTCGGCTCATCCCCTTCCCCAAAGGGCAGTACTGTCCGGCTTACAGAGACACGCTCAGGAGCTCGGCGAAGTGAACCGCAGCCCCCCTCCTGCCCCGCCCCCCGCCCCCACCGCCTTTCCCCGGAGGTCCGCAACCTCAGACTTCGTTCTTTATTTTAAATGGACTTTCACTGATGTCACAGAGGAAACGGGAGGGAGAGAGAGATAGGAACATCCATGATGAGAGAGAATCACGGACCGGCCGCCTCCTGCACGCCCCCCACTGGGGATCGAGCCCGCAACCCGGGCCTGTGCCCTGACCGGGCATCGAACTGTGACCTCCTGGTTCCTGGGTCGATGCTCAACCACCGAGCCGCGCCTGGCGGGGGCGACAACCTCGGATTTAGAATTCCTCGTGGAAATTCTACGGAGCGGCCACTTTAAGTGGCGGCGTGGCTGTGGCTGCGTCACGCCAGTCCCCGGGCCACACAGGCCCTGTCCCCACCAGGCAGGACCTCCCGGGTCACACGTGGAGGGACGAGGCCCCGTGACTGACGTGCTCTGGAGAGCAGGCCCGGGTTGGGACATG
This sequence comes from Eptesicus fuscus, assembly GCF_027574615.1. Taxonomy (NCBI): domain Eukaryota; kingdom Metazoa; phylum Chordata; class Mammalia; order Chiroptera; family Vespertilionidae; genus Eptesicus; species Eptesicus fuscus. The sequence goes on along the minus strand of NC_072486.1, from coordinate 1,796,643 downwards.
AGGGAGGAGGGTGACTTAAAGCAGAAGATTCCCTCACTGAGAACCAGAGGGGAGGTGGGGGCGGGGGGGCCTCCGCCGCACGTCTCCCAGATCCCCCCTCTTCTCCGTGAGGACGGAGGCGGCCGAGCCCCTTCCCAGGGAAAATAACTCCACTGATTTTCAAGGTCGGGGGAGGGGGGAGGGGGGAGGGCTCGGTGGCCGTCTCAAGGCCGACGTCCACTCCTGTCACCACCCCCCGTGACGTAAAGGTAGGCTCACCGCAGCGCAGGGACAGATAACCCACGTCTAGAGGCTTTAGTTAAAGAAATAAAAATCACAGCATAGCCCCGTCCACAGGAGAACGCACATGGAGCTTCAGGGTGCGTTCAGACGCATTGGCTGCGTCGGTGCGGGTCTTGGCCCACGTGTCCGGGCAAACCGACGCAAGCTGCTGGGAGGGGGCTCCGCCTCCAGGCCTTGCTCCCGGGGGGCCTTCTCACTGATGCACCCCTGGGCCGAGCGGCACCCACCCAGCCTGCTCTTGGGGTGTGTACGCCTTTTTTTTTTTTGGAATATATTTTATTGATTTTTTACAGAGAGGGAAGGAGAGGGACAGAGAGCTAGAAACATCGATGAGAGAGAGACGTCGACCAGCTGCCTCCTGCACACCCCCCACCAGGGGATGTGCCTGCAACCAAGGTACATGCCCTTGACCGGAATCGAACCCGGGACCTTTCAGTCCGCAGACCGACGCTCTATCCACGAGCCAAACCGGTTTTGGCTGTGTGCACCTTTTTTAGAAAGGTATTTTATTGATCTCAGAGAGGAAGGGAGAGGGAGAGAGAAAAAAATCAACGATGAGAGAGAATCGTGGACCGGCCGCCTCCTGCACGCCCCCCACACTGGGGATGGAGCCCACAACCCGGGCCTGTGCCCTGCCGGGAATCGAACCCTGACCTCCTGGGTCATAGGTTGATGCTCAAACACTGAGCCACCCGGCCGGGCGGGAGAATGTGCACCTTTGCTGGGGAGTGATGGGAGAGACGGGAGGTCCCTCTCCCACGCCTGAAGGGCTGTAACCAGAGCATCACCGAGGGGCGTGTCTCGGGGTACAGAAGCGACGCTTTGTATTTCTCCAACAACTGGATCCAGGAGCACGGAGAGCCTGAACCCCGAAGCTCGGAGGAAGCATTTGGAAAGCAGTGATGCGGCGGGCGTGGGGCACGAGGAGCCACGTCCTGGACAGAAGGAAGCCGTTCCCATGGAAACGGGGGAGCGGCTCCGGTGTATGAACAGCGAACGGGCTGCTGTGCTGCCCGAGGCGGCCCTTTCGCAGGGGAATGCGGTGACTGGCGGTGGCGCCGGTGGCAGCGCACGTGGCTCAGGCGTGTGGCGTGAGAGCGGGGAGGGCCGTGGAGAGGCTGCAGGCGTGAGCTGAGCAGCCTGGGACCCAGGAACAGGCTCCCGGGGTGAAACCAGGCCCTTCGAACTCGACGGAGATGGCGGAGCTCTTAGGAGCAGGTCGGCGTGAGCCCAGCGTTTGAAGGCCGCCGCGCGGCTGGAGACGGGCGACACTGGGGGGCCTCCCAGCTGGCCGGCGGCGAGTGCCCTGGCCCGCACCGTGTCCCAGCCGGAGGGAGGGGTGTGGTGCCCGAGGGGGTTAACCTTGGGGCAGGGTGTGGTTAGACTTGGTACTGGGTGTGGTTGCATTTGGTTCTAGATGTGGTTGCCTTTGGTGCTGAGGGAAGTTGGATTCAGTTCTGGGCCTGATTGGGTTTGGTGCTGAGTGAGACTGGTTTGGTGTCAACTGAGGTTAAATTTGGTGCTGGGTATGGTTGGATGTGGTGAGGGGTGTGGTTGGATGTGGTGAGGGGAGGGGTCAGATGTGGTGAGGGGAGGGGTCGGATGTGGTGAGGGGGGTGGTTGGATGTGGTGAGGGGTGTGGTTGGATGCAGTGAGGTGTGTGGTTGGATGCGGTGAGGGGGCTGGTTGGATGCGGTGAGGGGAGGGGTCGGATATGGTGAGGGATGGTTGGATGCGGTGAGGGATGGTTGGATGTGGTGAGGGGTGTGGTTGGATGCGGTGAGGGGTGTGGTTGGATGCGGTGAGGGATGGTCGGATGCGGTGAGGGAGGGGTTGGATGCGGTGAGGGATGGTCGGATGCGGTGAGGAGGGGTTGGATGTGGTGAGGGGTGTGGTTGGATGCGGTGAGGGGTGTGGTTGGATGCGGTGAGGGGTGTGGTTGGATGCGGTGAGGGGTGTGGTTGGATGCGGTGAGGGGTGTGGTTGGATGCGGTGAGGGATGGTTGGATGCGGTGAGGGATGGTTGGATGCGGTGAGGGGTGTGGTTGGATGCGGTGAGGGATGGTTGGATGTGGTGAGGGGGGTGGTTGGATGCGGTGAGGGATGGTTGGATGCGGTGAGGGGGCTGGTTGGATGCGGTGAGGGGTGTGGTTGGATGCGGTGAGGGGTGTGGTTGGATGCGGTGAGGGATGGTTGGATGCGGTGAGGGATGGTCGGATGCGGTGAGGGATGGTCGGATGCGGTGAGGGATGGTCGGATGCGGTGAGGGATGGTCGGATGCGGTGAGGAGGGGTTGGATGCGGTGAGGGTGTGGTTGGATGCGGTGAGGGGTGTGGTTGGATGCGGTGAGGGGTGTGGTTGGATGCGGTGCGGGATGGTTGGATGCGGTGAGGGAGGGGTTGGATGCGGTGAGGGATGGTTGGATGCGGTGAGGGATGGTTGGTTGTGGTGAGGGGGCTGGTTGGATGCGGTGAGGGATGGTTGGATGCGGTGAGGGGTGTGGTTGGATGTGGTGAGGGATGGTTGGATGCGGTGAGGGATGGTTGGATGCGGTGAGGGATGGTTGGATGCGGTGAGGGATGGTTGGATGCGGTGAGGGATGGTTGGATGCGGTGAGGGGTGTGGTTGGATGTGGTGAGGGGGGTGGTTGGATGCGGTGAGGGGGGTGGTTGGATGCGGTGAGGGGGGTGGTGGCACAGCGCCCCCTGTTGGCAGGCTGGGAGCCTGTGGCCTTGACCTTGAATAACCTCCTTGATCCCATGTAGGTGGTGGACGGCAGGTGCCACAAAAGCCTCCCAGAGGCACGGCTCGGGGGCCTCCCCAGTTAGTGCTGCCCCCGCCCCCGCCCTACCCGCCTCCCGACACGGACGTGGCCGAGCCCCTCGGCTCCCCCGGGGAAGGCGCTGCTCCCGAGGCCGCGGACCTGAGACCCACACGTACGTGCCTCCTCCGCGTCCTGTGCCGGCGGCTCCTCCGGGGCCTGGCCGGCTGTCTCCGACCTCCTCTCTCTGGGCGTCCGTGTCTCTGCTCTCTCGCTCTTCCCAGTGCTCCAGGCAGCGGGCCCCGCGTGCCCGCGAGTGCCGGGCCGAAAAGTGATCTCCCCCATCACCACCCGGGGGTTAGCTTCAGCCGGCGAGTGCCTGTGGGTGGAGACATCGGCTACGAGCTAACGCTCCTCGAATTAGAACCGACCTCAGACTGTCGGCCATAGCAGCCCAGCGCCGCCCAGCACAGCCCAGCGCCGCCCAGCACATCGGCTGGCGGGCCCGGGACCCAGAGCCTGGGCACCTGTCCCCCGGGGCACCTGTCCAGTCGCTCTGCGGGCAGGGAGCCGAGGCTCCGGGAGGAGGCAGGGCTGGAGCTGCGTCCAGCCGCACAGCGCCGAGGGCTCAGTGGTGTGGGCCCTGTCCCAGCCTGAGAGGTGGGGCTCCCCAGGCCGGGGTTTCTCCTGGGCGATGCTGAGCTCTGCGTGGAGCGTCCCGCCTGCAGGGCGGTTGCGATGCAGGCCCGGCCTCCGCTCTCTGCGTCCCACTCGCCGCCTCGCAGGCCAGAGCAGCCGCCCGAGCCGCGGGCCTGAGGGCGCCGCACCGCGCCGGGGGCAGAGGACGGCTTTCCTCTTCCTGTTTGTGCTGATGTCCGAGAGGACGGGGGAGGGAGAGCTGGAAACACCCGTGATGGGAGAGGGTCACGGATCGGCTGCCTCCTGCCCCGCCCCCACTGGGGATGGAGGCCACACCCCGGCGTGTGCCCTGACCGGGAATGGAACCGCGACCTCCTGGTTCTGGGTGGAGGCTCAGCCCTGGCCGCCGGCGGGCGAGGGCCTGGTTTGGGGATCGCCTTGGGGGCTGCGCAGGCTGGCGGGCTGTGTCCGACCGGCCCCTTTGGAACCTGGTCTCGTTTAAAAGCCCTGCCCTGCGGTCAGAAGTGGCTTTCTCTCCGCGAGGGAGCTCCCCGGAGACGAGACGCCTTCGCTCGCGGTGGGCGCCGCGTGGCCGGAGGTCAGGGCGTGCGCTCCGCCGTCACCGGGCGCAGACCGAGCTCCTGGCCCGATCGGCGGTGCCTCCTCCCTGGAGGCCTGGGCCGGCCGCGGTGGCGCCCACGTCGGCAGACACGTGTGTGCGGTGGGAGGAGGAGGACGGAGCTCGTGACCTCTCAGAGCCGTGGCGCGGCGGTCGCCGTGAGCGGGTCCTTGGTGGCGTGTTTGAGCGTGACTGTGGGACAGCGGGACAGGGGTCCCCTGCTCCTTGCTCTGTAGCCTTGTCGCTTCTTATTAACAAGCTTTCACGTTAACCTCCGCCACGTGGCCGCGCCCACGGCAGCGTGTACACGGCAGCGCGTGGGCACGTGAAAGCCACGCACTTGCACCGGTTTTCCTCACGGCCGTCTCCCCCGCTTGCTCTCTGCCCGCACCTGAGTTCCCTGCGTCTTGGCTGTGGAGTCGGGAGCACGGAGCCCGTCCCGCTAACTGCACGGACGTGTTTGTTTTCAGGACCCTCAGCACGGGTTGGTTATGTTAGGCCACTAACCAGGCACGGGAGGCTGCTAACCAGTCCTCAGTTACTGACTCGCATGAGAAGGCCCGGGGGTTACACACCAGCGCACACGGAGCGCCCCGCACGGCGCCTCCGTTCACTTGGTTTTAAATTAAACCGGCCCGACTGTCCCGGGACGCCCGGCCCGCCGTCCAGCGCCAGCCTCACGCACGTCGTCTTCCCTGGCGGCCCGTTCCTCCCGTCGCTGGGAGGTGGGCGTGTTGTTTGTCGGTAAGCCTCCCCGAGGACACTGCCCATTGATGTTTAGAGAGAGCGGGAGAGAGAGGGAGAGACAGAGAGACATCCATGTGAGACAGACATCGATGGGCTGCCTCCTGCACACGCCCGGACCAGGGCTCAGGCCAGGGAGGAGCCTGCAACCAAGGTACGTGCCCTTGACCGGAATCGAACCCGGGACCCTGTGGTCCGTAGGCGGACGCTCTATCCACTGAGCACACTGGCCAGGGCGGTTTCAGAGAGAGCCTGGGTCTCGGTCTCCTGCTCTGAGAGACGCGTGGCATTAAGGCAGCACAGGTGACAGCCGCGAGGTTCCCGGCTGATGGGTTGTCCGTGTGCGAGCGGCAAGGAGAAACCCTAAAACAAGGAAGTCAAAGCAGAGAGTTAAACTCTCCCTTTTCGGCCAGAAGACGGTGCTTTGACTGGGCTCCGTGTGAAATTAGTAATAGTAACAGTCGCACGGCCGGCAGCCCGGCCCAGCAGAGCCGGGAAATGCCCGGGCACAGCTGGGGTTCCCCGCGGCTCCCTCGGTGAGCAGCCCGCACCGGAGTGGGGCACACGGACTGGCTGATGCCCTTCGGGGGCACCAGCCCTCTCTAAGGCCGCCCGCCGGCCGCCCTCTAAAGTCTGAACCAGAAGTCCCCCCTGGGCCTGTGCCCAGGCCGAGGGGTCCAGCCCGAAGCTGCTCACAGTACAATTCGGGGCGCCCCGCTGGTCCCGGGCCCCGTGGAGCCCGCAGTGGGGGCCGTCCCGTGTTTAGTCGCTGCTTCCCGCCCGCCGCTGCCAGGGAGCCGGCCGCACCGCCGCTCGCAGCCCTGGGAAGGGCTCGGGCCGCCCAGCAGGAAGGACGGGGGCCCACGGGCCTGCTCCTCAAGGGAAAGATGGAAGGAGATGGCGACGGGGGAGGGAGGCTGTCCCTCCTCCGAGGCCCCTGCGAGAGACGGGGATGGAGCTCTCAGCTCCCAGCAGCCAGGGCCCCGGGGCCGGGACAGATGGTGGGATTTCGAGGATTTGACAAGCCTGTTGATCTTAGCAAAACACAACCACTGTTAAGAAGTAAGTTAGGTACGCTTCCAATTAAATAGACAGAATCAAAGACACAGGTAACAGCCCTACCCGGCCGGGGTGGCTCAGTGGATAGAGCATCGGCCTGCGGACCAAAGGGTCCCGGGTTCGATTCCGGTCAAGGGCACGTACCTCCGTTGCAGGCTCCTCCCCGCCCAGGGCCCTGGTTGGGGCGTGTGCAGGAGGCAACCCATCGATGTGTCTCTCTCACATCGATAGTTCTCTCTGTCTCTCCCTCTCTCTTCTACTCTCCCTAAAAGTCAATGAAAAAATACCCTCAGGTGAGGATTAAAAATAATTTTAAAAATAACAACAACAAAAACCCCACAAAGATATCGGGCTGAGTTCCGTACGTTGAGTCCACACGATGCAGAGAACAGCGGAATCCCGCAGCCCGTCTGCGGCCGCGCCCTCGCCAGCCCCACAGCCCGCCCCTGGCGCTGGCGGCTGGGGATGGACAGGAGGGGGTATTTACACCGTGGAAACGGGCCACGTGACAGCCCGCGGCCGCGCCCTCGCCAGCAGGGACCTGCAGGTTCCCTCTCGGGTGCAAATACTTGTGTCCGGCCGCCTGCAGGAGGAGGCGTGCGGCGAGGCTGGTGTCTGCCGGTCCCGGCCCGTTAGCCCCGCGCAGACCCGGCCTGAGCGGAGGCGCCAGGGCCGTAGCGATGGGCGTGGGGGCTCTGTGTGCGCTGTGGACCCCGGGCCGAGGCTGCATGTGCAGGGCGGGGAGCCGGCGCCTTCACACTCTGCCGTTTGTCCCCACAGTTTACTGCTGCGCGTCATTCCCTAGTCACGCCAGGCGCTTCTGAGGACGCCGCCGGAGCTGCCCGCACCTGCGCCCGCTGTCCGGCCGACGCGGTGCCCCGGAGCGGGGCCCTGGGCCGGGGCTCACTCCCTGTGGGACTCACTCCCTGTGGGACTCACTCACTCCCTGCGGGACTCACTCCCTGCGGGACTCACACCGACGCCATCGCAGCTGGGCTTTGCCTGCGGCTGCCGGGCTCCCGGAGGCGCGAGGCCTTTAGCGTGAATCCTCGGCGGTGGGCTCGGCCTGCCGACTGTCCCCGTCGCCGAGCTGCACCTGTCCCTGCGAGAGCCTGGTTTTACTCAGTTCTTACTCGTTCGTCTCTCTCTCGTTCGCTCTTCGGTTGCAGAGTCGTGTCCCCCCCCCCCTCCCCCCCCCGGTTTTCCCTGAAACCAGATTGTGCCCACCAAGCGGCCGGTGAGGCCCGTCGGGTAGAAACGCTCTGCCCACCTGGTAACGCTGAGCGCCTCCCCCGGCTATAAATGCTGTGGGAACCCCAACTCCTGGCCTGTGCCTGTGTGTCCCGGACACGCCGGACCGTGTCTGAGGGTGTGTGCCGGGTTTCCCATGAGCCTCTGCCACCGTGCAGGCCGTTTCCCCGGAGAAAAGGGAGGAAGGAGGGGTCCCCTCCTCCGTTCGCTGCGCATCCAGCCGCTGTCCCCCAGCACGGGGGGCTGGCGGGCGGCCGGCCGGGGCCAGCGTCGGGCGTCAGCGTGGACAGCGCGTGGCCTGCCTGGGTTTCTCTGGGGCTCCCCCTGGAAAGGAAGGAACCACGGCCCCATCTGACACGTGCCAGTCTGGAGGCGTGTGCCAGGGGGATGAGGTCCCGGGGGTGACAGCCACGGCCCGGAGCGGCGTGCTGCCCTGCCCTCTCGGCCCGAGAAAACGCGTCCATCCGCGGAGAGGGCGGCCCCGAGGCCCCGAGGCAGCCGGGCAGCGGGGAGCCCCCCTGTTGCGACTCAGGCTGAGGATGGACGCCGCGCTGGCTCAGACTCACCTCTGTTTCCGTGCAAAGGTCCCTGGGTCGGAGGAGCCTGCGTGTTTCTCTCGTACACACTGAGTGGCCAGATGATGATGATCTCTGAACGCATAACCTGGCCACTCGGTGTAGATACTATAGAATAAAAGGCTAATATGCAAATTGTCCCCTCGACCAGGAGTTCGACCAGCAGGCAAGCCAGCCAACCACCCATGTCCCCTCTCCCTGGCCAGGCTGGCCGGACCTCACCCATGCACGAATTCGTGCACCAGGCCACTAATTTTATACACACACACACACACACACACACACACACACACTGAGTGGCCAGATGATGATGATCTCTGAATGCATAACCTGGCCACTCGGTGTATGTCCTATATCATAAAAGGCTAATATGCAAATTGTCCCCTCGACCAGGAGTTCAACCAGCAGGCAGGCCGGCCAACCGTCCATGTCCCCTCTCCCTGGCCAGGCTGGCCAAACCCCACCCATGCACGAATTCGTGCACCAGGCCACTAATTTTATACACACACACACACACATACACACACACACACATACACACACACACTGAGTGTCCAGATTATTATGCATTCAGAGATCATCATCATCTGGCCGCTCAGTGTATATATATCTTTATATTTTACCTCACCCTAAGATGTTTCCCATTGATTTTAGAGAGTGGAAGAGAGAGGGGAAGACAGAGAGACATCAACATGAGAGAAACACACTGATTGGTTGCCTCCTGCACGTGCCCCAACCAGGGCCTGGGATGGAGAGGAGCCTGCAACCGAGGCACGTGCCTTTGACTGGAATCGAACCCGGGACCCTTCCATCCGCAGGCCAACGCTCTATCCACTGAGCCACACCGGCCAGGGCCGACATATACATACACGTATTTTTAATGCCACTGCTCAAAGTAAGAAAAAGCATTGGTGTTTTCTCACGCGTGTGACTGTCGTCTGGCGATTGCGGTGAAAATGTTAGCGATGACGGTGGGAATTCCCGCAGCGGACACCGAATTGATAATAAAGACGCATAGGCTAGCACTGGCAGAGCTAGAGCTTCATATAACCGACCTAGTGCCGTGCTGGTGGGAGAAACGCACACATCCGGGAGGTGACAGAAATTACAGGGACACAGACCCGGGAGGCGGTACCTGTCTGTCTTCTGCGTTGAAATAAAGACCTTCTGCCTGGTAAGTAGGTCATTCGCCCTCCAGTCACCAAGGGGGAGTCTGCACAGGGGAGGGGAGGTGTCCCTCACGCTGAGGAAAGCACCGGGTTAGGGTTAGGGTTAGGGCTTAGGGTTAGGAGTTAGTGTTAGGGTTAGGGTTTTAGGGTTAGGGGTTAGTGTTAGGGTTAGGGGTTAGGGCTAGGGTTAGGGTTAGGGTTAGGGTTAGGGGTTAGGGCTAGGGTTAGGTTAGGGGTTAGGGCTAGGGTTAGAGTTAGGGGTTAGGGTTAGGGGTTAGGGTTAGGGGTTAGTGTTAGGGTTAGGGGTTAGGGCTAGGGTTAGGGGTTAGGGTTAGGGTTAGGGTTAGGGTTAGGGGTTAGTGTTAGGGTTAGGGTTAGGGCTTAGGGTTAGGGTTAGGGCTAGGGCTAGGGTTAGGGTTAGGGGTTAGTGTTAGGGTTAGGGGTTAGTGTTGGGGGTTAGGGTTAGGGGTTAGGGCTAGGGTTAGGGTTAGGGGTTAGGGTTAGGGTTAGGGGTTAGGATTAGGGGTCAGTGCTAGGATTAGGGTTAGGGCTAGGGTTAGGGTTAGGGTTTGGGGTTAGGGTTAGGGTTAGGGGTTAGGGAAGGCGAAGGGTCTTGCGTGTAATGACAGCAAGCGAGGGTGTGGGCGGCGGTTGGTGGAGGAGAGGGCAGGACGCGTCTGCAGCGACGGTAGGGTTAGGGTTAGGGCTAGGGTTAGGGTTAGGGTTAGAGTTAGTGTTCGGGTTAGGGGTTAGGGTTAGGGGTTAGGGTTAGGGTTAGAGTTAGTGTTCGGGTTAGGGGTTAGGGTTAGGGGTTAGGGTTAGTGTTAGGGTTAGGGGTTAGGGAAGGCGAAGGGTCTTGCGTGTAATGACAGCAAGCGAGGGTGTGGGCGGCGGTTGGTGGAGGAGAGGGCAGGACGCATCTGCAGCGACGGTAGGGGAGGGCAGGGGGCCATTGCTCTCCGCGGTAGGTTCGTAGGCAAATGTCCTGCAAGAAACGCGTGGAACTGGGGGTGAGGGCTGGGAGCCAGCTCACCTCAGGGGCGTCAGGCCCCACACCCTGGCCCATGTGCCCTGGCCTCGGGTGAGACGTGGGTGTGGGACAGCACCTGGGGTGTCTGTCCCCCGGGTGGGGTGATGCAGGCTGCGTGACACGCAGGGCGACGCGGTGAGCGCATTGGAGGTCACACAGGCTGCGGCACTGCTCCTGGGATGCGAACCCTCGGGGACCTGCCAGGTGCGCTCAGAGACGCTTCCTTTTCCTTGCGTCTCAGCTGTTTGATTCCCAGCTCAGCCTGGGCACCCAGCTCCGTGGGGGTCATTTATCCCCTGATAAACCGACACGAGAACGGTCTCTTCTCCATCACGGTACACGGACCAGCAAGGCCCGAGCCGGTGTGGCTCAGTGGATAGAGCATCGGCCTGCAGACCACAGGGCCCCGGGTTTGATTCCGGTCAAGGGCACGCACCTCAGTTGCAGGCTCCTCCCCGCCCCGTTCCCTGGCCAGGGCGCGTGCAGGGGGCAACCAACCGATGTATGTCTCTCACATTGATGTCTCTCTGTCTTTCCCTGTCTTCCACTCTCCCTAAGCATCATGGGAAATGTTCTCAGGTGAGGCTTAGCAACAACAAAAGGTCCGCTGAAAGGACGCGGATGTGAGTGGCCTATGTTTTCTGAAGTGAGACCAGGGCCAAGGCTAAAGGGACGTTAGCGCCGCCTTACCCTTCAGCTACGATCGATGGGGGTCAAGTCTGACCTTCTCCCCGGGCCCGGGGGCGGGGGCGGTGGAGGAGCCGCAGTGCCTGTGCGAGCTGGCGGTCGGTCGGGAAGGGTGTGCGTCTCGGGTCACGGGGCGTGGCCCTGTCACGCGGAGGCCCGGGGTTATTCGGTTGCAGGGGACGCTCCCCGTCCCCAGAGGACACGGTTTGGTGCCGTCTGGTGCGGCGGGCTCACTGTGTTGGCGACGCTATCAGTTGCTGTGGATTGGGGTCCACAGGAGGACACTGCTGTTCACAGCTTTCGTAACGCGCGTCCTCCGATTCCAGACGTTAGCCCATTGGCAGACGCTCGGTTTTCACCACAAAACAGGCTCTTCCCGGTGGGGGTAGGCTTGTCTGGCACACGCGAGGAGAGGCGGTGAGGGCTGGTCACAGGAATGGGGCGCACAGCCAGCTGTCAGCTGTCCGGGTTCATCCATCCCAGGGCGCTTCCTCTTCCCTCACTCTCAGTCTGTGTGTCCCTGTGTGTGTGCACACATGTGTGCGTGTCCACATGTTCGCACATGTGTGATCCTGTGTGCAAGCACATATGCACACGCGTGGCCCTCTGTGCTTACACATGTATATGTCGGTGTTCCTGTGTGTTCCTGTGTTTGTACATGTGTGGTCTCTGTGTTTGCGGTCCTGTGCGTATGTGCACGTGTGTGTGTATCTGTGTGCACCTGTGTATGAGTGGGTGTGTTACCCCCTTCATCACCCAGCAAACACACATGGAGCAGGAGGGGAGCTGAGAACAGATTGCTCCGTGCGGTTGCCACGGTGAAGTGACAACAAGCAAACCTCAAGGCTCCGGTGAGGACAAAGGTCCTGGCTTCCCTGGGAGGCTCGGCGTCGCCCGTGCTCCCAGTCGCGGCTCCGTCTCTCCCACAGCGACACCTTCCCGGAAGCTGCGATTAAACATCACTTCCTTCTGTGTATCCTGCCTCTGCACGCTCTGAGTCACCTTCCTTCTTCCTCCTAAGGGAACTAGAAACGTTCATAACTGGGAGGACGCTGAGTAAAAGTCAGCAGGGTGGACCCCCCGCGAACCTCCCGCTCCGCCTGGTTAGCAAGCAGCTGAGAGCCGGACCCAGCTGCGTGGGGACCAGTGCTGTCCCTGCTCAGTCCGTCCACCAGGGGGAGCCCTGAGCGTCCACCAGGGACCAGCATCCCGAGAAGGGAAGGCGCTCACAGCTGCTGAGCCCCCGGCCCAGGCTCCGGGCGAGGCCCTCTCCCCACCAAGCAGGGAAGGCGAGGCCACACGGGGGTGGGGGCTGTGCTCGGAGGGCCCACTCCGCCCAGGCAGCGGGAGGAGGGAAAGGCCAGCGGGCTGTGCCGCCCCAGCACCTCCAAACCGGCCAGCTGGCCGCAGGGTGAGGCGGGGACCCCAGGCCGGAGACGCGCAGTGAGCGGCCAGTGGGCTCTGCTAGTCCTCCCTGCTGGTCGGTGGGACGGCCAGCCTTCCACGTGGGTCGGTCTCGGCAGAGCGCAGGCACCAGCTCACCGTGAGCCCTGCCTGGTGTGGCTCCGCGGATGGAGCGTGGGCCCGCAGACCCGAGGGTCTGGGTTCGATTCCCAGTCAAGGGCACACACCTGGGTTGCAGACCCCATCCCAGCCCGTCGGGGCAAGTGTGCAGGAGGCAACTGATCAGCGTGTCTCTCTCTCATCGATGTCTCCCTCTCCCTCTCTCTCTACTCCCTCCCTTCCACTCTCTCAAATTCAATAGGAAAAAAAGATATTCTTGGGTGAGGCTTAACCAAAACACAGGTGCTGACCACCTGTGGGTGCCAGGCGCCGGCGAGCGGTCCAGGCGGGGAGGGGGAACGGAGCGGGCAGGGGACCCGTGCCGACAGGTCAGGATTAGCTCCAGGTCTGCCCCGCCCAGCAGAGCTCAGCCGTGAGCGTCCTAAGGCCAGCCCTGGAGTCACTGCACCTCAGGTCCTTGCTCTGGAGCAGGCGGCCCCCCTGCCCCCCCCCCCAGCACTCTGAACCCCGGGACCCCGTGCGGTCCGGCACCCAGCGCCCTGAGATGAGGCAGTGGAGACGCGTGCTCCCGCGTGTATAGTGTGTTCCCTGGAGGCATGGACGTTTCCCGCGAGCCTCGCCCATCCTGGGTGCGTGGGGAACGGGCAGAGGGGAGGCCATGAGCAGACGGTGGCCTGTGCACCCCCCATGTGACGGCGTCGACATCGCCACTCCAGCGGGCAGACGACACGGGAGAATGCGGAGCCAGTCACGCCTCACCGGGTGTGCGGGCTGGCGTGCACGACTCGCCCACGAATTGTCTTTGCAGAGTTTGATCGACGGGAGGGGGCAGCCCGGTACCCGGATCTGTGATCGGGCCAACCTTATCCGGAGGAGTCGGGCTGAGGCAGCGGGCGGAGTGGCCTGGGGGGAGCCTGGCTCCGAGCGCCCGTGACGGGGGGCCCTTCTCACACACACAGCTGTCGCCCCGCTCAGGAAGCTGACGGCACGGCCCTTTCCGAGGAGCGTGGGAGACACTCCGGAAGCGCCCGCTTTGGGGTCACCCTCCCTCCGCTAACCTGAGAGAACGCCCTCCGGTGTTACCCTGGCTCCCCGGACCGCAGTCACGCGCAGTCCACGCGGGGCCCTGCGGCAGGACTCCGGGACCGGGCACGTCCCAGGCTGGTCTGTCACGGGAGGTCACACGTGGACAGAGACACGCGGGCTGTCCCGGCACCTCGCCCAACCCACCGAGGAGCGGGCCGCCCTCCTCCCGCCGCCTCATCCCGGGGCCGGGGCAGCCTCCTCGGGCCTCCGGACGCCTGGGCCTCGGTTCCCGGCCTCGGGGCCAGCGCTCGGCCCAGCCTCGGTGTGGCTGCTCTTTTCTTTTAAAGCATTTTATTCCCTGAAGAGTTTTCACTGCTCGTTTGCTCAGTAAACTCTCTTTACTTTTTAAATATATATATATATTTAATTTATTTCAGAGTGGGAGAGAAAAGAGAGAAACATCCATGATGAGAGAGAATCATGAATCGGCTGCCTCCTGCCCGCCTCCTACTGGGGATGGAGCCCACAACCTGGGCCTGGGCCCTGACCGGGGATCGAACCGTGACCTCCTGGTTCCTAGGTGGACGCCCAACCACTGGGCTCGCCGGTTAGGCTGGGCTTTAGGGCAGATCTGTGGTGTGTGAGCTGCACTTGAGGCTAAGAACCCAGTATCTACAGAGAGAGAGAGAGAGAGAGAGAGAGAGGAAAACAATATATGAAAATCCCTGCTTCAAAGCCTACAGGCTGTGGATCCTGAAACCCAGGCCATGCGCCTGCCCTGAGCTTGTCCAGTTTGGGGAGAGGGGGTGCCGGGGACAGTGGCACCTGCCCGCAGACGGGTAACAGGTCAGGACAGCAGCCGCACGGCCGCGCCGCCGTGGGTCCCAGCGCGGTCCTCGGGGTCCTCAGACCTCGCCCGCCCCTCGGTGCGGATGTTCCTCTCTCCGGACGAGGCGGCCACGGGCTGCAGGGACGGCGTGGCTCGAGGCCGCAGGAAAGGCCCCTAGTTGTTGACATTGATGCGAAAGGCGGGGAGCAGCCCGCGGAGTCCGGAGGGAGGGAGTCCGTAACGCCGCAGGGCAGGCGTCCGGGCTTCTGCACGTGTTGGAGGGACCTCCGCCCCGCCAGGGTTGACTCCTCTCATGGGCCTGCGTACTCCGTCACAGGGACGGACGGGGCGGGCACCTGGGTGCTGCGGGCGGCGGGGCAGCGACGGCCATGGAGCCCGCCGGTGTCTCAGGGCCCAGCCCGGGCTGCGCGGCTGGAGCGGCCTGCCCTTCCGTCCCTCCGTCCGTCCAAGGCGTGGCAGCGGCCCAGCCTCCTCAGAGAGGTGGGGTATTCATGCCGCAGCCCTGGCGCCCTCCAATTCAGAGTCTCCCAACAAAGGCCAGGAAGGAGGGGAGAAGGGGCCCTGTGGCCGCACTCGCTGGCACGCCTGCCTGCCTGCCTCGCGCACGGGGAACAGCCCTCCTCTGTGCGGCCTCTGCTCGGAGCCTGCGAACTCTCTGCAACTTCTGTCCTGTGCTTCCTGTGGTGGCTGGGTCCCCAGTACACCAGCCAGCTCGCTCTGCCTCTCCTTTCTGTCATCTCTGCTCGTCCGCTGTCCATGTCGCGTGTGGCCCCGCTGCTGAGAGCCACTGAGTCCCTGACCCTGAGCTGCTGAGAGCCACTGAGCCCCTGACCCTGAGCTGCTGAGAGCCACTGAGCCCCTGACCCTGAGCTGCTGAGAGCCACTGAGTCCCTGACCCTGAGCTGCTGAGAGCCACTGAGTCCCTGACCCTGAGCTGCTGAGAGCCATTGAATCCCTGACCCTGAGCTGTGAGAGCCACTGAATCCTGACCTGAGCTACTGAGAGCCACTGAGCCCCTGACCCTGAGCTGCTGAGAGCCACTGAGTCCCTGACCCTGAGCTGCTGAGAGCCACTGAGCCCCTGACCCTGAGCTGCTGAGAGCCACTGAGCCCCTGACCCTGAGCTGCTGAGAGCCACTGAGCCCCTGACCCTGAGCTGCTGAGAGCCACTGAGTCCCTGACCCTGAGCTGCTGAGAGCCACTGAGTCCCTGACCCTGAGCTGCTGAGAGCCACTGAGCCCCTGACCCTGAGCTGCTGAGAGCCACTGAGTCCCTGACCCTGAGCTGTGAGAGCCACTGAGTCCTGACTCTGGAGCGCGGGCGTGGGGAGTGCGCACCGGCCGCGGGCCTTTGTCCTTTCGGCATCTGGTCCTCCCTTGCAGGGACGGGTGCTCCACACAGCACCTCGGACCCCAGCCCAGCCCAGCCCTCTCTCCCAGCCTCCACAGGCAGGGCTCGCCTAGACCGGGAGGTGCTGAAGTTTAAAATCTATGTCTATATTAAATCTTTTTAAAAACTTATTTTTATTAACTTCAGAGAGAAAGAGAGAGAGAGAGAGAAACATCAATGAGGAGAGAGAACCATGGACCGGCTGCCTGCTGCCCGTCCCACACGGGATCAAGCCCACAACCAGGGCATGTGCCCTGACCGGGACTCGAACCGTGACCTCCTGGTTCACGGGTCGATGCTCAACCCCTGAGCCACGCCGGCCGGGCTGTTTCCACATTAAATTTAAAAACGACAACTCGGGTGCGGAGCTGCGCCCGCCTGCCCTTCCGACATCGGCGTCAGCGCGAGCTTTGCCCGCCCTCCCAGACCACAGACCCAGGGGCGTGAGGAAGAAATGACTCGCGCAGCTTAGCGTGTCTCCCCGTGGCCCGACGGCTGTGCCGAGTGGCCAGGTTGTCCCCAGCGTCAGCGCCACCGTGAGAGGAGCGCGACGGCGATGGCGAGTCACCCCGCCCCCGGCAGGGCCCCCAGCATCAGGGCCCCCAGCCCCCGGCCCGGAGACGCTGCCTCCTCCGTGGACGGGAAGGTCCTCCCCTCAGGTCATCGCCTGTGAGACCAGAGCTCCCTGTCCCGCGAGTGAAGGCGGGGCCAGCCCGGGGCTGCGGGGACAGGGTCCGTGCCCCCGTCAGGCCACACGCCACCGGCCGGGGAGCAGCTGTCCCAAGTCCCCGCCCGCATCCTTTAGGCCTCAGTTTGTTCCGATGTTTAAACCCTTTAAAGAACCCACTTCCCTTCAGCCCAGGGCAGGCTGGGCCCGTGCCTTCCCAGGCCACGGGGCGGCTCTGTAACGTGTGACCGCCGCCCCGTATGGACCAAAAGCCAAAGGCTGGCTCGCGATGCCGTGATTTTTGAGGGGATTTCGCTCTCGGTCACACACAGGCGCCTGTGGCTCCCCCACGTCGGGTGTCTCTGGGGGAAGCTATGTGTGCCTCCCTCGCACCCCAACCTCCATGTTTCCGCTGGGTCTGCGGGGTGGAGGACGCGTGCGGGGCGGCGCAGGGAGGCGCGGGGCCGGAGGTGTGGCTGACGTGGCCTGTGTCCTCGCCCTGACCCCGCAGCGAGCCCGCCCCTGGGGCCCGGCGGCCCCTGCGCGGACGGGGTCCCTGCGGTGCCCGCGGAGGCCGAGGAGACGGTGTCTGTGAGCAGCTGTTTCGCGTCCGAGGACACGACGGAGGACTCGGGGGTGATGAGCTCGCCCTCGGACATCGTCTCCCTGGACTCCCAGCACGACAGCACCAAGTCCCGGGATAAGTGGGCCACGGACCAGGAGGACGGCAGCGACCAGGACCTGGTGGGGACCCCGGAGCTGGGTCCGCCCAAGAGCCCCGCGTGGGAGAGAGACGGCCCTGGGCACTGGCATTCCAGGTGAGTGGGGAGGGGCGGGGGAGGGAGGGGAGACGTCATTGGCCACAGTGACCCAACAGAGGCTCCCTAAGTGTCTAGTGCCCACCAGGGGCCCCCCCCAGGGCCCCCTCCTGATCCACAGCCACGTCTGCACACTCCCCACACGGGCCTGCGTCGGTAACCATGCAGAGCGATGTCTTGTTAGTTTATACCCGTTTATAAGCACTGTCTTTCTTTTAAACACATATATATGTTTGAGGTCTGTTGCACGATATTCGTGTAAGAATAGGCCTTCCTTTCCCTGGCTTTGCTCCCGGCCGCCTGGGAGCCGGCAAGTCCTCGCTCCCGACAGGAGCACCGCTCCGGTAGCTCCCTCCACCCCCTCCCTCCCCCTCATAGCAGGCATCCCGCCCGGGCCAGCCACTCCCCGCCTGCATATGCAAATTAACCATCCAGCTTTGTTGGGTTAATTTGCATACTCACTCCTGATTGGCTGTGGGCATAGCAGAGGTACGGTCAATTTACATCTTTGTCTATTATTAGGTAAGAGATTATTGATATCAGAGAGGAAGGGAGAGGGAGAGAGAAACATCAATGATGAGAATCATGGATCGGCTGCCTCCTGCACGCCCCACACTAGGGATCGAGCCTGCAACCCCGGGCATGTGCCCTGGCCAGGAATCGAACCGTGACCTCCTGGTTCATAGGTCAGTGCTCAACCGCTGAGCCACGCCGGCCAGGCAACACTGTCATTCTCTTAGTGTACGTTTCCCCTCAACATCCTGTGTGCAAGGTTTATCCAAGATGATATGTCATTAGTGCGTGTATTTTCCCATTTTTTAATGAAAGGACACGTAGGTGGTTGAGGTTCCCTGGCTGGACATAATGAGCAAGGTGTATGTAGGTCTCTATTTGCACATAGGGGGTTTTCTAGAAGAGAAATGATTCGACTCCCAGAAAAACTCATTTTTTAAACACATTTTTATTGACTTCAGAGAGGAAGGGAGAGGGAGAGAGACATAGAAACATCTATGATGAGAAAGAATCATGGATCGGCTGCCCTCTGCACGCCCCACACTGTGGACCGAGCCCACAACCTGGGCATGTGCCCTGACCGGGCATCAAACCGTGACCTCCTGGTTCATAGGCTGACGCTCAACCACTGAGCCACGCCGGCCAGGCTGCCCCTCATTCTTGTCAGCAAGGGAGCGGCGAGCCCCGTTGGGGCGCCCACCCTGTGCCCTCTGCCCCTGCCCCAGGGGGAGTGGGCCGCTCCCCTCTCTGGGCGGACGCTGGTTCGAGCTCACCGTTGTCCTTTGCCCTCATCATGGCGGCAGCGACGCCCTGACGGTCGCCACGCCCCCGTAGCCACGCCCCGAGTGAGAAAATGCCGCTGGTCATGTGTGTCCGGCCTGTGCGGCTCGGAACCTAACCGTCTGGGCTGTGTTTGTTCTTTGTTTTCTTGGTCTTAAGCCAAAACACACTGTCCATAAGAACCGTGTCTGAGGGCCGGGGTGTGTCGGGGCTGGAGCCCGGGGCGAGCGCCCGCGGGGCTGCTGGGCGCTGAGCTGAGCCGGCGCTTCCTGCCACGGGCCCTGCTGCTCGTGCAGGGCCGCCGCCCTCCCGCCCAGGGACAGAGCTTCCCTCGGCCTTCGGGGGAGAGGGGGGTGCAGGCCCTGAGGACCCTCGGGGGGAGGGGCTGCGGTGGGGGAGGAGGGAGAGGCAGCCCCACCTCCTCCTGAGTCTCCTGTGGGAAGGAAAGCCCAACGGGGCCGTTGGCGCTGCTCTGGGCTTTGCCGGGTGATCCGTTCACGCCGAGTCCAGGGCCTGGAGCCGCGGCCCAGCAGGGCCCCAGGAAGAGCCAGCGGCGGGCGATCGTGGCCCCCAGGCCCGGCGGCGAGGGGCCGGCACCCCCGCTGGCCCTGCCCCTTTGGGAAGGAACACGCTTGCTCGTTAGAGGACCAAAGGCGATTTAAAACGTTGCCCACTTAGAAGAGCGTCTTACCCCTCAAGCTGCTTTGGATCAGGACGCACACAATTCTGAAAACAGACAGCACGGTCCCGGAGGAGTTCAGCAGCTCGCGCCGGTGGCAGGTGACCGGCTTGCTGTCTCTGCCGGGGCCGCCGGCGTGTGCTGTGTGGGGTCACCACGCCGTTGTAACGGACGGCTGGCCCTGCAACTGCACGGGAGAGGGTTGGGGCGCCAGCCCCCTGCAGGTGAAAACCCAGGGGTGCCTTTCGACTCCCGGGTCGTGGTTGCCCCTGAGTGTCTGCAGGGGGTGTTGGGAGGAGGCCCTGGGGGCCAGGAGAGGGAGCCGTTCCTCCTGCCGCTGCCGTCAGCCTCGCCGGCCTCATGGTTCCCGTTTCCTGGTGAGGGCCCGGGACGCACGGCCTGTGGGTGGCAGAGGCTGTCCCTCCAAGCCCTGCCCCTCCGCCACCTGCCCAGCATGCTGGTTAAGCCACGTAGAAGCATGCCATGGGCCACATTGGGCCACGTGTCCCCGCGCCAGGCCAGAGCCCGTGGCCTCCACCGCCGGAGGGAGCCGCCTCGTGGGCTCAGGAGCCTCCTGGCTGGGTGGGCGGGGCTGGGGGTGAGGAGTCCAGCCCCGGCCGCCAGGTGCCTCTGCAAACGTGGCCGCTCGGTGGCCTGGCTCCTCATCCCCCTCCCCGGCAGGTGCCAGGTGTGGCGAACACGGCGCAGGTCGGCACACAGACCCCCGGCGTGTCGGCGTGTCTGTGATGGCGGACTTTGGACGGCGGGGTGGGTGGGAGCAGGTGTGGTCAGGGAGCTGCTGACCCTTCGGGGCCACGCCCCCACGTGCACCCCACGCCACCTGCGTCAGAGCAGCTCCGGGGACCGCAGGGCGCAGGGAGTGGGGAGCGGCACGGGTTTGAACGGGAGCTGGGCCTTCCGTGGATGTTTCTAGAAAGGATGCGTGGGATGAGAGCCGAGGGGAATGCGGCGCTTCCTTGTCTGTGCTCTGCCCTAGAGCTGAGAGAGCCACAGCAGCCCCGGAGGCCGACGGGGGCCTGCCCATCGCCGGGCAGTGGGAGCAGACCCTGGCCGGCCTCGACGAGGACCTGGAAGGTGAGAACTTGGCCTGTGCGGACACACGAGATCCCTGCCCACTGGCTCTGAGGCTGTCTCTTGGAGCGCACGGGTGATTCCTCCACCAGGGGGCGCTGCGGAAGGAGGGGCTGTTCAGTCAGCAAAGGGTGACCCTCCAGGCCTCCAGCTGAGGCCTCCTGGTATGGGCAGGGCTCCTCGGAGGCGGGGGAGGGAGGGAGGCTGTGACTGGCCCTTAGCAAGTGCAGTGGCACTGAAATGCATGTGAAGACCGTGCCACAGGAGCCTGGGAGCCCCATCGCTGGGCGCGGGCGGTCCTGGGCGCGGGAGGTCCTGGGCGCGGGAGGTCCTGGGCGCGGTGGGTCGCTGACCCTGTGCTCGCTCCGTCGCAGGGATGGACGACAGTTATGAGACCGACAGCAGCTCCGTCACCGGCTCCCTCGGCAGCGCATCTGGTCACCACGTGCAGGGCGCCATCCTCGCCGGTGAGGCCGACGCCATCCCCGTGACCTTCATCGGGGAGGTCCTGGATGACCCCGTGGAGTCGGGGCCGTTTTCCAACAGAAACAACAACGCCGGGTCTTTCGACCGGGGGAGCGTGGCCAGCGGGTGGGCCGGCCAGCCGCCCGCCCAGGGGGAGGCCCCGCAGCAGGGAAGGAGGGGGCCCGAGGGGCCCGGCGCCCAGGACGTCGGGAAGGAGGTCCGAGCGGCCTCGCCCGACCCCCGTAAAGATGTGAACCCCGTGAAAACGGAGCCCAGCGCGACCTCGGAGCCTCCCAGGCCCGACCGGAGCGCCAAGGAGCCAGGCCAGGGGCGCGGCGCCGGCCCCCGCGGGCGGACGCAGGCCGCCGAGCCCGCCGACCCGCGGCCGGGGCCGGGGCAGGCGGCCGACGACAGGAAGGCCGTCTCGGCACCTCCGTCCTGGTATCAGCGGGGCCAGAACCCAGGCGGGAGTTTCGGGCTTAAGCACGGCCTCACCACGTACAAAATCGTCCCCCCGAAGTCGGAGATGCGGTGTTACGACCGGGGGGTGTCGCTGTCCACGGGCGCCATCAAGATCGACGAGCTGGGCAACCTGGTGAGTCCCCACGGGAACGGGGGCAGGACCGCGGCCTGCACGCCCTCTGCTCTCGAGAAAGAAAGGCAGACCCTGGGCCACGTGCGGGCGCTCCCGAGGTCCGGCTCCACGGAGAAGCTCCCGGGCCGGCCCCCCTCCCCCGCCGCCCCGGCCACGGCGCAGCATCCAGCAGGCGGCCTCGGGGCGGAGCCCGGCTCCCCGGCCCCCGCAGGGACATCGCCCCAGCAGCCGGCTGCCCGCCAAGGAGAGGGCCGCTGTCCCCAGCCCGGGGCCCGCCCGCCGCCTCCGGCAGCCACCTGTCACACGAAGGTGCCAGCAGCGAGCGCCTCCCAGGTCCTGTTCCTCAAGCCTCAGAGGAGGACGTCGAGTCAGTACGTGGCCTCCGCCATCGCCAAGCGCATGGGGCCCCCCAGAGCCCAGGCCGACGCGGCGGGGAGGCCGGGCGGAGCCGGGAAGCCCTGGGAGGACGGACCGCCTCGCGCCAGGAGAGACGCCACGGCCCCCAGCCCACGCCCGGGGCCACACGCGTGTACAGAGGAGGCCGCGGCCCCCTGCGGTCGCCTGCCCACAGCCCACAGGGGAGAGCCAGCAGAACCGGCGGCGGGAGCCCTGCCCCGGGGCCCGGCGGGCAGCCCTCCCGGGGGGCCGTCTGCTCAGGACTGTGCTGCGGGCGCCCACCGCGGGCCCTCCCTCCCCCTCGCCACCGCCGCCCGGAGGGACCGTGACTCCGTGGGACCAGGCTGTGGTTCGGGTGGAAAGCAGAGCCCGAGGGACCGCAGCACCGGCTCAGCCTGGGACCCCAAAGGCACGCCGGACGGCACCGGGAGCCCACCGCCCCGCCCGGGGGATGACCGGGCTCCCGGCAGGTCCCTGGTGAATGGCTCCCGGTGGGCCCCGGAGCACAGCGAGCCCCCCTCCTCCCCGAGGGCATCCAGCAGCGACAGCCACGCCGCCCCCGAGCTGGAGGGGAGGCCCGGGGTGCTGTGCACAGAGATTCGCGAGGCCGACGACTCGCCGCCCCCCAGCATCTTCGGGCCAAAGAAGAAGTTTCGCCCCGTGGTCCAGAGGCCAGCGCCCAAGGACACCTCCCTGCACAGCGCCCTGATGGAGGCCATCCACTCGGCCGGCGGCAGGGACGGGCTGCGCAAGGTGAGCAGCAGGCCTGGGGGGCACGGCCTCCCCCCTCCCCTGTGGGCCTCCCTCCTCCCCCCTCCCGTGTGGGCTCCGGGGTGCAGGGGCAGCGGGGAGGATGTGAACAAGGGGACGGAGTGTCTGAGCAGAACCACCGAAGACATAAAGCGGATGTGGGGCTTGTCCGCAGCCCCTTCAGGCCCCCGACTGCCCGGAAGGCGCCCCAGGAGCCCGGGAGTGGAGGCCGGGCAGTCACGCAGCTGCTCCTCGGGCAGCAGAGGGTGGAGGTGGACAGGCGGGCCGGGCGGCTCCTGCCGACACTCCTCAACAACAGGAGGGCGTTTTGCCTTGGCCGGTGGCGCAGTGGTTAGAGCTTCAGCCTGCACACCCAGGGGTCGCGGGTTTGACCCCGGCCCCGGTCGGGGCGTGCGCAGGAGGCAGCCCATCCATGTGTCTTTCTCAGACATATCGGTGTTCCTTTCTCTCTCTCTCCCTCTCTCTCTCTCTCTCTCTCTCTCTCCTCCCTTCAACTCTATCTAAAATCAGAGGAAATGTCCTCGGGTGAGAGTTAAAAAGCACAACAGGAACACGTTTAGGGCACGCCTCCCCTCACCCCTCACCTGTGGGCCCTCACCCAGGCAGGTAACCACACAGACCTTCCCTCCCTCCCCTGCCGCACCGCGTACGGCGGTCCCTCCTGGGTCCGAGGTGAGTGCGGGGCCCAGGAGGTCACCCCTGAGGCTGCCGAGCCAGGGGAGCGCCGAGCGTCTCCTCCAGGCTTTAGAGGGGAAACTGAGGCAGGTGCGTCCCAGGACCTGGCCCAGGTCACACTGCGCCGGTGGGACCCGGGACTCCACCAGGTCTGCGGCCCTGGAAGCCAGCAGCCGTGGCCGGAGGGGCCCGAGGTGAGGGGCCGGCATCGGGGCCCCCAGTGCACGGTGGTCATGTTCAGACAAGGTCCGTGTGGACGGCGTGGGCTTAGAACGGGGGAGAGCCCTGCCTCCTGCAGGCAGGGCTGTGGGACGCGTGCTGCCTCCCAGCTGCCGCTGCTCCGTCTCCTGTGTGACGTGTGCTGCCGCTGATGTTCCAGGCGCCGGAGCCCAGGCCGGAGGGAGGGCCCAAGAAGCCGTCCTACGTGGAGTCGGAGAGCGAGCACTCGGCCCTGCTGGCCGCCATCCGGGGGCACCGCGGCGCCTGCAGCCTGCGCAAGGTAAGGCCGGGCCTGCCCGGTGGCACGTGGCCCGGCGTGGCTGCCAAGTACAGGGCGACACTGGCTTTCACATGTGGGTGCCCCCCCCAGACTAGGCGGAGGGGCGGTCACTGCATGGGAGGCCCGGGCCCAGGAAGTCCCTCCTCTCCCCTGCCTCCCCCCCCCCCCCCCGGCACTGGGCATTTCCCAGGTTCCTGGAGGGGCCCCGCCCGGCTCCAGGGCCGGTTCCCCCGAGGCAGCACCCCGGCCTGGTCTGACCCAGCCTCAGGGGCCAGCGTGGACCTGAGTTTCGGGGAGGAGGGGCCCCGGCTTCCACAGCCAGGATCCCCGGACAGTGAGACAGGTGCCTGGCGCTCTGCGTGGGGGGCGGTCCTCCCGGCAGTGGGTCCCGTTGGCACCCGTGGCCCCGGCCTGGCACCTGCCAGACAGGCAGGTCCCCGTGGGCAGGACCGCCCCTGCTCCGGCCGGCGGTGCCCCGGGCGGGGAGGACCCAGCGGTGCCGCCCTCGGGAAGGACCCTGGCACGGTGTCCTCGCCGTCTCTTCCCAGGTGGCATCCTGCGCCTCCGAGGAGCTCCGGAGCTTCCGCGAGGCTGCGAGGTCCGGGCCGGAACCCCCGGGCCTGGGGGACCCTGGCGGCCAGCCCCCACCCGCCCTGCCTCCCCCACCCCCTCCGGCAGCCCCAGCTCCCCCGCCCGCCTCCAGGACAGCGCCCAGGGCCAGCGCCAGCGCCCTCGGCACCCCGGTGGACGCCAGGCAAGCCTTGATGGACGCCATCCGCTCGGGCACAGGGGCGGCCAGACTGAGGAAGGTGATGCGGGCTGTGTGAGCCGGGCGGGGGGGGAGGGTGCCTGGAGGAATGTCCCACCCGCAGGCGGGCGCCCGGCCCCGGGACAGCAGCAGGGTGAGGGTGGGAGGGATGGGGGGCCGCGTCCTGCACCCCGCCGTCCAGCAGGCCCCGCCCACCCTCGCCGGGGGAGACGGTCAGCCCGACTAGCTCCTGGGGATGCAGGGGAGGGTGCGTCAGCCACTGACCCCTGAGCAGCCGCCACCGCCCTGCGGGCCCCGGGACGGGCTGCGCAGGAGCCCAGAATGCGTCCGTGGAACCTGGGTCACGCTCGCGGTCCACAGCCTGAGTCCGTGGCCACCCCGGCCAGGCCGGGCCCTGGAGGGGTCTGCTGGTTTCGCCGCAAATGCACTTGGTGTGTGTGACGGCGTCTGACCTCTGGACGTGCCTAGAGTTTGAAGGAGAATCCACGGAGCCTGCTCTTTGCAGACGGAGCTCACGTGCTCTTTAGAGATAGGTTCACGCGTGTTTCGCAGCCTCGGGGGCGTCTGGATCTCTCAGCAACGCCGCAGCGGCGCCCCGCTGTCCATTTTCCCGGCTCTGGGGACCTCCGTGGCGCCCCCTTTGGGCACCTGCACGGTGGCCCCTGGAGTTAGTCCCCCGGCCTTGGCTCTTTCAAATCTGCTAACTCCCTGGGGCAGACCCCTCGTCATCCAGCCACGGTGGCCCTCAACGCGGTCTCCACCCCAGGCCTGGCCCTTCGCCTCCTCTCTCCAGGCCCCCCTGGACATCCCCGGGGTGTGCTCCCCAGGCTGAGACTCCGCAGGTTCAGAGCCGAGCCCCGCCCTCAGCACCCCAGTCCCCGCCTCCATCCTGCGCTTCCTTCCTCGGCCGGGTGTGGGGAGGCCGATGGAGCCAGGAGGTCGGAGGCTGGTCCGCTCATGGAGACCGAGGCCAGTTGAGCCTGAGCCGTGGGGGTCAGCGGTCGGGGCCGCGTCCTCTGCTCGGGGGTGCCCGGCGGGAATGGCGACTCACTGGTTTTTTTGTTTGTTATTTTTGTTTGTTTTTTATTGATCTCAGAGAGGAAGGGGAGAGAGAGAGAGAGAGGTGGAAACATCAGTGCTGGAGAGAATCATGGATCGGCTGCCTCCTGCACGCCCCCTACTGGGGATCGAGCCCGCAACCCAGGCGTGTGCCCTGACCGGGAATCGAACCGTGACCTCCCGGTTCCCAGGCCGACGCTCAACCGCACCGGCCGGTGGCTACTCACTGTTTTATCTGGGCCGGTTCCTCTCTGAGCCCCAGGCTTTCCACCGGTGCGCTGGCGGCCACGCCCAGGGCCAGTGCAGGAGCGCTGCTCGTTGGCCGACCTGGCGTTGGACGAGATGACCTCCCGGGGCTGGGCGTGTTCTCAGGGGAGGGGTCGCACAGGGGATGTTCCAGGGGGTGGTTGGGGTTACCTCCGTGCGTCCCTGGGGGTCGGCTCTGATCCCACACTGAAGCGTGGGGCGGGACGCTCAAGCTGGCCCCATCCACGGTAGAACGCGCTCACGCCCGTGAACACGGTCAGGAATCCACAGTGCCTCCCACACAGAGGCACGGGCGTCCGTCACGTCACTTAAAAATGCTCTCAGCCTTTACCCTTTTATTTTATGTCAATTAATTAATTTTTTAAAATTAGTTTAATCTTTATTGTTGAAAACATTGCAGCTGTCCCCTTTGTCTCCCCCATTGACCCTTCTAGCCCGCCCCCCGGCCCCAGGCCTCCACCACCCTCGTGTCTGGTCCGGGGGTTATGCATACAAGGTCTCTGGTTGATCTCTACCCCACCCCCTCCCTCAGAAATTCGACAGTCTGTTCCGTGCTTCTGTGCCTCTGGATCTGTTTTGTTCATTAGATTCCACCTATGAGTGGGATCATGTGATACTTGTCTTTCTCTGGCTGGCTTATTTCACTCAGCATGATACTCACCAGCCCCTCCATGCTGTCTCAAAGGGTAAGATATCCTCCTTTTTTACAGCAGCGTAGTATTCCATTGTGTAGATGTACCACAGTTTTTAATCCACTCATCTGCTGACGGGCACTTAGGCTGTTTCCAAAACTTAGCTATTGTAAACTGTGCTGCTATGAACATAGGGGTGCATATATCCTTTCTGATTGGTGTTTCTAGCTTCTTGGTATATATTCCTAGGAGTGGGATCACTGGGTCAAATGCGAGTTCCATTTTTAATTTTTTGAGAAAACGCCATCCTGTTCTCCACAGTGGCTGCACCAGTCTGCATTCCCACCAGCAGTGCACGAGGGTTCCTTTTTCTCCGCATCCTCGCCAGCACTTGTCGTTAGTTGATTTGTTGGTGACAGCCATTCAGACAGGTGTGAGGTGGTACCGCATTGTCGTTTTGATTTGCATCTCTCGGATGATCGGTGGCTTTGAGCATTTTTTCGTATGCCTGGGCCTTCTGTATGTCCTCTTTGGAGAAGTGTCTATTTAGGTCCTGTGCCCATTTTTTAACTGGATTGTGTGTCTGCCTTTGGTTAAGTTGTGTGAGTTCCTTATATATTTTGGAGGTTAACCCTTTATCGGATGTATCATTGCCCAAACGTGTTCTCAGCCTTTGCCTTTAGAGGCACTGACATGTCCCCTCAGAATTCTGCAAATCCACTCGTGTGCTGCTGGGTCAGCCCATGCGGCTGAGCCGAGAGGAGGCTGGGCTCTCGCGGGCAGTGCAACGGGGACGCGCGAGCCTGTGTCCGCTCGTGGCCACCCCCGATACTGACTGGGCGCCCCGGGCCAGGGGTGAGCCCAGCGCGGTTCCTGCCTGGGGAGCCGGGCCGGTGGGGACAAGCCCCAGGCGGGGGACAGAGAGCTTGGCGGGGGGGGGCGGGGTGATGGGGTTGGCCGGCCGAGGTCGGGAGCAGGACAGCCTGCCCCAGAGGCTGTGCCTGCTTGTTCTGGAGAAGGACTGGTCATTTCCCACCAGGAAAGGGGCGTCTCCGACAGAGAAACGCCGCAGGCAGAGCCTGGCCCCCGGGGAAGGCCACGGGGCTCAGAGAAACCAGGAGGCCCGGGGGTGCGGGGGAGGGGGTGCAGACACTTGGGGGCGCTGTCGAGGGGCGGGGTCTGCAGGCACATCACCTCGGGGACCCCCCGGGTTCCACGCCTTCGCCCCCGAGTGCCACAGCGAGGCCCGAAGGCGTCTAAGTGCGTCTGGGTGTCTGCGTTTCCTCCTCGGCCCTGTGAGGGGATGGGACCCACGTAGAGTCAGCGTTGCGGACGAGCACCCGGGGAGATGGGCCTGTGCACGCTCCTCGGCCGGACGCCTGCGCCTTGGCCCCCCCCCCCCGGCCTGAGTGACGGCTCTCTCCCCGCAGGTGCCCTTGCTCGTGTGAACCGGCAGCGAGCCCGGACCGGGGCAGAATCCCAGCTGCCGCCGCCCCTGTCGCCGCTCCGGCCGCCACGCGCCAGGGGCTCCGGGACGTGCTGTGCTGCCCGCCTGCAGGCCACGCCCGCATCGCCGTCCCGGGTCCTGCTGGCGGCTCCCAGGGAGGACACCGCTCCGCGGGGCGCCCGTGCCAAGGAGATGCACTGTCTGCCTCTGAGTATCTCTCGTTGCCAATAAACGCTTCCCGTGGGCAGGTCGCTGCGAGCCCACCCGACACGTGATTATGACATCGACGGCGCTGGAAGATCACCGGCCGCTCAGGCCGTTCCCGCACACGGCGCGGCCGAGGCGGCCCGCTGAGAACCCCCGGCCTCTGAACGCCCCGCTGCATGCCGTTCCCTGTGTGGGGGGAAGGAGGAGGCGGGAAGGCCCTCTCCCAGGGGCTCTGCGGAGAGGAGGCTGCCTGTCTGAGGCCTCCGCCCCAGGGGTGCGAACCTCACGGAGGGTGGCCGGCCCTGAGGTCGAAAAGACCGAGAGGCCCCCGGAGAGCCTCGCTCGGCGCTGAGACAGCGGCTGCGAGTCCTGCGAAGGGGCGGGGGGGGGGGGGCGCTGAGGCGGCACGGCGTCTGCGTGCAGGGAGGTGCCCCCTGGCCGCTGGCCCCGCGCGCGGGCTGTGAAGTGGCCGGGACCTCCCTGGGAGGCCGAGCACGGAGCCCGACCTCCCCGGAGCCTCGGAGCCCTGCGCGGGGCCGGGAGCTGGGTGCTGGGTGTCGCCGAGATGGGCCTCCGATTGGCTAATGCTTCGTGATACTGAACGGTCCCGGCCCTCGCCCAGCAGGTCCGCGTCTCCCTGGCACCACGCGGCGGCCCCCTCGCAGGCACGGCCGGGTCCCCAGTGTTTATAAGGACTTGCAAAGACAGCGGGAGTCTCTCACGCCCCCCCCCCCGCCCCCCCCCCCTCCCCCCCCGCCCACGTACTGTTCTGCGAGAAGCAGCTCTGTTGCGGGCGCAGACGGAGAGGAGCTGGTGGAGCAAAGCGGCGGGCGCGGGGAGATGCCCTGAATGTCGGGGACCATGTCAGAAGCCTGGGAGCGGCTCCGCGTTGTCTGACGGGCTTCCCTCACCATCCCCGGCGGCGAGAGCGTCCAGCCAGCGGCTCCCGGACCGCCCTGTCCCGAACATGTGTCTCTTGGTGCCACAAATAAAATGTTCTGGAACTGGTGCTGCCGTGTGAGTTTCGTGAGTTCCGGCCACCGCGTGTGTTTCGAGAGCCCGTCTGTCCCCAGAACAGAGAAACTCACGTGTCCCATCCCCATGTGTGTGTGCGCAACGCTGGTGCGCCCCAAATCTGGCTCCTCCCCCATCACAGCCCAGCGGGCGACATCGCCAACAAGGAAGTATGCCCGTCTCAGGAGACCGAGGCCGGAAGCTTTTCTTTTCCCCCAATATTTTTCATTGATTTCAAGAGAGAGAGAAATGGAGAGGAAAAGAGAGAGAGAAACATGAGTGTGAGAGCAAAGCGCCGACTGGCTGCCCCCTGCACGCCCCTCCCAGGGGTCGAGCCTGCAGTCAGGCCCCTGCCTGCCCAGAGCCCAACCACTGAGCCACACCAGCCAGGGCCCCAAAGCATGTTGAATGTTGTCAGAGAGAGGAGGTGCCCGCCCCTGGTTCCCCGGGGACCACATGTACAAGGGGTCCCCTACAGCGAAGGGCACCCCTCGCACGGGGTCCAGGGGCCCGGGTCCGCACGTCTGGGTACAGGGACGCGGGGGCCCTGCGGCTGGAGCCCCAGAGCCGGGACTCCCTGGAGGACACACTGCAGCCGGCCCGTGACCTGGTGTCCGCCGCGTCCTGTGGGCGGCTCCTCGCCCTGCACCTCGGGCGACATGGATGCGTTCGGGCTACTGCCAAGGGCTGCGGCCCGGGCGGAGCGTGGCGCGCCCGGGACCAGTGGGCAGGCTGGGCGTCGCCCAGGCTGGGAGTGAGGCGCCGGCTTCCGGAGGAACTGCACCCCTGTGGCCGGTCCCTCGCTTTGGAGCTCGGCGGTTTGGGGGCGAAGAGAGAACGGGTCTTGAGCAAAAGCGGACACGAGCGGCCTCCATAGGACCACGTCTCCCCCTCGCATTCAGCGCCCACTGGGCCCGCCGCGCTCCGTGGTTAGAGTCAGCCTGCACCCGAGGGTCCCGGGTTCGATCCCCGGTCAGGACACATGCCTGGGTTGCAGGTTTGATCCCTGCTTCCAGCTGGGGAGCCTGTGGGAAGCAACCAATAGATGTGCCTCTCTCACATCAATATTTCTCTCTCCCCCGCTCTCTCTGTCTCTCTCTCTCTCCCTCTCCCCACCCCCACACTCCCTTCCACTCTCTGTGAAAATCACTGCGGGGGGCAGGGGAGGGAAGACGAAAAGAAAAGACAGAGCCACCCAGTGGGTGTGGTTCATGAGCATCGACCTATGAACCAGGAGGTCACAGTTTGATTCCCGGTCAGGGCACATGCCCGGGTTGCGGGCTCCATCCCCAGTAGGGGGCGTGCAGGAGGCAGCCGATCCATGATCCTCTCTCATCACTGGTGTTTCTCTCTCTCCCTCTCCCTTCTTCTCTGAGATCAATAAAATTATTATTTTTTTAAATAAATCTTTATTGTTCAGATTATTACAGGTGTTCCTCTTTTTCCCCCCTCCCCCATAGCTCCCCTCCACCTGATTCCCCACCCCACCCCATGCCCTTACCCCCCGCCACTGTCTTCATCCATAGGTGTACGATTTTTGTTCAATCTCTTCCCGCACCCCTCAGAGCCCCTTCCCCCTGAGAATTGTCAGTCCACTCCCTTTCTATGCCCCTGATTCTATTATGTTCACCAGTCCATTCTGTTCTTCAGATTTTTTATTCACTTCATTTTTAGATTCACTTGTTGGTATGTATGTATTTGATGTCTTTTTGTTGTTCATAATTTTTACCTTTACCTTTTTCTTCTTCTTACTCTTCTTAAAGAATACCCTTCAGCATTTCATGTAATCCTGGTTTGGTGGTGATGAACTCCTTTAGCTTTTTCTTGTCTGGGAAGCTCTTTATCTGACCTTCAATTCTGAATGATAGCTTTGCTGGGTAGAGTAATCTTGGTTGTAGGTTCTTGCTGTTCATCACTTTGAATATTTCTTGCCACTCCCGTCTGGCCTGCATAGTTTCTGTTGAGAAATCAGCTGACAGTCGTATGGGTGCTCCCTTGTAGGTAACTAACTGTTTTTCTCTTGCTGCTTTCAAGATTCTCTCTTTGTCTTTTGCTCTTGGCATTTTAATTATGATGTGTCTTGGTGTGGTCCTCTTTGGATTCCTCTTGTTTGGGGTTCTGTGCACTTCCTGAACTTGTAAGGATATTGAAGGCCTATTGGAAGAAATAATGTCAGAAAACTTTCCCTACCTGGTAAAATTATTTTTTCTGAAAGACCACGAGTCCCAAGCCCAGGTGGCGGCCGGCGGCCCGTGCAGTGCTGTTCCGATGAGCCGGCTGCTGACGGTCCTCTCCCCGCCCCTCCGCGGCCTCCCCCTCGGGAGCGCCCTCTCCTGGGACTGGCTGCGCCTCACGCTATGGAAACCAAGGCAGAGCCCTCCAGCCCCTGTGCCACGCCTCCGCCGGGTAAGACCCCGCTCCTGGCTCAGCCCAAGGCCACGTCCCACCCCACCCCCACCCACCGCCCTGAGCACGGAAGGGATGTCCTGGGGCAGCGGCACAGCCCCCGCCTCCTGCTCAGACCAAACACCACGGGCCAGAGTGGCCGATCTGGGCTCACCCTGGGCCGCCCGGCGGGTTGGCCACACAGAGCCCCCTGCACCGAGTTGCTGGCCTTCTCGGGGCCTCACGGGCAGGCGTGGGTTCCGCGGGGGGCAGCTCACAGGGTCCCCGCTTCCCCGAGCTGGGAGCCGTCGGCCTCTCCCCGACACACCTCTCCCCTGCCCGGGCCAGACCTGCGGCCCGTGCTCCTGGGACAGAGCCCCGGGGCCCAGGCCGCCGTCTCCTCAGAACTGGGTGCAGTGCTAGCCTGGGCCTCACAGGGCAGCCGTGACACGCCCCCCGCGACCGGCCGAGGGCCAGCCCCACGCCAG
This sequence comes from Eptesicus fuscus, assembly GCF_027574615.1. NCBI lineage: Eukaryota > Metazoa > Chordata > Mammalia > Chiroptera > Vespertilionidae > Eptesicus > Eptesicus fuscus. The sequence continues at coordinate 1,764,821 of NC_072486.1, read as the reverse complement.
CCCGGGGACGGGACTCATCGCAATTCACGTGTCATAAATGCGGGGAGACTCCGAGGTGGCGCGACGGGCCGGGGCGGGGGGCCGGGGGGGGGTGGGGGGAGCTGGACACAGCCGCGGCCGGGCCACAGGAATTCTGCCTCTGCCAGCTGCCCCCGCCGCCCCAACTTCGGGAGAGCCGGGTCTTCTTGGGGCTCCTCGTGCCGGGATCCCACCTGCAGCGCTGCTCTCCGCGCCTTTCTGCGCCTTTCTGCTCCTGCGCCCGGGCGCCCTCTTCCCCGCGAGCCAGCCTCTCCCAGGCCTGGGCGCCCCGGGGGCCATCTCGGTCTGCACCCCGGTTCAGCGGGAACCCTGCTGCGCCCCATTCCTGGCACTGGGGAGTCGCCTGTACAAGAGCTAAACCACCCACCTGCCACCCAGTTTGCAAAGTGTTTTCTCCATGAGCTGCCAGGAGCGGGCGCGCTGCCAAGCACGCTTCGCAGTAACTGCACGTGAGGGCACCTCCCCACAGGACGCCTGGCACGCTCGGAGAAGAGCCGCACGGACGTCCTCCACCAGGCGCCGCGCTAGCGCCCGGCAGGTACTGCGGCATCTCCATCAGCCTGTCCTCCCAGCCCCGTCCTCCATCCCCGTCCTCCATTCCCGTCCTCCAGCCCCGTCCTCCATCCCCGTCCTCCAGCCCCGTCCTCCCAGCCCCGTCCTCCCAGCCCCGTCCTCCAGCCGCGTCCTCCATTCCCGTCCTCCCAGCCCCGTCCTCCATCCCCGTCCTCCCAGCCCCGTCCTCCATTCCCGTCCTCCATCTCCGTCCTCCCAGCCCCGTCCGCCATTCCCGTCCTCCCAGCCCCGTCCTCCATCTCCGTCCTCCCAGCCCCGTCCTCCCAGCCCCGTCCTCCATCCCCGTCCTCCATCTCCGTCCTCCCAGCCCCGTCCTCCCAGCCCCGTCCTCCATTCCCGTCCTCCATTCCCGTCCTCCAGCCCCGTCCTCCATCCCCGTCCTCCAGCTCCGTCCTCCCAGCCCCGTCCTCCCAGCCCCGTCCTCCATTCCCGTCCTCCCAGCCCCGTCCTCCATCTCCGTCCTCCCAGCCCCGTCCTCCCAGCCCCGCAGCGGCCCTCTCCCAGGCACATGTCCTCGGTGCTCACCGGCACTGGGTAAGCAGGGGAAGGCTGCACAGGCTCCTGGGAGTCGGAGGACGAGCCGTGGGCAGCGGGGAGGGCGAGGCTTTGTTCAGCTGGCACCTTCCCAGGAGCTGGGTGCCCGCACGTGGGCAGGTGCAGCAGACGCGGACTCCCCGCCCCCATCACCCCCCCCCCCCCCCCCCCGCCGCACCCAGCTCCCGGGCAGGCGCACTCTCTGATGTCTCCCGCCTGTTTGTTCACTGTCTGCCGCTCCGTGGGAGCCGGCAATCTGTCTTGCTGGTCGCCGCGCTCCCGGTGCCTGGCACAGGACAAGCGCCCACTGTTTGCTGGACAAACACACGTGGGGGAGCCAGCCGCCCCGCACCTCACGGCCAGGAGTCCGCGCGCACCTATTATCTCGCTTCCCCTGCGTGCGGACCTGCCAGGCAACCGCAGGAGAGGCCACGCCCCCACACCTGGGCCCAGCTCTGCCTCAGGCACCGGCCGAGCACCTGCCTCTGCTCAGGGCCTCCGGCGGGAGGAGCGAGGGGAAGGGCCGCGAGACGGAGGGGCCGCTGCACCACGCCCGGTGCGCTGCCTGCGCCTGGGCCCGTCCTGGCCGCGTGGTTAGCCCGGGACCAGGAGCCAAAGCAGCCGACCGGTGGAGGGCAGCGTCCAGGGATCCTGTGAAGTGTTTTCTTAAAAATGGAAACTTCGCCCGGCCAGTTTGGCTCAGTGATAGAGCGTCGGCCTGCGGACTAACGGGTCCCGGGTTCGATTCCGGTCAAGGGCACGTACCTCAGTTGCAGGCTCCTCCCCGGCCCGGGCCCTGGTTGGGACGTGCAGGAGGCAGCCAATCCATGTGTTTCTCTCACATCGATGTTTCTCCCTGTCTCTCCCTCTCTCTTCCACTCTCTCTAAAAATCAATGGAAAATATCCTCGGGTGAGGATAAAAAATAATAATAATAATAACATAAAAATGGCAAATTCGTCAGGAACGGTCAGACTCCCCCCTGTAACCGTGTGAGTTCCACGCGGCTGTGGGAGACGTCTCGCGACGGCGGGCGTGGCTGAGACCCGCTGGGCAGCAAGGCGCGTGGCTCTGCTCCATCTCCCGGGACTTCTCTCCGGGGTCCCGCCGGGCACAGCAGTGGTCCCTGCGGACACAGCCTCCAGCACAGACCCCTGCGGGCGCCGGGCCGGCCGCCTCGTCCCGCGCTTCCAGCCGGGCCTCCCGGGGCCCGACCGCCCGGTGCCGCCCGTGGGCGCCGCCGGAGCGTGGGCAGGAGGCAGCGGAAGGAGCGTGAGGAGCGCGAGCACGGCCTCCGAGGACTCCGCCCTCGAGCTCCGCGGACCGGCAGCGGCGGCTTCTAAAAGCCACGGCCTTCGGGGCCTCGTGGTCCCGGTGGAGCCTGTGGAACCGCGCAGCTCCCTTCATTATCCATCACGAAACCCTCCCGTCCCTGCGCCCTGGCGCCCTGTCCCGGGTCCTCGGCGAGGACGGGGATCGGCGGCCGCCACCGGCTGACACGTGCGAGCGAGCGAGCGAGCACATGGAGCTAGAAGCTCTCGCCGATGCTGGAGACAAGAGGCGATAACCCTCCCTCATAGCTCGGCGGGGAGGGGAGAGAGCCGGTGGCCGAGGAGGGTGAGGGCCGGGGACCTCAGCCCTGAAGACCGTGATGCCGGAGGGGATGACACGCTGGCTGTTGGCCGTTGGGAAGGGCGAGCTGCTCCATGGGTTAACCCGGTGGTCGGCAAACTCATTAGTCAACAGAGCCAAATACCAACAGGACAACGATTGAAATTTCTTTTTAAACTTAAACTTCTTCTAACGCCACTTCTTCAAAATAGACTCGTCCAGGCCGTGGTATTTTGTGGAGGAGCCACACTCAAGGGGCCAAAGAGCCGCACGTGGCTCGCGGGCCGCAGTTTGCCGACCACGAGGTTAACCTTTTAAACACGCCGGGAGGCCTGCGGCCCAGGCTGCCGCGAGGGAGCTGCTGGCAGGCCCAGGAGCCCGAGGACACGAGGCTCCCCGCTCCGGGCGGCGCACCGTGGATGGCCCGGCCCGGGAAGAGGGGGAACACGTTCCTGCCCTTTCTGAGCCTCGCGGGCGATGGCGCTCGGTTGTGGCGGCCGAGCCGTCGAAGACGGAGACGGATGTGGCCGATGAGCCTCCGCACGGCTGCGAAGGAACACGGAAAGTCCGCGTGGCCAGGGTCTGAGCTGGAAAGGGACCCACGGGCCGGAACGAGGACACGCATCACAGTGTCTGCACCTCCTCCTCCGCTGTGAGGCCCGGCAGCTGCTGGCCCCAGCCCCGCGGCAAGGCCAGCTCTCAGGCCGCCACAGGGGATCGCCAGGCACCGCCTGGCGTGGAATCGGGCCAGATCCGAGAGCCACGTGGGGACACCACCCCGGCCAGCTTGGGAGGGCTCCCGCCGCCCGGCCGCCCGCCGCTCAGCACGGCTTCGCCGCCGGGCAGCGGCTCTGTTGGTGTGGCCCTGGGCAGCCGGAAAACTACAGACAGACGAACGAGAGTGCCCAGCAGCCCGGCCGCGCAGGAGGCGCCGCGTGTGTCTCTCCTTCGGGGCGAGCGCACGGGCACCGGCTAACGCATGCAGATGCGGGCGCACCGTCCACCGCACGTCATCTGGACACGGCGCTGTGTTCCCGCCCACGCCACACCACCGTCCAACACTCCTCCCCTCTCGCACCCCGAGGGCGCCGCCTGGAAAGGGGGGGGACATAGACGTGGAGTGAACGCCCCACGAATGGGAGTCCTTCACGCGTGTCTCAGTGTTCCCAGGGGCAGGAGGAGTCCTTCACGCGTGTCTCAGTGTTCCCAGGGGCAGGAGGAGTCCTTCACGCGTGTCTCAGTGTCCCCAGGGGCAGGAGGAGTCCTTCACGCGTGTCTCAGTGTTCCCAGGGCAGGAGGAGTCCTTCACGCGTGTCTCAGTGTCCCCAGGGGCAGGAGGAGTCCTTCACGCGTGTCTCAGTGTCCCCAGGGGCAGGAGGAGTCCTTCACACGTGTCTCAGTGTCCCCAGGGGCAGGAGGAGTCCTTCACGCGTGTCTCAGTGTCCCCAGGGGCAGGAGGAGTCCTTCACGCGTGTCTCAGTGTTCCCAGGGGCAGGAGGTGGGCCTGTGGGCCCCGCGCCGGCCTCCACCCTCCCCGCAGGCCTTCGCGCAGCCCGCCGCCATCTCCTGGGCCCGTGAACTCCGGGGGCTCCTTCCCTGGTAGAGGTGAGCGCTTCCTCAATCCGCCTTCACAACCAGCACATCCAGATCCTCCTGGTGCATCTGACCCAGCACGGCTGCCCGTGAGGACGGCGGGCTCGCTCCGCTTTCCCCACCAGCCTGCCAAACGCAGCCCCTCCGGGGGGCGAAGACGGTTGGCTGAAAGCAAACGTGTAGCGGCTGAGAGAGGCCGGGACGCTGCGCGCTGGTCGGGCTGCCGGCACCTCCCGCCGCGAGGGCCTGAGACAGGCGGCCTGCGCCTCTGGTTCACAGCCTACCCTCAGCCCTGCGGCCGCAACAGCTGGCTCCCCATGACTGTTTTAGCAAAGGAGGGAGGGAGGGAGGGAGGGAGGGAGGGAGGGAGGGAGGGAGGAGGGGGGTCTTCAAAGAGGGCAGGAACACGTGGATGAGAGGGTCTGGGCCAGGTCAGCAGATGACAGGCCAGTGCACACGGCCTGGCCCGGGGCCTGTAGACGGGGCAGGAACAGAAGGTGCTCGAACTGCACGCACGGTCCTGGCTCCGGGCCCAAGGTGACGTGCTGCATGTGGACAGTTTCAGAAGACAAATTTTCAACACGCATGTTCGGGCACATGCGCACACGCATGCACACGTGTGCACATATGCGCACACGCAGACACACATGGACGGTCGAAGGGCCTCCCACACATGGGTTGGTGACTGAAAAGCGCCTCCTGCCAAGGCGACAAGATTGATCACATAGAGATGGCGTGTGCCCGCGACGCCCTCGGTGAGTGTTTGCCGAGCGCACGGGGCTCAGCAGCTGAAGGGCAGCCGTTAGCCGCCGGCGGGTCCCCCGGGCGCCCGCTGACCTGCTGACTCAGCTCCCGGGTGGGGGACCGTCTGCACCTGGCTCCCCGGGACACGGGGGCCCGGACCTCCGTCTCCATGGACACGCCGGGCCGGCTGGTTGGCCCCGCTCGCAGGCACCCGGGGAGCGTGGACACGGACGAAAGCAAACAGAGGAGAGGCCCGGCCGGCCACGCCGAGGAGAGCCGGTTCCCTAACTCCTCTGTGTTTCCTGCTGAACCAGGACGTGGTCTCCTGGGAGTTCAGCCACGCACAGCAGTCAGGGACCCCGGCCCTAGTGACCACCCCACTCATTCCCGTCCTCACGGCACGAGAGAGAGGAGCACTGGGCTCCGCGCTCCCACCCACAGCCACGCGCCTGCTGCCGCATGGCCTGCCGCCAGTCTCCTGTCGCCGCGTTCCTGGTGCTTCCATGCAGGGCCATTTCCACAGACACTGAACGGCACGTGCCAGAACGTCCCGGGCGAGTCCTCCTGGCGCTCCTTTCTAACCGGTTCCGCGTCGTCGACTTTGGGCGGCGCACGCAGACGGGAGGGCGTGTTCTCCCTGCGTGGCACCGGGCGCCCGAGGTCAGGTGGTCCCGAAGGTGGTGGGGACGGTGGTGGCAGGGACCGAGGTGTGTGCTGACCGTTTCTGCCACGGAGTTGGCACTGTCCTCCCTTTGTAATCAATACCTATTGGGGGGGGGGGGGCTGCCCGGTGTGGCTCAGTGGACAGAGCGTCGGCCTGCGGACTGAAGGGTCCCAGGTTCTATTCCGGCCAAGGGCACAGGCCCGGGTTGTGGGCTCGATCCCCAGTAGGGGGCGTGCAGGAGGCAGCCGATCAATAATTCTCTCCCATCATTGATCTTTCTCTCTCTCTCTCCCTCTCCCTTCCTGTCTGAAATCAATAAAAATATCTTTTAAAAAATACCTACTCAGGGGGGAGGTACTTTGAGACTATGTGAATATTTTGTTTCTCAGAAATATTTGACCCACCGGTTTCAGCCCCTGATGATTGCTGCCTAAATCCGTCATGACCACAGTCGTTGCCCGCTGGTGGTTTTCCGAGGAGTGACAGCATTCTTCCTTTGCGTTGGAGTTGCTCCTCCTGCACACACTTCATGGAGGGTGTTCTTTGGGAAGTAGGAAGTCGTCCTCCATTCTCCCGTCCATCCGTCACCCCTTCCGTCGCGATGGTGTGGACTCACGGGTCCTCATCTCCCCGGCAGGCTACGCTTCGTCACCAGCCTCGGCCTGGAGTCTCGGGCTATTCTCGACTTTGGCAGCGGGTCCCTCGCGGCCGGCTCCGGACCCCTGGGCGAGGCCTTCGTCTTTCTTTGAGCAGCTGCTTACCCTCCTGGACAGGAAGCGCTCTGGGCCCGCCCTGAGCTCCCCGAGTCCCAGTCTGGGGGAACTTCTTCCCCAGGGGCTTCTTTCTTTCCAGTAGAAACTACTCTGAGAAATCAAGGTCTTGGCATGAGGAGTGCTCATTGCTGCTGAGTGTCGTTGCTTTTGGCCCTTAGTGGACAGAGCGAGGAGAAACAGGTATCGATGACAGGTAGGTAGGTAGATAGGTAGGTGACAGAGAAATAGATAGAGATAGATAGAATTAGATATGATAGGTAGGCAGGTAGGTAGGTAGGTAGGTAGATAGGTATGATAGAAAGTATACTTGGCTTCTTTCTAATTCCTCCAATTAGGATTTTTATAGTCTACTAGAGGCCCAGTGCACGAATTCGTGCACCGGTGAGATCTGGCCAGCCCCACTCCAATCGGCAGATCGAGGCTGGGCCTGTTGGGAGAAGGAGATGGTAGGAGGTTGTCCAGCCAGCCCCCTCCAATTGGGGCCTGATCAGGGCTGGGCCAGCTGAGGGGAGGGGCCACGGACGATTGGCTGGTAGGTCCTGCCCCCAATTGGGGTGGGGGGGCCAATCAGGGGCCAGCAGCCTGGAGGAGGGGCCACAGGTGGTTGGCCGGCTGGCCCTGCCCCTGATTGGGGTGGTGGGGGCCCATCTGGGGCAGGGTCGGCTGAGGGGAGGGGCTGCAGGAGGTTGGCTGGCGGGCCCCACCCCCTATTGGAATATGGGGGGCAATCAGGGGTGGGGTTGGCCGGGGAGAGGGTCCGCGGGCTGATCGGGGTAGGAGAGGCTGATCAGGGGCTGGGCCGGCCAAGGGGAGGGGCCGCGGAGGTTGGGTGCCGCCCCCCCCAATGATGTCTCCCTCTCCCTCTCCCTCTCCCTTCATCTCTGAAGTCAATAAAGATATATTTAAAATAATAATAATCATGGCTAAGGTGTATTGATGGAACACACCTCCCTTCAGACGACCCTGGCCAGAGCCCCCAGGGGCGCCCCGTGCGGGCCCTTGTCTACAGGAGGAGACACTGGGACCGGGAGGCCGGCACTGACAGCCACGGGAGCGGCCGGCGGCCAGCGCGGGCCCTGTCGTCCACAGTCCCCGCCCCGCGGTCCCGGTGAGCCTGGTGTCCCCGGACTCTCCGGGACGTGAGATGCTGAAGCCCTCCGGGCGGGGAGGGGCTTTATCTCAGCTGAGCTGTGCTGGCCCGGGCTGTCTGCACGGCTGTTCCCTCCTGGTTCCAGGTTCGCCAGGGCCGTCCCCCCTGTCAGCGCCAGAGGGAAGGTGTGGAAGCACGCTGTGCGTCCCTCTTCCCCTGCCCGCCACGTGGTGTCCTCGCTGCCACGCTCACGGCGCGGGGTCCGCCAGCCGCTAGCCGCGGGCCTGGCGCTGACCCGGGGCCTGGCAGCGTCTCTGACCCCCCAGACCGGCGTGGAGTCAGGAGGCAGACACCTGAGGCCCCGTCCCTTCCAGGGTGACCGGCGGCCTCACGCCCTTTATTGCACATTTGCCATCTCACTCCGCTCCTACAATGACCGTGTCTCCTGCCCCTCTAGACACGGCCCGGAGCCTGTGGGCCACGCCCGCGTCCCTCTCGGTCTCCACGCCTGACCGGCTGCCCTGCGGCCTTGTGCCCCCTCGGGTCCTGGGAATGAAAGATACGATTGATTCCTGCCTCCCAGCCTCACGGCCACTTCCCAGACTCCGCTCTTCACACAGACCTCGCTCTGCGCTCTGGGCCGGAGCCGAGCCCCTTCCTCCCCACGGCTGCTCCTCCTCCTCCTCCTCCTCCGCGGCCACCTCGCCCGAGCAGGTGCTCCATCCTCCTGCCGCCCGCGAGCTCTTGGGGCGCCTTTAGGGCGTCTGTGACCCCGGGGCACCTCCTTCTCCGCTGCTAGAGGTCAAACACAGGCTCCTCGCACGTCCCGGGGAGCACGTCCCGGGGAGCACAGCCCGGGGAGCACGTCCCGGGGAGCACGTCCAGGGGAGCACGTCCCGGGGAGCACAGCCCGGGGAGCACGTCCCGGGGAGCACAGCCCGGGGAGCACGTCCCGGGGAGCACGTCCCGGGGAGCACAGCCCGGGGAGCACGTCCCGGGGAGCACAGCCCGGGGAGCACGTCCCGGGGAGCACAGCCCGGGGAGCACGTCCCGGGGAGCACGTCCCGGGGAGCACGTCCAGGGGAGCACGTCCCGGGGAGCACAGCCCGGGGAGCACAGCCCGGGGAGCACGTCCCGGGGAGCACAGCCCGGGGAGCACGTCCCGGGGAGCACAGCCCGGGGAGCACGTCCCGGGGAGCACGTCCCGGGGAGCACGTCCCGGGGAGCACGTCCAGGGGAGCACGTCCCGGGGAGCACAGCCCGGGGAGCACGTCCCGGGGAGCACTCCCGGGGAGCACGTCCCAGGGAGCACGTCCCGGGGAGCACAGCCCGGGGAGCACGTCCAGGGGAGCACAGCCCGGGGAGCACATCCAGGGGAGAACGTCCAGGGGAGCATGTCCCGGGGAGCACAGCCCGGGGAGCACGTCCTGGGGAGCACAGCCCGGGGAGCACAGCCCGGGGAGCACGTCCTGGGGAGCACAGCCCGGGAGCACGTCCAGGGGAGCACAGCCCGGGGAGCACAGCCCGGGGAGCACAGCCCTGGGAGCACGTCCTGGGGAGCACAGCCCGGGAGCACGTCCTGGGGAGCACAGCCCGGGGAGCACGGCCCGGGGAGCACATCCAGGGGAGAACGTCCAGGGGAGCACAGCCCGGGGAGCACGTCCAGGGGAGCATGTCCCGGGGAGCACGTCCTGGGGAGCACAGCCCGGGGAGCACGTCCAGGGGAGCACATCCAGGGGAGAACGTCCCGGGGAGCACAGCCCGGGGAGCACGTCCCGGGGAGCACGTCCCGGGGAGCACGTCCCGGGGAGCACAGCCCGGGGAGCACGTCCCGGGGAGCACGGCCCAGGGAGCTCGGCCCGGGGAGCACGGCCCGGGGAGCTCGGCCCGGGGAGCACGGCCCGGGGAGCACGGCCCGGGGAGCACAGCCCGGGGAGCACATGCCGCGCGGCGAGCTTTCGTTCACGCGCTGTTTACGCCTGAGCTCTGGGGCTCGCGGGCCGCGCGGTCTCTTCACTCATGAGCCCAGGCCCTGACCTTTTATTTTATTTTATTTTTTTTGGCCCTGACCTTTTAAAGGGCTCTTTTTCTTAGCATCACGCCACGCTTAAAGGAGCCCTGCCCTCTTCCCACACCTTTTTTTTTTTTTTTTTAATATTTTTATTGATTTCAGAGAGGAAGGGAGAGGGAGAGAGATAGAAACACCAATGATGAGAAAGAATCATGGATCGGCTGCCTCCTGCACACCCCCTACTGGGGACTGAGCCCGTAACCCAGGCATGTGCCCTTGACTGGATTCGAACCCGGGACCCTTTAGTCCGAAGGCCGACGCACTATCCACTGAGCCACCCCGGCTGGGGCTGGACGCCGTGCTGAGCCAAGTCCGCGGTCTGCACGGGGCTCCCCTCGGTGCCCCTGTGCGGTTTGGACAGAGACCTGTGCCCGTCACTGTGGCGTCTCCACAGCACTGTCCCTCCCTGGGCGCCCTGGCCTCTGCCGCCCCCACCCCCCTCCGGCAATCTCCAGCCTGCTTTCTGGTCCCCGTAGTTTTGTCTTTTCCAGAATGTTCTGTAGTTGGAATCACACGGTCCGTCTGAGTAATCCAGGGGGTGGTAAGGCAGTAAGGGCGCCAGTTTTTATGGGGAAGGAAGTCAGAGGATGAGGGCGAGCCGGGCCCCTGGAGGCTGGGCCGTGGGGAGAGGCGGGGTCGGGGGGCGCACGGCGGGGGTCGGAGAGCCGGGCGGACAGGCAGGAGGGGACTCGCCCTCCAGGGGACCGCGCTGCTGGTAGAGCTCCGAGGTGGGCAGGTGAGAGCGAAGGGCACTCCGTCCGCCCGGTCGGCCGCTCCTTCCCCGCGTCTCTCCCCGCGCCCCCGGGAAGGGCGCCCACGCAGCGTCCCCGGGGGGCTCGCTGGGCAGAGCCGTGAGGAGGTCTCGGGCGGGCGGGCTGGAGGTCAGGGGGCACAGACGCTCACCTGCGTGGGTCACGTGACGGTCACAGCCACCCACACGTCACGGCCTTGCACGGGCTCCGTCCCGGGTGGGGTTTGTGTGCACGCCGCCCCTCTCCCCCGTCCGGGTCTAAGCTCCTGAGAGGGCGGGGAGCCACCTCGGTGGGGAACGTGCGGGCTCCCTGAGCGGCAGGAACGGGGCGCCCCACCGTCTCCACCTGAGACCCAGGCGCTGACAACCCCGATTTCCCGTGGCCACGGTCACAAGTCCTCAGCCCCAGACGAAGGTGAGCCCTCGTGGGCAGACACTGAGCCTGCGCAGGGGCTGACGCCGCCAGGACCCACCCATCCCCCAGGGCGAGGTCGGAGGAGAAGCCGGGCCTCCCAGGCGGGGGCACGGGGCCAGGTGGACGTGAGGGGGCCCAGGGTGCAGGGACACGCAGGTGCGCCTTTAGCGTCCTCTCTGTCGGGGACCCCCCCCTCTTCCCTGAGATGCTCGCTTTCCAGCGAATGCAGCTCACCCTCCTCCAGGCGGTGCTCAGGGCAGTGCCCACGCCTGTGGCTCCCCTACTGGCTGTTCCCCAGCTCCGGACGGCCAGTCCCAGGCTGATGCGCCTCCAACATGGAAGGACTTCACCTGAGGGCCCGGTCTGAGGGGTGAGGACTCAGGTGTGGGGGTGGAGGGCTCAGGTGTGGGGGGTGGGGGCTCAGATGTGGGGTGGAGGGCGCAGGTGTGGGATGGAGGACTCAGGTGTGGGGTGGAGGGCTCAGGTGTGGGGTTGGGGGCTCAGATGTGGGTGTGGAGGTCTCAGGTGTGGGGTGGAGGGCACGGGTGTGAGGTTTGGGGGCTCAGATGTGGGGAGTGGAGGACTCAGGTGTGGGGTGGAGGGCTCAGGTCGGGGGCTGGGCTCCCAGAGAGGAGAGAATGAACCACTCGGGTTCATTCTTGGGATCAGGGTGATGTGGGCACCCGAGTAGGCTCTGGGGGAGGCATGTCAGTCACCCAGGAGGGTCTGGAGGGCACTGCTGTGGGCCCCATGGTGGCCCCTAAGTTCATACGTGGAGGAGTTCACCCGCAGCACCTCAGGCTAGGAACCAGCCTCGGAATGTGACTGTTTTAGAAAAAGAATCATAAAGATAATGACGTTGAGGTGAGGTCCTGAGCGTGGGTCCCAGCCCAGCGCTGCTGAGAGCGCTCAGCCCCCTTTCCGACAGAGGGGCCACCCGCTTAGGGCCTGGCTGGCCGCAAACGCAGGCGCGTTAGGCGGGGAAGAGCGGCCCCTCGGAGCAGCCACACTCCAGGAGTTTGTAATTCGCTGGACGGATGAGTCAGTTCTAGAGGGCGAGGCGCACCTGAGCGTGGCTTGGTGCGGACGTGATGGTGCGCAGAGCTTCCGGGACTCGCTGCACTGACCCGCGGAGGCCAGGAGATGACCTGCTGCTCGCCTGGGTGCTGGAGGGAGAAGGAGAAGCTCTCTGCACGGAGTCGACCCCCCGCCGGGGGCAGGTGCTCACCACCCAGGCTCCCTCCCCCACCCACACTCCCTGGCTCCCACCCTTTTTCCCTCTGAGTCTCAGTCAAGACTTTCAGTTACAAAAGAGAAACTCACCTTATGTGACTTATGTGAGAGACGTGAAATTTGGGGTGGGATATTGGAGTATCTCAGCACCCCCAAAGAAAGGACACTTAGGTAGGCTCCAGATGGAGGTGTGCAGTAAGTAGGCAGTAAGTATGGGGAGCCTCTCTCACCCCAGCACCCCCATAAGTAAGTAACAGGTCCAAGAAGGAGTCACAAGGGAAATTAGAAAATACTTTGAAAGGAAACACAATGTATCAAAGTGTATGGGATGCAGCTAAGGCAGTACATAGAGGAAAATTTATAGCTGTGCATAACTGCATTAAAGAGGAGAATGACCTCGCCCGGCCGGCGTGGCTCAGTGGTTGAACATCGACCTATGAACCAGGAGATCACGGTTCGATTCCCGGTCAGGGCACATGCCCGGGTTGCAGTCTCAATCCCGAATGTGAACATGCAGGAGGCAGCCTATCCATGATTCTTTCTCATCATTGATGTTTCTAACTCTCTCACCCTCTCCCTTCCTCTCTGTAGTCAATACAAATATATTTTTAAAAAAGAGAAGACGGATCTCAAATCAATAACTAAACCTTTCGGCTTAAGACATGGAAAAACGAGGAGCGGAAAGGAGAAGACCAGAGGCAAGTGCCTCTTCTACCCAGAGTGAGGTCCGGAGTGCTGGTTCCCAGGCGACGGCCCCAGGAGACGCAGGCTGGCCATTTCCGGAGAGCAGACAGGCGGCCTGGAAAAGGGACGGGGGAGGGAGAAGAGAGGAAGGGGAAATAACGGAAAGTGAGGGAACGAGTGGAAAGGAGGACAAGCTCCATCCTCAGAGTAAGTCAGCAACCAAGCAGACCCTCCATGTCCGCCGTGGCCTCGAGTGTCTACACCGCGGACTTAAAACTACACCCAAGGCAAGTGCGCGGCTCCGGTCTCCTGGCCTACGCCATGGAATCACCTGTGTCCCGCTCCCAGGGGGACCACGTGTTGAATGGCAATCCTGTGACAGGCTCCTGCTGCTGGTCACAGCTCGTGCTGATGCTCACGATGACCCTCCTAACCACCCAACCTCACCCCCGCCGGGGGACAGACCTGCCCACCACCTCTTCTCTCGTGGCCCGTGAGCTAAGGGTGGTTTTTGCATGTTCACATGGTTGGGGGGGAAAATCAAAAGAAGAATACTTCGTGACACATGAAAAGTATGCCTACTTCAAATTTCTGTCTCCATAAATAAAGTTTTATTGAAACACAGCCATGCCCACTCATTCACATCGTCTGCATTTCATCTTTTCATATGTCTCTTGGCCGTCTGTACGTCTTCTTTGGAGAAGTGTCTGTTCAGGTCCTTTGCCCATTTTTAAATCGGATTCTGTGTCTTCCCGGTGTTGAGGTGTGTGAGTTCTTTGTATATTTTGGAAACGAGTCCCTTATCAGATGCATCGTTGGCTAATATGTCCCCCCACACAGTGGGCTCCCTTCTCATTTGTGGGTGGTTCTTTTGCTGTGCAGAAGCTTTTTAGTTTGAAGGAATATGGCTTATTTTGTCCCATTTGTTTCTCTTGTCCCAGGAGAAGTATCGGTGAAAATGCTGCCAGGTGAGATGTCTGAGATTGTACTGCCTGTTTTCTTCGGATTGTTACGGTTTTGTGATTTACATTTACGTCTTTTATCCATTTTGAGTTTATTTTTGTGTACGGTGTAAGTGGGTGGTCTGGTTTCATTTTTTTGCACGTACCTGTCCAGTTCTCCCAACACCATGTATAGAAGAGACTGCCTTGACTCCATTGTATGCTCTGGCCTCCTTTGTCAAATATTAATTGAGTGTAATGGCTTAGGTCGATTTCTGGGGTCTCTGTTCCGATCCACCAATCTTTATCCCTGTTCCTGGGCCAGTACCAGGCTGTTTTGATTACGGGGCTTTGTAGTATAATTTGATATCCGGGATTGTGATCCCTCCAACTTTGTTCTTTTTTTCTCAAGATCGCCGAGGGAGCTTTTTTGGTTCCATATACATTTTTGGAGTATTTTTTCTAGATCTATGACATATGCTATTGGTGTTTCAATAGGGATTGCTTCACAGCTTCCGGTCGGTCCTGGGCCGTGCTCTCGAGGCCCCCGACGTCCCGTGCACCCCCCCCCCCTCCGGGACGCATCCTCAGGGCCACTGCTTCTCCTGACTTCAGCCTGGTGATGACAGCGGGGCCTCGTCCAAACACCCAGCCGTGGGCGGAGAAGATAGACGCCGAAGGGTTTTGTCTTCTTTCCCACAGTTTTGACCAAAGACCCTTCTCCTCTTTCTCTAAAGAGTTTTGGAGCAGATTGCAGACGCTGCCGTGAGGCCTGGCCCTTAGTCAGCTCCGGGGCAGGCTCCTCGGCTCCCCTCTCCGCACTCAGAGTCCACTCCTGGTGTTTGTTGGTTGAATGCGTCCTTGCCGCTTAAAGGCACAGCGTATCCTGTGAGCGGCCACAGGGAGGGTTCCTCCTCTCAGGGGAAGTGACATCACGGCCGTGTCCCCGATGACTCGTCTTCTACCGCCTGAAAGGACCATCCCCTACGCCTGCGACGGCGCCCCCGCCCCTGCCCCCCGCTGTGCTCTGGGTGGAGAGGTACCGGGTTGTCAGTGCAGACACCTCTGCCCGCTCCTCCACAGAGCGCCAGTGGGGGGCCCACTCGCCACACGATCAGGGACTTTCCAGGCGGTTCCTGGGCCCCAAGGAGCCTGAGCCTCCAGAGCAGGTCCCTTCCATTTCCTGGTGCCCTGCCCGCCCTGGTTCACGGAGACGTCAGTGGCGGGTTGGATTGTACGGTTCGAGGCGGACGGTGCAGCGGTGTGATGGACAGTGTGTGGGGAACCGATGGCTGGGCTGCGGCGGGCTAACACTTCCCATCAGCGTGGTGGGGCCAGGGCGTGGCTGCTGCTGCGTCGGCTGCTGTGTGAGCCGAGGAGGCGTTGACGCGGGGCCGGTCTGGCCTCGTCCGAATCCAAGCCGGACCCTTCGGTCCACGGGCCGATGCTCTATCCCCTGAGCCCAACGGGCGAGGACTCTTCCTTCACATTGACGTTGAGAGACAGACGGTAGCAGTTAAGAGCAAGGACTCAGACGGCCAGGGCCAGGGTTCTGTCGCTCCCCTCCCGGCCGAGCGACTTTGGCCGTCGTGGTGCCCGGCTCCTGATAAGTGACACGGATTCCATCGTGGCACGGCGCGTAGGACCGGTACGGGAATTAGCCGAGTTACTGTTTGAAAAGTGCTTCGAAGAGTGCCCGGCCACGGCCAGGGGCCGTGTTGGTGACTGGCAAATAGGTACTCTGCATCTTGTCACAGGAATGGCTCTTGCTTATCAGACACCCTCTCTCCGCCAGCCACTTCCGGCTCCCGGTCCCGGTTCACCTTCCCTGAAGCTCACGGGGCACCCGTCCCCGTGCAGGGGAAGGGCCAGACCCCGTCAGGGGCGGGGCAAGGGGCACGCTCTGGGATTTGAAGTCGGGTCTTATGAGTCTAAAACCCTGATTGCACCTTTATTACAGCGTTGCTCCTCATGAGATTCAAAAGGTACTTTCAGCCCAGCCAGTGTGGCTCGGTGGTTGAGCGTCGACCTATGAACCAGGAGGTCACAGTTTGATTCCTGGTCAGGGCACAGGCCCAGGTTGCAGGCTCCATCCCCAGTGGGGGGCATGCGGAGGCAGCTGATCCATGATTCTCTCTCATCATTGATGTTTCTCTCTCTCTCTCTCTCTCTCTCTCTCTCTCTCTCTCTCTCTCTCTCTCTCCCTCCCTTCCTTTCTGAAATATATATATTTTATATAATATATATATATTTTTTAAAATATATATATTTTATATGTATATGTATATGTATACACACACACACACACACACACACACACACATATATATGTATTTTTCTAAAAGCTACTTTTATTGAGCCACTAGAGGCCCAGTGCATTGGGGTGGGATCCCTTGGCCTGGCCTGCACCCTCTCGCAATCCAGGACTCTTTGGGGGATGTCAGAGAGCTGGTTTTGGCCAGATCCCCACAGGCCAGACTGAGGGACCCCACTGGAGCACGAATCCATGCACTGGGCCTCTAGTGTGCATATAAGACCTTTGGTTAATCTCTTCCTGCCCTCCTCCCCCCTCCCTCTGAGATTCATCAGTCTGTTCCATGTTTCCATGCCTGTGCGTCGAGCGTCTGCCCCCTGGTGGTCAGTGCGCATCATAGCTGCCGGCGGTGCTTAGGCTTTTATATATATAGATTCCTCAGTACAGGCCACTCTCACAAATGCCGCCCTGGAGTGCGCGTGTCCCATTTCCAGGCAGGACCTGGGCTCAGGGAAGCAGCGTTGCCTGTGTGCGTGGGAAACCCAGAATTCAAATTCAGGTCTTCTGAGGCTGGGCCTGTGCTCCTCCCACACCACCCCTCCCCCCCGCCAAGGACGCACGTGTGCTCTGAGCGGCGTTCACATCGCTCTCCTCTCTTGCCCTGCTTTTCAGTGTGACATGTTCAGGCCCACAGAGAAATTGAGAGAATAGAACGAGGGCTACCCTTCAAGTGAATTCAAAAATTAGTGTGACTGTGTTTTTATCTTTACTTTTAAATTGATTTCAGAGAGGAAGGGAGAGGGAGAGGGGGATAGAAGCATCAATGATGAGAGAGAATCATTGATTGGCTGTCTCCTGCAGGCCCCCCCACTGGAGATCGAGCCCGCAACCCAGGCATGTGCTCTGACCAGGAATCAAACTGTGACCTCCTGGTTCATAGGTTGACGCTCAACCACTGAGCCACATTGGCCGGGCCTGTGTTTTTAAACACACGGAAAAGTTGCAAAGAAATGTTAGGTGGGTGAAAGGAGGTCCTCAGATTGCATGTGAGGGGCCTGTGTCTTCCTAGGGATGTGGCGGGGGACACTGCACTTGGACTTGGGGTGCTCGTCTGAAACCCTGGTTTCCTGTGTGGGTTGCAGAGGTAGTGGGAAGGGCCACTCACACTCTGAACCCCGTTTTTTATCTTCTATCAACTGGGGACAGCGGTGTTTTGGCATTGCTACTTCTCGTGTGGCCCACGGAGCACTTTGCTTGATGTTTTAGTGCACTTATTGGGGTGACACACGGGCATCCAGGTTTGCAGTGTGCGGCTCCACAGAACGTCACCTGTCGCGGCATCGTGCGCCCATCCAAGCCTCTCTCCGTCCCCATGCGCCTCTCCACTGCCCACCCCACCTGTGCCCACCCCCTCCCCCTCTGGCTGTCACCACGCTGCCGTCTGCGTCGAGGTGATGTCCACAGAACATGCGTGTTTGTTAGTTTTGCTCGATCCCTTCACCTTCTTTCATAGAGCCCCCCAGACCCCCTCCCCTCTGACCGCTGTCAGCCCATTCCTTGTAGCCACGCCTATGTTGTTTATCAGTTTATTTTATCCATTAGGTCCCACATAGTCGTGAGTTCATGATGCTGACCTTTCTCTGAGTGGCTTCTTTCACTTAGGCCAGTGGTCGGCAAACTCATCAGTTAACAGAGCCAAATACCAACAGTACAACGATAGAAATTTCTTTGGAGAGCCACATTTTTTAAACTTAACTTCTTCTAACGCCACTTCTTCAACATAGACTCGCCCAGGCCGTGGTATTTTGTGGAAGAGCCACACTCAAGGGGCCAAGGAGCCGAATGAGGCTCGCGAGCCGCGGTTTGCTGACCACGGACTTAGGATAACACGCTCCAGGTCCATCCATGCTGTCGCAAAAGGTAAGATGTCCCATGTCCTTCTTTTTCTTTTTCTTTCTTTCTTCTTTCTTTCTTTCTTTCTTTCTTTCTTTCTTTCTTTTCTTTCTTTCTTTCTTTTTTCTTTCTTTCTTCCTTTCTTCCTTTCTTTCTTCTTTCTTTCTTTCTTTCTTTCTTTCTTCTTTCTTTCTTCCTTCCTTCCTTCCTTCCTTCCTTCCTTCCTTTCCTCTTTCTTTCTTTCTTTCTTTCTTTCTTTCTTTCTTTCTTTCTTTCTTTCTTCTTTCTTCCTTTCTTCTTTCCTTCCTTCCTTCCTTCCTTCCTTCCTTCCTTCCTTCTTCCTTCCTTCTTTCTTTCTTTCTTTCTTTCTTTCTTCTTTCTTTCTTTCTTTCTTTCTTTCTTTCTTTCTTTCTTCTTTCTTTCTTTCTTTCTTCCTTTCTTCCTTCCTTTCTTTCTTCTTTCTTTCTTTCTTTCTTTTTTTTTCATGACAGCAGTATTCCATTGGGCAAAGGTACCACAGCATTTTTATCCATTACCTGCTGATGGGCACTTGGGCTGCTTCCAGATCTTAGCTGTTATAAGTAATGCTGCTATGAACACAGGGCGCATACATTCTTTCTGACTGGTGTTTTGCGTTTCTTAGGATATATTTCCAGAAGTGGGATCTCTGGGTCAAAAGGCACTATGATTTTTTACTTTTTGAGGGAACTCCACACTGTTCTCCACAGTGGCTGCACCAGCCTGCATCCCCACCGGCAGTGCACGAGGGTTCCCTTTTCTCCGCGTCCTCGCCAGCACTTGTTGTTTGTTGACTTACTGACCCATGTACTGGTGGTAGCCATGCTGGCAGGTAGGAGGAGACACCTCATTGTCATTTGGATTGGCATCTGTCTAATGGTTAGTGATGGTGAGCATTCTTTCATTGTCCATTGGCCGTCTGCATGTCCTCCTTGGAGAAGCGTGCATCCGGGTCCTTTGCCCCATTTTCTAATTGGGTTGTTTATCTTCTTGGTGCTGTTTAGTGTAAGGTTTTTTTTATAGATTTCGGAGATTAACCCCTTACCAGATATAACATCGGCACGTAAGTCCTCCCGTGCAGTGGGCTCCCTCTTCGTCCTGTGGGCGGTCTCCTTGGCTGTGCAGAGATTGTCAGTCGGATGGAGTTCTATTTGTTTATTTTCTCCTTTGTTCCCCGTGCCCACAGAGACATATCAGAAAAATATTGCTGTGAGGAATGGCTGAGATTTTCCTGCCTGCGTTTTCTTCTAGGGCTTTTATGGTTTTGTGATTATATTTAGGTCTTTTGTCCATTTCGAGTTTATTCTTGTGTATGGTGTCAGTTGGTGGTCTAGTTTCTTTTTTTTTGTAAGTACTTGCCCAGTTTTCCCAGCACCATTTGTTGAAGAGATGTCTTTATCAATGTGACTTATCGAATCCGGATCAAGCACAGAGGCGCGGGTCGATTTCTGGGCCCCTTCCCAGGAAGCATTTTAGAGGTTCAGACTCTCGGGTCCTGCCCCAAACCTGCCGAACCAGGCGCTCACTCTCACAAGCTCCTTGTGGGGCCCTCACACCGTGGAGGCTGGGCATCGACCTGGTGGGACCCGGTCACCCAGGAGAGCAGGGCTTCCCCGTGGCCAGGACCCGGCGAGGCCGTAGTGCCCGCTCCGCCCTCGGTCCTCGGGTCTGACCCTGAGGCAGCGGCGGTGCGATTCCCAGACTGGCCGGTGACGTCCGGGCAATATGTAGACTCTGCTGACCAGCCCTGCAGGTGAGACGGAGGCGCCGGGGGTGCGTCGCACAACTAAAGCCGAGGGAGGTGCTGGGTGGCCAGGGTGGGGTGTCTAGCAGGGCTTGACCGCCCCCTGTGTCCTGTGGGTCCCAGGCATGTCCCGCTGGAATGACAAAGCTCTGGGGGTGTCCGGTGGGCACTGTTTTGCCCGTCTTACTGTAAACCTGGGGCCCTGGCCGGTGTGGCTCAGTGGGTGGAGCGTCGGCCCGCGGACTGAAGGGTCCCGGGATTGATTCTGGTCAAGGGCACGGACCTCGGTTGCAGGCTCCATCCCGGCCCTGGTTGGGGCATGTGCAGGAGGCAACGAATCAATGTCTCTCTCTCTCTCTCACATCAATGTTCTCTCTCTCTGTCTCCCCCCCTCCCTTCCACTCTCTCTAAAAATCAATGAGAAATATTCCCAGGTGAGGAGTAACCCAAAACAAACAAACCAAACAGAACAAAAGCCGTGCAGAGCAAGGCTCTGAGCTCACGGGAGCCCTCCCCCCTCACGACGGGAGGCGACCACCGTGGGGCAGGGGGGTCGCACGGGCGCCAGGCCTCGTCCCGGGGGAGCGGGCAGGCGTGAACCCCGAGTGCCTCCGGAAAGGCTGGGAGCCAGGGAGGCGGGCTCAGCCTCAGTCTCAGGCAGAGGGCCGCCTGGACTGCAGGGGGTGCTGCTGCCCTTCCCATCGCCTCGCGGGCGCCACGTGGCTCCAGGTGCTGAGTGTGTGTGTGTGAGTGTGCGGCGCAGGCCCGGCTGCGGGTTTTCTGGGATGTGTGGGGCCCTGGTCTTGGGGCTCCCGTGGGCACGGCTGCGAGGCACGGAGGCCGTTCGGCTCAGAGAGCTGCTGGACGCGGGCTGCTCGGGGCCGGATTGTTCTCTCTCCCGGGGAGCGGGACCGGGTCTGGGGTGGGACAGAGGCTCTGTTTTCAGCCCTGGCCCCCCGTCATTTCTAGGGCCAAGCTCATCTGTGAGATGGGATGTAGGGTTCGATCCCCACAGAGAAACCTGCCGCCCTGCCGCCCAGAGAGCATGCCTCCGGGGGGGGGGGCTGGTTGGCCACGCTCCGTGCCCCCATCCCCTTCCCAGGTGGGGGCTCGGGGGCCTGGTGCCCGGCCGCCCTGCTGGTGGGATCTCACGTTCATAACCACGAACCCCGCAGCACTTCACCGGTTGTCAAACCCCTTCCGAGTGGGGAGTGGGGCCCACAGTCCAGGCGAGACCCCGAGCTGGGAGCCACCGTCACACGGAGCCGTCTCCTCGGGCCCCGAGCAGCTGCACGCCGCACCAGCGCTGTTAAGTGGGCGTCCCTGTGGTTCAGCGAGTGTCCGAGACAGCGCGGGCCACAGAGCTGCCCAGGAGTGCCCCGAGCACCCGGGTCCCGCGGGGAGCACCCGGGGTGGGGGAGCACCCGGGTTTCGCGGGGAGCACCCGGGTCCCGGGACAGCGCTGCGTGCCGGTGACCAGTGAACCTGCCCGCCACCTGAGAGAGGAGGCGGCCGCCCGGTGTCTCCTGCGGCCGGCGCTGTCCTCAGCCCTGTGGGTGGGAAGGGCCGGTGCCGGACACGCCGGGAGGAGGGCTGGTCGGAGGGGCTGCGAGCCTGCGAGGCAGACGCCCGGCACGTGGAGGGAGGCACGGGAGGGAGACACGGGGAGGGAGACACGGGAGGGAGACACGGGGAGGGGAGACGTGCCGCCACATTCCGCCCCGTCCTGTGGGCATTGTCCCTGAGAAGGACACGTGTGCACACATGAGCTTCCGAGGAACAAGGCCATCTGCACGCATCCCTGGCATCGGGACCAGACTCCACGCGGGATGCTGACTGCCTCCCCAACAGCAAGGGGCACCGCTCGGCTGCTCTCCCCAGCGCCCCGGCTGCCCCCGGCATCCCGGCTCTAGCCACAGGACGACAGCGGCTCTTCCAGCAAAGCCACGTGGGACCCCGCGGTGCTGAGCACAGCCTGGGGCTCGGTCCACACCTCCACTTGCCGTGGGGCCTGGGCAGGTGGCCCAGCACACGGAGCCGCAGGTCCTCGGGGGTCACACGGGGAGTCATTTGTCCGAGTCACAGGATGAACCGGAGGAAAACGCGAATGGGAGCCCAGTCGTCTGAGCCGAAGCCCAGGCTCCGCAGAGAACAGCGTGCGGAGCCGGCCCAGGTCCCCGCCTGCGCGCCCAGCGGGCCCCCGCTTCCCGATGGAGAAGCCGCCGCGGCCTGTGACAGGCAGAGGTGACGCTCCGGAGCCAGTCCCAACCCCACTGCCGGCGGCCCCGGCGCGGCCAGCCCCCGGGCAGTGTGGTCGCTGGTGTGGCCTTGCCGGGTCGCCCCCGAGGTCCCTTCCGACCCCCGCGCCCTGTTCGGGAAGCCGGGGTGCGAGCGCCGAAGCCAGCACCCCGCGGCATCACCGGGGCCTGGACAGCTCTACACTCCGGGCGATGCTGAGCCACCGTTCGCCGGGTCGTTACGTGAAAATGAAAACTTACTCCCAGCCCTGGCCGGCGGCGGATCTGTGTCCCCTCCCCAGCCCTGCAGGAGCGGGGCCCGTCCAGCCCGGCTCCGAGGGGCTCAGGAGGGGCTGGGACCACAGCCCCCGGGAGGCCCGTGTCCTGGTTCTGGCGTGGGACGCCGCCTGTTCCTGTACGCAAGGCTTGACCTCCTGACCCACTTCCTGCTGGACCTGCGCCCAGGCTCGTCCTTGCCCGGCCACTGCGCACCTGCCCGGACCTCTGTCCTTGGCTGGACCTTGCACCTACGTGGACCCACTTGTCCTCCGGCGGGCGTTCGAATGCCACCTGGAGTCTCCTCACCACGAGAACCACCCCCGCCAGTCCGGCCCCAGTGGACTCTGGGTACTGCCCGCTGCGTGGGCTCGGCCCAGCTGCACCCTCAGGGCCGGCCCTGACCACTGCCCGTGTCAGGGTCTGCCCGCCTGTGGGCGCCTCTGGTCTCAGATGGGCTGAGTTCCCATCCGGCCGCCCAGCCAAGTCCTCAGACTCCCTAAAAGCAGGGGGGTGCATGCAGGTTAAAACCCCTAAACTGAATAAATGAAGGGTCTAATCCCTTCCTCGGCCCCGGATCCAGGCACGCACACTGGGTCCCAAGTAGCTGACAGCGGAACCCTGCAGGACAGAGCCCCTCAGGCCCGCATCCAAGTCGCTGGTTGCACAGAAAACACTAAAAGGACAAGACGTGAGCGAGGAGCCAGGATTAGGGGCAGAAGGAGGGGCAGACACACATGGCGTCGTCCGTTGGTTCTTTATTGGTGACGTCACGGTGAGAAGTCACAGGCCTGGAGGTGACTTCCTCGACTACACGCCTGAGACATCGGTTCCCGGAGAACTCGCTGCTGGGATCCACCCGGCTGCGTGCGCACAGGGTCTGGCCCTGCGGAGGCTGGGCGGTGTGAACCATCACCCGCCGCCAGCCAGGGTGCTGAGGAAGCGGCCTTGTTCTGAGGAGGAGGAGGGAGGGGAGAGGGGAGAAGGTGAGACGAAAAGCCAGGGGCAGAAGGAGGAGGAGGAAGAGGAGGAGAAAGGAGAACACTGAGCTTCTCCCGGAGAAACCTGCCCTGTCAGTCCTCCGTCTCTAACCGGCTGAGTTCTGAGGAGCAAGGACCCTGGATCGGGCTCACATCTGAATAGAGGAGACCGACCTTGACCACGAGACAGTGCTCCGTGCTGCTGAAAGGTTCCTACGTGTCGGCCGGCAGCACTGGGCCCAGAACCGATGCCAACACTCGCTCGCTCACTCACTCACCTCCACCTGGACGTGCCGAGCCAGCGGGGACCCTTATCAAGCAATCTCCCAGATTAGCTGTTCCATCTTCTGCCCCGCCCCGCCCCACCCGGCCCGGCCGCAGGCGGCAGATGACCCTCTTAACCAATGCCTCGTGACCAGCTGGAGCAGCCTCGGGGCTGAACAAGTTAAAATCACCTTCGAGAGGATGCCTTACCCGTGGACACCACGAGCCCCTCAGGCGCGTGGATGTGGACGTGGACGTGGACGTGGACGTGGTGCTGAGACGAAATCCTGCTTCTTGCTTTTCTTTCTTCAACCCCCGATCTTCAGGAGCGCCCGCTACCTGTTACCCGTCACGGAGATTTGTTCTTATTTTGAGTTCTATTAGCTCTGGACTTCCAGGGATTCGAACCATCAAGCGTATTGAGCTGCAAATGGATTTTGTTAACTCACATTGGTATGAAATGGCACGTGACCGTCTTGAAAAGGCAAAACTCGCGGGGCACAAGGCAGACGTGTGGCTTCAGCGAGTGGGGACCGGATCGGCCACGGGAAGCTTCTGGGGCCCTGGCCCTGTTCTGGTCGCACAACTGAATTCCTCTCCAAAACCCCACAAAACGTGATTTCTGTCCAGTAGCACACGCTCTCAGGAAGTCAGACTTAAACATCTTCCGCGGGTCCCTGCTGGGAGCTGTTTCAGGAAAAGGGGAGTTTGGATGGAGACATCCTAAGGAACACGGATTTCCATGGGAATCTAACACAGGAGCCGTGGAGGCCCCAGCCAGGGAGAGGGAGACGGAGACGGGAGGCGACTATTCGGGGCCTATTTTGGTACCTCCCTTCGCACGTGCTCCTCCCGGGCTCCGGGCTCCGGGCAGACCCTCCAGGACGCTGGTTGGGGTTCCCAGGTGCGGGCGTCACACTGGCCCACCCTCCCGCCCAGCAACCCCCAGCCCCGGAACGGACCGTCCCACAGAGGGCTGGCTCCTGACAACACACATCTCGCTCCCCCCATCGCCGCGGGGATAACGTGGAGGCACCTGAGTGTGGCCAGCAGTCCCTCTGGCCTTTGCAGCCTGGCCTCTTGCCAAGTCTCCTGCCTGCCCCGTGGCCTCCGTCCCCGGCCCCGGCCCAGCATTCCTGGCGAAATGTGACTGCCCGGTGCATTCTTTCCCGGCTTTGGTGAGGCGCACGCCTCCCCCCGCCTGGCAAGCCTTCCCTTCCGTCCCCTCTCTGTGTCTCGGGTGCCCGGACGCTGCTGGGGCATGGCACCGCTGGGAGCCTTTCCCGACACCAGCAGCCCCCGCCGTGCCCTCGGGGACAGCCTGCGTTTCTCCTCTTGAGAGAGTTCAAGGCATCCCCTGGTGCATTGTGGGTCATGGGGGGGGTCTGTTAAAACTGCAGATTTGCGCCCTAACCAGATTGGCTCAGTGGATACAGCGTTGGCTCGTGGACTGAAGGGTCCTGGGTTTGATTCCAGTCAAGGGCATGTACTTTGGTTGAGGGCCTGATCCCCAGTAGGGGGCGTGCAGGAGGCCGCTGATCGGTGTTTCTCTCCCATCGATGTTTCTAACTCTCTATCTCACCCTTCCTCTCTGTAAAATATCAGTAAAGAAATATTTTTTTAAAAAATGCAGACTGACGCACAGGGTAAACTCTGTAGGGTGGGGGTGGGGGTGGGCCCCGGGGCCTGCAGGGGGAGCAGGTGCCCACGGGTTCTCAGCAGGTATTAGGGTTGGAGGCGATTGCAGACCCACCACCCCAGCCCCAAGGTGAGGGTGAGGGCCGGGGGGCGGGCAGGTAGTCCTTGGTGATGTGGCCACTGGTCTCCAGCTCTGCCACCGGGGCTCTGTGCCCCCACCCCTCCCCTTGCTGGCCGGGCCCACAGCCACCACGCACGCTCACCTTCTCCCGTCTCCTCTGCCGAGACTGCTGGCGTGTGGAGCCGGTGCCCGCCCTCCAGCGTGTCCCCTCCATGAGCTCTGCTGATAACGTCGTCTGCACGATGGCTGCTAACCGGGTGCCGCTCAGTGCCAGGCGTGGCCCCTGCCCAGAGGCCACCCATAAACAGCCACCAGTGACCCTCCTCACAGGCGGAGCCAGCGGGGAGCCAGCGGGGAGCCAGGCCCCCACCCTCCCGCCCCTCCTTACCCTCAGAGCCGGTGGGCTTCTCTCCTGCGGCTGGAGGAGCTCCGGGCTCATGCGGTGAGGAAGGTCCTTGCCGTCACCGAACCGGCTTCCTGTCGGGACGCGGTTTCATCGCCGCAGCTGAAGCTCTTGACCACAGAGCCGCACTGCCGCCCGACCCGCTGGGTTCTCCCGGCCACTGTCCCCAGGGGAGGGCGCCCGTGGGCAGTGGGCATTTGGGGTCTGTGGCCGGGGAAGGCAGCCGGTGCCATCGGCCCACAGGACCAGCAGGGCCAGGGAGCAGCAGTTCCTACAGCCGCCGCGGAGTGCGGGGACGATTCAAGACCTCGGTTCCTGAAGGGGTCCGGGGGCCGTGTGAGCAGGAACGCGAGGACAGTGGTTTGGGCCCTCGCTCGTCAGTGAGATGTTTGAAAACCCGCGTGGCTGAGACGGCAGCGTCCTCCCTCACCCAGCCGGACCGTGCGAGGAGGGGAGAGGAACGCTGCGGCATGAAGGACGTTGTGGGATCCACTGGCAGCGCCGGAGGAGGGACCTGCATTCGATGCGTGTGTCCGATTGACGTGAACTTGCGAATTTGGTGACTGTAGTGACGGTAGGGGGGCTAATCCCCTAGGCTTAGGAAAGACACCGAAGTACACGGGGGGAGTGGCCACAGGGACTGAACGGCCTAAGAATGGTCCGGAAAAGTGCTCGGAGGCCTCTGGACACCGGTGAATCGACACCGACCGGCCTGCGCTCTGGCCGGGGCAGCACTCACTGCTGAGGGGCAGGGGCCACGCTGCGGGGTTCCAGCTGCCCACAGGGGAGCAGGGGAGGCTTTGCTCTCTCATCTCCTCAAGAGCCCTTTGTTTAAAACGGGGGTCCCCTGTCTCCCCATCTCCCGGGAATCGGAGATGCTTCACCCCCTGCTCTCCGGCGTTCCCTCTTGCGGTTGGTTTTCTGGGCGTGGACTGCGGGGCCCGCATTCCCAGGAGGCCCCCGTTAGTGGCCGAGGAGGGTGGCCCTTCCTCACACCCCCACGCGCAGGCGGGAAGAGCAGGAACCACAGGCAGCGCCCCCAAAGGGCCCGGCACACTGGCCGCCAGCTTGGCCTGTGAGACGGGCTCCCTGTCTGCACAGTGGGCGTCTCCAGGGACGGCCTCGGAGGCCTCAGTGAGAGACGGGGGGATGTTCGGCACCAACGCACGCTTCGTAAAGGTAAGTTATTGTTGTGGCTGTTTTTATAACACCAAGACCCAGAGAAAGACATAATTACCACCCTATTTGCATTGTGTAGAGGCATCAGTGATAATAGTTAATAGGATCGCCAATGGCTCCCATTAAGGCAGGTTTCTCCGCGCCTTCACCAGCTGCAGAGGTGTGACTGCATTCGGAGTGTGGGGGCGGGCTCATGCTCCCATTTCAGAGGCAGGGACACTGAGGCTTGCTGATATTAACAACGTGTGTTGGGCCTCCCCACTCCACCTGCAAGCACTCCGGTGCTCACACGCAGATGGGGAAACTGAGGCTCAGAAGGTGAGTCCCCAGACCCGGCTGGCTCTGAGCTGACAGCACAAACCCAGGTTCCCTTCTCCCAGAGGCCAGGGCAGCCACGCGCGTCCCCGCGTCCCCGCGTCCCATCCTTCCGTGGCGGGCGCCCGGGATGCAGGGTTTGGGCTGCACCGTTGGGACTTGGAGTTCCAAAGAATTCGCCTACAAATTGCCTCTCAGGATAGGTCCCATGCGTCCTCCCCTGGCGCCCAGGCCTGGGGGGTCGGGGTCCCGCGTCCGGGGTCCCGCGTCCGGGGGTCCGGGAGGCAGGACAAGGGGTGCAGGCGCCCACGCCCCGGCGCCCGCCCCGCGCTCGGCCCGGGCAGCTGCCACGAGAGGGTCCGGCCCCGCGCCCGCGCCCGCGCCACGCCCTGCGCCTGGGCCCGGCTCCGCCCGCGCTGGCGGCCGAGCGGTCCGGGCTGCGGCGGCGGCGGCGGCGGGAGGAGGAGCAGGAAAAGCGGCCGGGGGAGGAGGCGGAGGCGGCGGAGGCGGAGGCGGCGGCGGGCGGGGCCGGGCTAGTTTAAAGCCCATCGAGGGGGTGGGGAGGCCGGGAGGAGGTGGCAGGACCGAGCGGCGCGCCGGCAGCAGGCTCAGCGCTCGGAGGCCTCGGACACCCGCGCGAAGCAAAGTTTGCGCGCAGCTCTTCGGGGGCCCGGGACGCCTGGCGTGCCGCGCTCGCCTGGACCGCAGCGAGGGTCGCCGACAGCCACGCGGAGCGGAGGGAGCGGCGCCGCGCAGGTAGGGAGTTGGGCGGGGAGCGCGGCCGCAAGTTACTTTGTGGTCGGCGCGGCGGGGCCCGGCGGGCGGGCGGGCGGGCGGGCGGTCCCCGCGCCGTCATTGTCTGCGCGCTCGCCGCCCGGCCGGGGACGCCGGGCGCGGCGGGGGCGCGGCGGGCGGAAGGGCGTCGCCTGCGGGCCGGGGGCTGCGGCGCCCGGGGCTGGACCGAGGGGCGCGGAGGCGGGAGCGGGGAGCGGGCGCGGCGAGCGGGCTGGGCTCTGCGCGCGGGTGCCGGACCCTGGGGAGCCCGGGAGCCGGCGGCGCCTCCTGGAACCATCCCGTCCGACGCCGGCCGCGCGGGGCCGGGCCGGGTGGGGGTGCGCAGTCGGGGCTGTGGCCGCGCTCCCGGGCCGCCTGGAGGATGGGCGCCCGCGCCCCTGCAGCCGCCGGTGCGCCCGCGCGCGGCTGGCCGGACACTCCCCGCTCTGAGCGGCCCGGCCTCGGGAGCTTTTTCTTTTTCTTTCTTTCTTTTTCTTTTTTTTTTTTTCCGATTCCGTTAGTGACCCCGTTACCCGCCGCTGGGGCCTAACCCCGACTCGGAGGGCTCGCGGATTAGCCGCCGCCAGCCGTGGAAACGTGATAAGAGCCGTGCGGTTTGCAGAAGGAAATTTCTGATGCAACTCTCCCCCTCCGCCGATTGCCTCTCCGCACGCCGCCCGGAGAAGGCCCCGCAGCCCGGGCCGTGTGGAAAGGAGGGTGCGCTCCCCTTTTCATTGTGTCCGTCCTCTCTGGGGGTCGGAAGGAACGCCAACTCCTTGTCCTTTGCGGGGACGGAAGCGCCGGGCACGGCAGGGCGGGCGCCACAGGTGACGGGGACCAGGTCCCGGCGCGGTCTGGCCCGTGCACTCCCGAGAACGCTTTCCGGCCACCCCGGTGCCCAGTTTAATTCAAGATGCAAAGAAAAGACCCAAACCGGCCGCGCTCGTGAGTAAATGGGCGCCGTTGCACAACTTTCTGGGGCTGCTGTGGGCGAGCCGGGCCGGGACACTTTGTTTCCGAAAGCGCTGAATCAGCGTTTGCAGCCCCGGCCCCGGAGCCGCTCCGTCGACGCCGCGCGCGCACTTTTACTCCGAACACATGTTGGCGCGGCCGCAGGCGCGGCTGGGGCTCCCCGCACAAAGCTGCCGGTCTCCCCCGGGAGTGGACTGAGAGCCGAGCCCCCCCACCCACACCCCGATTCCTGTCTGAAAGGATAAATTAGGTAAATCTAGGTTTCTGCAAGCAGAAGGCATTCTGACGCCCGGGAGGGGGAGTGTCTTTAGGGGAGGGTTTACTCGGGAGAAGTCCTGAACCCGGTGTGAGATCCCAGGTTCCTCCCTTCCCAGTGGGAGCCCGGAGGACGGCGCACCGTGGGAGTGCAGTGGACGCCTTGGCACCCGAGGGCCGCCGGCCGCGCTCCAGATCACAGGGACCTCAGGGCCGCCCGCTGCACCCCGGCCAGCGGCTTGTGTAACCGAGAAGTGTGGCCGCTGCTACCTCTGCGGCCTTTCCCTTTAGGGGACAGGGTCACACACAGCCTCGCTGCGCTGCGCCCTCTGACCCCCATTTTACAAGTGCGGAAACTGAGGCTCGGGAGGGGACACGGGCCGCCCAGGGGCACGGGGCCAGCAAGGCCTGGGCTGTTTTTTCAGTCCTGTGAGGTTTCTCCTTCTGCACCAGGGCTTCTGCCTCTGAGACAGAAATGGCCAGAGGACCCCCCCCCCCCACACACACCCACACACACACACACACACACACACACACGGCCCCCAGGCACATGCCCGGAGAACTAGGAGGCTCTACCCCGGGTCCGGAGGCTCCCAGCTGTCCAGAGTTCGGCCTTTATCGCCTGGGCCCTTATCAATATTTTCTTTTGTCCACTCACTGTTTATACTCAAAGACACATTTATTTTGGAAGGAAGCGTGGATCTCCACAGAGTCATGCGTTGGATCTGCTAGGGACGTTTATTGCCATGAAAACAGTGTTTTAATAAAAGGTGTATGTCCCCGAAGTTGTCCGTTGCCTGGTCTTCTGTGGTCTGTACCATTTTGGGGAGGGGGGCAGCCAAAATGCCTTTTGTTTGTGGACCGGGGACCTGGCACTGGGCAGGCTCAGGCCAGGTGCTGGTCCAGGGCTGGGCATGGCGGCGGCCACCGGGAACGGGACCCAGGGCAGCAACGACCCAGCGACAGCCTCCACCGGGAGAGGAGAAGGAAGTCAGAATCCAAGAGCCGGTCCAAACGCTTGGATATGGATGCTACGGCTGGTTCGAGACTTGACAATGTGTGGAGACCAGACTCCTGCCTGAAAAAGAGACATCCGCTCGTCTCAGAGCTGGGGGAACTCGGGGCTGCCCGTCTGATAAGACCCAGGGCCTGGCCCTGGCCAGCCGCTCAATGGTTAGAGCACCGGCCCCCACCCCCACCACCCCCACCCCCCGACCAGAGGGTCGTTCGTGGTTTTGGTTCCCAGTCAAGGGCACGTACCTCAGTTGCAGGTTCAGTCCCCCTTGCCTCGACCAGGGCCACGTGTGAGAAGCAACCAATCCATGTGTCTCTCCTACATCAATTCTCTCTTTCTCTCTTTCCCCCTCCTCCTCCCTCCTTTCCACTCAGTCTAAAAAAAAAAAAAAAAAAGCCATGGAAAAAATATCCTCGGGTGAGGATTAAAAAAAAAAAAAAAAAAAAAAAGAACCTATGTCCTCGGAGTTCTGCCCAGGCCTTCTCTGTGCATTTGCAGCTGGAGGCACAGACCCCGTCTGTCTCACCAACCTGGCCTCGCCGGGGCACAGGAGCAGAAAATATTTGCTTTGTCTCGTTCAAGTCATCGGTCTCCTGTTCAAAATTTAAGTAAAACTTTTTCTGCGAGCGGAGGTGTTTTCTTGAGCCTGGTCTTATTTCGTGCTTCGCTCTAGAGGAGGGAGGCTGGGCGAGGCTTGGGGGCCTGGGAACCTTCGACCAGGTCTGTGCTGATGGGCGTGTGACGGGCCTCACGTCCCAGCCCCGGCTGGCGTGGAGTCTGTGTTAGTGTTTTAGCCGCACACGCCTGGGGAGTCGGGTTTGTCCCCCGCCTTTTCCTTCTGGGGGGACACCTTTGCCTCCGACCGCCTTCCGTGGCTTCTGAGCTGATGGCGAGCGGTGGGCTTTTTGGTCTCTGCGCCCCGTTAGGGACCCCAGGGCCTGTTAACCAGGTGGGGATGCAAGCAGGTGACCCTTACAGCCTTACAGCCTGGCCACAGGGAGGCTGACATCCCTTCTTTATTTTTTAATTAAAAAAAAATATTTTTATTGATTTCAGAGAGGAATTGGGGGGGAGAGAGAGACATCAATGATTAGAATCATGGATCGGCTGCCTCCTGTACCCCCCCCCCCCTTCCCACTGAGAATTGAGCCCGCCACTCAGGCATGTGCCCTGACCAGAATCAAACAGTGACCTGGTCATAGGTCGACACTCAACCACTGAGCCACGCCGGCCGGGCTGACCACCCTTTTTTGATAACGAAAGGAAGAATGGTGACTGCCCGTGAGAGAGCGACAGGGAAGGCCATGTCCTGGGCTTGACGGAAGTCCTCTTGAGGCGGGATCGAGCGGTGTGCCTTTCTGCTTTGGGGACACCCAGACGTTAGGGCGAGGGATCCCCTTGGGAGTGAGGGGAGCCTCGCTCGCCTAGGTGCCCATCACGCAAAAGGGGGTGTCTTGGTGGAGGTAACGTCTCCGGAGGCCCTTCAGGCGCGGTCCTGCCGTCGGGGCCTGCCTGGGCCCCCCGGGATGGGGGTGGTCCGTCTTGACTGGGTGCTGCTGGGAAGGGGCAGCCGCCCTGTTTGCAGCCGTCGAGTCTGTGTGTGGGTTTGGGGGAGGTGCTCCCTGACCGCTCGGCTCCTACACGTGAGGCTCCTCTGGGGCTGGAGCAGCGGCCGCGGGTGGTGTGATTTGGCCTCCGCGGCGGGAACGGGCCGGGGAGGAATGTGCTCCCGCCCCTGCCCCGTGCTGACCACTGCACACGGCACCACCGCGGCCCAGCTGCCACCGTGTGCTCGCGGGGAGCCGGGCCGCTCACTCGGCTCCCGGGTAAAGCGGGGGGCCTGGGGACGGTCACCTGGACGCGCCGCGGGCAAGGCGGCATGCCCTCGGGGGGGGGGTGGGCCCTGACACGGCACGTGGCGGGAGTGAGAGCTGGGAGATGCCGCCTCTGGCACGTCCACCTCGGCTTTGAGTGTCCTGCTTTCTATTCACCGGCGAGGCCTGCTCGCGGGAGGGCTCTGCCCTCGCCTCGCTGGGTCCTGGTGCTCGCTCGCGGCGGGAGGCCCCGGGGACGGGCCCTGCGTGGAGCTCGGGCGCTGGGCGGGGTGTGGCCTGCCCCCAGGAGGCCGAGAGCAGAGCTGGATGCGGGCGCCCACCTCACCCGCGTTTCTGCGCCGGGGCAGCGGCCTGAGCACCGGCAGCTACCGCCTCGCCGGGCACGTGGCTCGTGGAGCAGCTGGCACGGAGCCTGGGTGCGTGGGCCTCGCCGTGGCCG
This sequence comes from Eptesicus fuscus, assembly GCF_027574615.1. Classification (NCBI taxonomy): domain Eukaryota; kingdom Metazoa; phylum Chordata; class Mammalia; order Chiroptera; family Vespertilionidae; genus Eptesicus; species Eptesicus fuscus. Next base: position 1,732,494 of record NC_072486.1, on the reverse strand, counting down.
CGATGTGGTCTCCGGGCCGGAGGCAGGGTGGGCTCCGCCGCCGGGCCCCTCGGGGCCTCCAGGCACGGGAGGGGCTCTGGGAGGACTGGCCCCGCGCCCTCGCGCCTCGAGCTGGGCCTCGGTTTGCTGAGCCGTCCTCTTCACTTTCGTCCCGAGCGTGTCGGGGCGGTGGTCTCTTCCAGCCTTTTCCGAGGGGCGTGCTCCTTTAGCGTAAACATCTCACACGCCCGCCCGTCCAACAGGAGGAGTGAGGGTAGGGTCCTTGCTCAGGAAGCCCACAGCGGCCAAAAGCCCCTGCGAACCCAGGAACTTGGAGATCCAGAAGTCTGTGCAGCAGCAGCTGCCTCCTGCGTGGAGGACGTGCCCTTCGCCCCAGCACATCCCCTCCCTCCACGTCTGGGCGCTGCGGGGAGGGCTGCTCCCACCAGGTGGGACAGGGAGCTCGGTGGCCGGCAAGGCTGTGGGGCGTGGCCGGAGAGCCCGCTCCGGGCTTTTTCTGGAATGCTCCTCTCTCTCCTGAGGAGTTGTGTGGAAACCCTCCCGGCTGTTTCTGGGGAAATGAGACTGAGACCAAGGCCTGCACTCTCCTGAGGGTGAGGGCACCTTGGCGGAGGGACCGGCGGGGGAAGCTCCCAGCTCCTTAGCTGCCCTCCCCCACCCCGGGGTGTCCTCACCAGACAGATCCGTCCCTGGGAAGGATCAACTCCCAGGCGCTCTGTTTTCAGGTAATTCCCCAGACGGAAAGGCGGCTTATGAGTTGGGTTTTTTTCTGTCTTTACCTTCATATTTCTAAGCAGACGTCTGCGTAAGAAATCATAAACTGCCCCCCCCCCCGTTCCCTCCCCGTCTTCCCAGCGCCCAGTTCCCCTGCTTAGAAGGCCCCATCGCAATCCCACTCTTGTACCCTTTCGTCCCCCTTCTCTCTTCAGCTGACGTGGGCTGGGCGAGGACTTGTGGGGCAGCCGATGCTGCTGTGACGGCCCCCCAAACCCCTGCTGTGACGGCCCCCAAACCGCCGCTGTGACGGCCCCCCAAACCGCCGCTGTGACGGCCCCCCAAACCGCCGCTGTGACGGCCCCCGCAGCCCTGCCCCTGGCCGCCCCTCCTTGGCTGGGATGACTCTGTCCTGTAGGACATTTTCTTTCTCCGGCAGCTGTTTTTGCATCTGCTCTGTGGTTTCTGTACTTATCACTCCCTGCTCCCACCCCCACTCCAAACTGACACGGTTGTGCAAATGTCCTTTCGCACACCCTTGGTATGTGGCCGGTTTTATCTCCTGGAGACCATCTCTCCGGGGGCCCCGCGGCCCCTGGGGCTCCGAGTCCAGCAGCCGCCCTGGCTCCTTCCTGCTCCATCACTCCCTGCTCTTGGACCTCATGACTCCTCTTGCCTGGTTTCTTTCCCAAGTTTGATGGTGAACATTCCATAACAACTTCCAAAAAGGAGGTGCGTGCAGATTTTCTGAGGCCCTGCATGTCTGAGAAGGCCCCGGCCTGCGCTCACAGCTAATCGTGTGTCTGAGAGCACACTTCGAAGTCGGACACGGTTTTCCCTCGAAAATTCGAAGGCCCCGTTGTGCAGGCGGAAGGAGGCTGAGCTGAAGGCCGTCGGCTCCTGGTTTCTGTGTGTGAAAACGGCCCAGTGTTTCTGTTTGTTTTCCCGTTTTCTCTTCTTCGGTCTGGGAGCTGGTAGGAGATCCTCTTTGTCTTTGTCTGGGCGCCCCTCGGAGCCCAGCATGGGCGGGGTCAGCGTCTGTGGCTCAGGGGACCTCCGGGGCCCCTTTAAACGGAAACGGGGGTCCTTTGGGCATGGGGCAGGTTTTTGAGTAAATTCTTTAATTTATCTTCTTCCATTTTCCTCTTCTCTCTTTGGAGAATGGTTTTTATTTGCTGGTCAGCTGCCTGAACCGGTTCTCTCTCTTTTAAAAATGTATTGATTTGAGAGAGAAAGGAAGGAGGGGGGCGGGGGGGAGGGGGAGAGGTCACTCTGTTGTTCCCCTTGTTAATGCATCAGGGGGTGATGCTTGTGTGCGTCCTGAGTGGGGACCGAACCCACTGGGTTCTAACCAGCTCTAACCCGCGGAGCGACCCACCCGGCCCGGGCTCTCGGTCTTGACCCCCTGTCCTGTGTGTTCTGTGTTGTTTAGGTTGTGGGCACAGCAACTTGACTAACTTTTCAAGTGGATTTCTCTAGCTTCATTTTTAATTTCTAAGGACTCTTTTTTGATTATATATTTTTTCTAAATTGATTTTTTTTTTTTAGAGTAGCTTTAGATTCCTTGCAAAAAAGTTGAGTGGAAAACACAGATTTCCTATCCCCCCCCCCCGCGCCCCCTCCCCCAGCCTCCACCGCTTCCCTCAGCTCATCACCCCCACTAGAGCGGGACGTGCGTTACAGCCACCGAGCCTACAGTGAGGAAATATCACCCCAGAACTATTATTCTCATTTTAATGGCATCGTATTCCTGTTTCACAGAGGCACTGTGTCTTTTTAAATCTCTTTTTGGAGAGGCTAGCTTTTCCGAGTTTTAGTTTTAGTTTTTCCTGCGGTTCCTTCTCTCCAGTTGTTAGGTTACTTTTTCACTTTTCCTTTTTTTTTTTTTTTCCTGCTTGTGGCTGGCTTCCCCAGAAAGCAGACCCTTCAGCAGGCAGGAACTTACGTGCGTGTTTGATTTGGGTGTGCGAGCCCCGGAGCGGGGGGAGGGGAGGCGAGCGGACACGCGGCACAGGGCTGGGCTTTCTGGATTCCTTCCTGTCGTCTCCCTCTGCCTTCCTTCCCCGCTCCCACATCCCGGGGCCAGCCGCTGGGAGCCGGGAGCCCCCGAAGTCCTCTGGGGGCTCGAGGCAGAGGCAGTCCTGCCCTGTGCCCCCCTCCTCTCGCCCTGGCAGCTGCAGGAAGCCCCGAGGAACGCCGGGCTCTCCCCCGCGGGTAACTTTCTCTGGGACCTTAGACAAGTTCATCTGCCTGCGCTCGCTCTGCCTTCTCGGGGCTCCTGGGGTGGACCCCGAGCCTGGGCTCCCTCTGCAGCATCTCGGGCTGGGAGCAGGCCAGTCGGGACCTGCCCCGACGGAGAGGCTCTTGCCCTTTGTTCTGGGGTGGACACTCCTTCGTGGCTGCTCTCAGAACCTGCCTCCAGTCTGCTTTCCTGTGACCGATTCTAAGTAGCGAAAGAATGTGGGCCTGATCTCGGGGAGCCCCCCCCCCCCCGCTCGGGGTGAATGTCTGCCGTTTCTCTGCCTTCTGGAGCGGTGAGTCAGGGGTCCCGCGCTGGCCCCGGAGGCACCTCCCTCGGCAGCCCCTCTCTGAACCCGGCACTCCGCTGCCTTCCTGCCTCTGAGCGCGGGGCAGCGTCTGAGTTTGGGAAATTAGTGTCGGCGGCCGGCTGTTCCTGTCCTCGCTGCCTTCTATGTCCTTCCGTTCTTCCCGCGCGCTCTGCCAGGGAGGGCCGCTGCCTACAGGTCCCGTCTGTCGCCCTGAGTGCAAGCCCCTTACCCTCGCCAAGCCTCTCTGCCGTGGCGTGTGGCAGGGTTTTGTGTGTGTGTGTGTGTATGTATATGCAGTGACTAGTGGGTAGCAGATATCCCATATGTAGTGTCTATTTCCTTGCTATCATTTTGAATTCACCTATTTTCTCTGATGTCCCAACAGCTTTATGCCTGTGGCTTCAAGACATAGTCTGTCCCTTCCTTGGTGTTCTTGCTGACATTTTGGGGAGGGGAGTTAGACAGTCCTGACTCTGGACAACTAGAAATGGCTGGCTTTGGGGGTCACGGGTCCCCCAGGCGGGTGGGGAGTGGAGACTGGTCACATGTCTGACTGGTGGTGGATCTGAGATTCTCCCTCCGCCCCCCAGCGCAGTGTTCTGTGTGGTTCCAGGGGTGGGTAAGGAGGACTGGGGGTTCTGTGAGTGGCCAGTATGTGCCCTTGCTCAGTAGGTGGAGGGGGTTTGTGGGGAGATAAGGGTTTTTTTGGGGGGGTTGCCATGAGAACCAGGGGTCCGTATCAGGAAATGGATGACCCCCGCACACCAGGCTTGGTCCTGGGACCCCTGTGGTGGACATGGCCCAGGCCCTGCTCTCCTCCTCCCCGTCCTCAGAAGCGCCTCTCCTGGCGCTGGCGGAGTGGGGGCGGGGGCTCCGCTGTAGGCTCCTCCAGGCCCATGCAGAGGGCTGGGGGGGTGCCCCACTGGGCAGATTTGGAAGTGGCTTCCCCACTTCTCCGTGTTGGATGGAGCACCCCAGGCTGCGTCAGGGGCCAAAGACCCCGGGATCCGGTGCTGTGCGCCAAGCTCCCCAGTCCGTCCGGGCGCGGGGCTGTGCTGCCAGCCGACCAGCTGAGCGGCTTGTGCCCGCGCCCAGCGGTGCGCGCACAGCGACTTCGTGCGGCAACTCCCGCGCCGCGGGGGCCGGTGCAGCGGGCGAACCCTCGGCGCCGTGGTTCCGTGGTTCCGTGGTCCGCTCTGCATTTCGCCAGCGGACCCGCCGAGCGTTCTCCCACCGGAGCCCTGCGCTCTGCCGGCGCCCCGGCCCGCCGCGCAGCCACCCCGCGGCCCGCCCGCCCGGTTGCCAGGCAGCGCAGGTGCAGGCCGCCGGGCGCCGGGTCCGTCCGCTTCAGCACTTCGGCCAGCGGACCAGCTGAGCGCTTTCCCACGCCGAGCGCGCGCGCCGCGCCTCAGCCCAGCCGCGTGCGCCCAGCGACCCCGTGCGGCCAGCGCGGCGCGGTGCCGGGCACCGGAAGTCCCACCCTCGGCTCGGCGCTGCGGTCCGCTTCAGCACTTCGGCCAGCGGACCAGCTGAGCCGGCTCCCACGCCGGGCCGGGCGCACGGTGCCGCCCGTGCCGGCGCCCGGCCGCAAGCGCGCGGCGACCCCGCGCCGCGGGTACCGCTCAGCAGGTGCCGGGCACTGAGGTGGGCGCGGCGGCGACCCTCCGTGCTGAGGCGCTGTGGTCCCCTTCGGCCGCCGGGGCCCGCCGAGCGCGCCGTGCCGCTGGGGCCCGCGCCCGGCCGCATGCGCGCAGTGACCCCATCGGCCAAGTTCCTCTCAGCTCGGCGGGTGACGGACACCGACGTGAGGGCACCGGAAGTCCCACCCGCGGTACGTCTCTGCGGTCCGCCTCTGCGCGCCGGCCCGGCGGGCCAACCGGTCGGGCTCCCGTGCCGCGCTGCCGCGCCCCAGCCCGGCCGTGAGCGCGCGTGACCCCCGGCGCCCAGTCCCGCCGAGCGGGTAAACCGGAAGTCCCACCCGCACGCGGTACGGCAAGCCGGCTGGGCGGACCCGCCGAGCGGGCTCCCAGGCTGCTTCCTACGCACTGCGCGGCCGTGCCCCTGCCCAGCCGTGAGCGCGCGTGACCCCGCGCGCCCAGTCCTGCTCAGTGGGTGCCGGGCACCAGTGAACCGGAAGTCCCACCCGCGGTACGGCACGCCGGCCGGGCAGACCAGCGGAGCGGGCTCCCGCGCTCCGCACTGCACATTGCGTGCCGCGCTGCCGTGCTCCAGCCCGGCCGTGTGCGCAGCGGCCCCACGCGGCAAGCCCCGCTCCGCCGGGGCCGGGCACCGACGCAGGTGCACCAGAAGTCCCCCCCGCGGTGAGGCTCTGGGGTCCACTTGGGCACCCCGGCCAGCGAACCGGCTGGGCGGTCTCCGGCGCTGCGCACCGCGCCTGCGCAGCCTGCGCCCCGGCCCAGCCGTGTGCGCGCAGCGACCCCGTGCGGCAAGTCTGGCCCACAGCGCGGTACGCGGGTGCAGCGGCGGTCCCTTCCGCGGTGTGGCTCTCCTGTCCGCTGCGCGCAGGCCGGCGGGCCAGCTGGGCGGTCTCCTACGCTGCGCACTGCGCACTGCGCAGCCTGTGCCCCCGCCCAGCCGCGCACACGCAGCGACTCCATGCCGCCAGCCTCGCCGCAGCGGGTACGCGGGTGCACCGGCGGCCCCTTCCGCGGTGTGGCTCTGTTGTCCGCGCGGCGCGCCGGCCAGGCCGCGGACCCGCTGGGCGGTCTCCTACGCTGCGCACTGCGCACGACGTGGCCTGTGCCCCCGCCCAGCCGCGTGCGCGCAGCGACCCCCTGCGGCAAGTCCCGCGCGCGCACAGCGGGTGCCGGGCCCCGGCGCGGGTGCACCGACAGCCCCTTCCGCGGTGTGGCTCTCTTGTCCGCTTCTGCGTGCTCGCCGGCCGGCCGGCCCAGCAGCCCGCCGCTTTGTCCCCGCCGCCCGTGTGGTCCGGGGGCTCCGGTTGCCGCGTGTTTTCAGAAGCGCCGCCCCCCAGCTCGGGCGGCGGCCATGGCCGCCCGCGGAGTCCTGGGCCCCGTAGCCTCTGTGGATGGTAGCTATCCCACTTGTGATGCTAATTGTTTAATATGGAACAAGTAATGACTCTCCCAGATCCATCCGCCCCTATCTTTGCGCCTAGTGGCGGGCGGGCAGCGGTGCGGGAGCGGCTGGAGAGAGATGCATTTCCAGGCCTGCCTGCACTGCTTTTAAACCTTGATGACGTATATGTCACATTGCCCCTTTCTCCAAAAATTCGCCTCCGCCATCACTATCCAGGGACCCTGTCAGAGGACTGAGGTGAAGAGAAGATGTGGGGAGAGCTCACACCCCTGATGGCGTTCCACGCGCCGCGCCAAGCACGTGGGGCGCTCTCACCCCGGCTCTGCAGGAAAAACAATCAGACCACCTCTTGCACATATTGATTGTCCCTCTGATCAACCGCGGCCTGTCCGTTCATGGCGAGAGCCCCCGCCGGGGAGATGATCGAGGCCTGGGAGGCATCTGCCTGCACCCAGGTGGCTGCCGCGTGGGGACGCCGCGGTCTGCACCGCCCAGCACTGCCCTGCTCTCCTGGCGAGTGCGCGTGGGCACCTGCCTGTTGTTCTCTGTGAGTATGAAGGTGTGACCACCACGGGGGTTTGACCGGGTGACACCCCGAAGCGCCGGCCTCAGAGGCTGGCCGGAAGTGGCCATGGGACCAGGCGCTGCCTTGGTCTCATGCGTGGCTGGGCCCTTTGGCTTGTGGGAGGCCGGCCGGGTTGTCCCTGGGGGTGGGAGCAGGCCTCACCCCGTGTCCCTTTGCCTGGGGACCCCTGTGCTCTGTGTCCGGCGGGGGCGGGGGTGGGGGCGGGCAGTTGGAGCGGGTTCTTGTGGGATTTTCCTGTCGGGCGGTGCTCCCTCCACTAAGGGCGGTCAGGGCCTGCAGGAGAACAGGCAGCTCTGGGGTGTTGCGGGCGACACCAGGGCAGGTTTCATGGTGGGGTGAGGTGCTAGGTGTTAGTGTTGGTGGCTCACTGGGGGGAGGCGGGGATGCACTGAGGGTGGGGGTGCCCGGCGCTCTCCTTGCTCCTGTAGCAGTGAGCAGGGGTGACAGGCCCCAGGCTCTGGGCAGAGGGTGCTGCCCACCGCCTGTGGGCGGGCGCAGGAGGCGGGGGTCGCGGGGTGGAGGCATTTCAGGGCGCCAGACTACACGTGCGAGCTGCTTGTAACATCTTCGAAGGCTTTCCATTCCCAGTCGCCACCCAGAGCCGGGTTTCTGAGCTCCCAGAGAACACTGAATCTTTTGAATCTTGGAATTTGGCGACATTTCAAACTCCATCGACGCTCAACCCTCGAGGTCCCACAGAAGCCGGGCAGCCTCTCGGGGTGTGTCCTGTGACTTAGTAAGAACGTCTTGGGCAACCGCGCGGCAGGAGCAGGTGCGCATTCCTCTCCGACGGGCAGGTTGCGCTCCCATGATGCTCAGGTGGAGGAATACCGGGGCAGGAACAGGCGGGCGTCCTGGAGGGGGTGACCTCGGACCCGCCTGCTCCAGACCCGTCCCTCGCCGCTTGTCCCCAGGCCCCCACCCTCGCCCCCGAAGCCCACTCTGCGGGGTTTGGACCCGGACTCGCTGGTCGAGGTGAAGGCCCCTGAGAAGCGATGCCTGGTTCCGACGTCACCTGGTTCGGGGGCTGCACCTGGGCCTGGTGACCCGGTGGCCTTCAGGCTGGAGTCAGCACCCTGGCCTCCCGGGGAGACCGGGGCGGGACGAGAGGTGGCCTCAGGCTGGTGTGAGCCCGGGGACCCCGGGGTGGGGAGCGTGAAAAGAGGCCGTTGCGTGGGCCTTCTCCCTTCTGCCTTTTTCATGGACGTTAGAAAGAAGTCCAGCGTTCAGCGGGGTCACCATCAGGTCCGACATGGGTGTGAGGTTCGGCCCTCTTTCGTACATTTCTCCGGCTGGAAATGAGCCACGAGATGTGGATCTATCAGGAAAATTGTCCCCTCGCCTCCCCCCGGGCGGAGTGGCTTGGTCCCTCCCCACGCTGGGGGAAGTTAAGTAACGGGACGGAAAACGCCGAGCAGTGCTGCAGGTGAGGGGCCTGTGTTAGGGGAGGACAGAGACCCCCCGTGTGTCCGCGGTCCCTTTACGTCCCTGCCCCGGCCTTCTCCCCTTCCTGTGGCTGTGTGAGGGGGGCCATGACTCACTTGGTCATTTGCCTTTGTCACCTGGGAGAGGAGGTTACTGTGAGGTGTGTTTTTCCCCTTTTTTATTGAATTTATTGGGGTGACATTGGTTAATGAATTAATACAGGGTAAGAGTTCTGAGGAGGACACTGGATGGCTTTTGACAAGGACCTGTGCAGTCCTTCCTTCAACAGATGTTTGAGGAAGCACCTGACCTGTGGTCCCCGCCCCACTCAGGTGGAGAAGAGACACGCGTGGGGGAGGGGAGGGAGGCAGAGGGCTGGCTGGGTGGACTCGACAATTAAGAAGTCTTACAAACCATCTCTCACTGACTTTCCTGGAGGGCGCTGGCAAATTTCAGGACTGACACCAGTTAAATATTAACGTGTCTGCAAACAGCAGTGTTATCTCCTAGAGATGGTGTTAAAATGCAGATTCCAGCTCAGTGAGGGGGGGCGGGGCCTGAGCCCCCGTGTCCACCCCCCCCCCCCCCCCCGCCTTGGGGAGCCACACTTCCCGGGCCGCGCTCTGACCACGTTCCCTCCGCTCCTGCCTTCAGTTTCTTTTTCTCTAGAAAGCCCCCGAAAAGGACCCTCTTCCCTGCAAGAGCCATCCTTGCTCATGCTATTACCTAACCGGGGAATTTTGCCAAGAGTTTGTCGGCGACCGGCCCGGCGCTGTTACGAGTGGCCTTCGCACGTGCCCATGCTCCATTCCGTTTCTGACCGCGTGCGTGGGGTCCCCCCGGGCTTGCTTCTGTGGTTTCTGTCTTGTTTGTGATCAGAACACTTAGAAAGGTCTGGAACCTTCTGATCCTTGAATGGCCTGGAGCTGAGCTGATCCTGCCTGCCTTCATTTGAGGAGTGTGTGTGTTGCGGGGTGGGGGTGTCCCCACTGAGCACCCCGCTCCCTCGGAGGCCCTGCTTAGGACTGCGAGGGCCCCAGGCAGTGGCGAGGGAGGAGGCCGGGGCCCAAGGCGGGCGGCCAGTCTGGCCGGGCCCGGGCGGGGCTGGGTGACCCCCAGCAGCTTTTGTGGTCGTCTGGTCTGCGTGTCGGCGTTCGCGCCACATCACTCCTTCTCGGTCAGACCTTTGGAGAAGCTCTCCCACCCAAGTCCTTCCTTGGGAAGTGGGTAACGGGCTGTTGGGGATTTGTATTCTTGCCTCCCCTAGTTGCTGGGCCCCATGGGGCTGGGGTCCCGCGCCTCCTCTCGCCATCCTTTCTGCGGCTCCCCCGAGGCACGTGGCGATGCTGGACCGCACAGCGCTTCCGGAAGGCCAGCAGGTGCCATAAGAGCTGATACCCGGGGCCACACATGCTCGGAAGCGTCGGGGTCGATAAAGTCCCTGTCTTATGGCATCTGCTAACTTTCAGAAAACTTAGTGGGACGCTCCAAGAGGAAGACAGAGTATGGTGGTTCCAGACTTGGGGGCACGGCACCCCTTTTTGTCATGGGCCTAGTCTTTTTTTTTTTTTTTTTTTAATACATTTTATTGATTTTTTTACAGAGAGAAATGGAGAGGGAGAGGGATAGAGAGTTAGAAACATCGATGAGAGAGAAACATCGATTCAGCTGCCTCCTAAACACTCCCCAGTGGGGATGTGCCCACAACCCAGGTACATGCTCTTGACCGGAATCGAACCTGGGACCCTTCAGTCCACAGGCCGACGCTCTATCCACTGAGCCACACCGGCCAGGGCGGGCCTAGTCTTGTATAGAGCCCCCTCTCTTTTTTTCAAAAGCAGCTTTATTGAGATGCAATTCACACATCATCCAGTTTACCCAATTAAAGTGCACCGCTCCGTTAGAATGAATATACTCAGACATGTGCCGTCAGTGGTGTGTGTAGACAGATCGATGAATGTAGTGTGTCCACTGTCTAGTTAGGATGGGCACAACCCCTGCCTTTTACTTTAAAAAAATACATTTTTATTGATTTCAGAGAGGAAGAGGGAGGGAGAGAGAGAAACACCAACGATGAGAGAGAATCAGCTGCCTTTTGCACGCCCCCCTCTGGGGATGGAGCCCAAAACCCGGGAATTGAACTGTGATTTCGTGGTTCTTGGATCGATACTCAACCACGGAGCCACATCGGCTGGGCCACACTCACTTTTAGAATAACTCAAGACGTCAGAAGGAGCCCTCTACTCTGTCACCACTTGTCCTCCGTCACCTCCCTCCCTCCCCCCCCGCCAGTCCTACCAACCACTGCTCCGCTCTCTGCCCTGTAGATCTCCCTGTTTGGGGGATTTCGATGGTTGGGATCATATAATGGGTGGTTTTGTGCCTGGCTTCTTTCACTTAGCGTACCGTTTGCGAGGTTTCTCCACGTGTGGCTCATGTCGATATTTCTTTCACGTTCACGGCTGAGCATGTTTAACATTCCCTGTATGTACAGAACACCCCCTGATTCTCCATTCATCTGTCTTTGAATGTTTGGGAATTATGCTTTTATCAACATTGGTTTGGCCCGCAGCTCTCTGTCTGAGTCCCTGCTTCCAGTCTTTTGGGGTACATACCAAGAAGTGGAGCTGCGGATTACATGGTAAGTCTATATTTAGCGTTTCGAGGAACTGCTGTATGTAAAATGGAGGCTGCACCATTTTACATTCTTGTCAGCAGTGCACAAGGGTTCCAATTTCTCCACATCCTCACCAGTACTTGGAATTTTCCAATTTTTTTTTTTTTTTATAGCTGCCCTAAGAGGGGTGAAGTGCTATCTCATTGTGGTTTTGATTTGCATTTCGTTACTGACTTGTGGGAGTTTTTAAATATATTATGGATATTAGTCCCTTTATCAGGTATATGATTTGCAACTATTTTGTCCCATACTGTGGGTTATCTTTTCATTCTCTTGTCCTCAAACAACAACACACTAAAACAAAATACCACAAAAGTTTAAAAAATATATATTGTTTTCCCATGGGTTAAAATTATTTTTATTTTCATTGTGAAAAATACGTATATTTTTTTAACATTAGTGTAAAAATTTTAAAGACGTTTTTTGTGTTTATGCCTATAACAGAAATTGATAAGGTACAGAGATTTCCCATATATCATTTATATATCATTTGCCCCTACACATGCATTGCCTTCCCTTCCCTCTTTTTTTTTTTTTTTAACCAAGGATGAAACTACACAGAAACACATAATCGTAATCACCTAAAGTTCATAGTTTACCTTATTTTACTTTCTTGTACATTCTATGGGTTTGGATCAAAGTATAATGACATATATCTACCATAATATCATACAAAGTATTTTTTTTCCATTGATCCGATATAATTCTTATTTTTTAATTCTTTATTGTTTAAAGTATTACATAAGTCTCCTTTTTTTCCCCAGTGACCTCTTCCCAGCCACCCCCACCTCCTAAAACGATTTTGATGGAGTTTAATTTATCTGTTTTATTCCTTTGTTTCCTTTACTCCAGTGTCTTATCCCATTGCCAAACCCAGGGCCGTGCAGATTTCCCTGCTCTCCTCTCCGAGCTTTGTGGTGTCTGCTCTTGCATTTAGGCCACTGGTCCATCTTGAGTTAATTTCTGTTCACAGGGTAAGGTCAGGGTTCACTTCGTTCTCCTGCGTGTGGATATCCAGTTTCCCCAGAAACTTTGGTTGAAAATCACCCCACTGGGGGGTTTGCTTTCCGGGCTCTCCTCTCCCATTCGTCTGTGTGCCCGTCCTATGCCAGTATCACACTGTTTGGACTACTGCAGTGGTAAGTTTTGCACAGCCTTGTAGTAAGTTTTGAAATCAGGAAGTGTGAGTTCTCCAACATTGAGCTTCTTTTTCAATGTTGTTTTGGCAATTCATGGTCCCTTGGGAATCCATATGAATTTTGGATGGCTTATTATATTTCTGCAAAAAATAAAAAAAATAAAAAACACACACACACAAACAAAAAATAAACATTGGTGAGTAACTGTAGATTGTTTTGACTTAACAATATTAAGTCTTCCGATCCATGAACATGAGGTGTCTTCTCTTAAGTACATCTTCTTTCTATTCGTGTAGATGTGTGTGTCATCTTCAGTGTACACCTCTTGGTTAAATTTATTCGTAACTATTTTATTCTTGATGCTGTTGTAAATAGAATTGTTTTTAAATTTCACTTTCAGATTGTTCATTGTTAGACTATAGAAATACAGTTGATTTTTGCAGGTTAACTTTGTATTCTATAACTTTGATGAATTTATTTATTAACTCAATATTTTTTTGTGGGTCTAGACTCTTTAAAGCTTTGTATGTACAGAACTGTTACCTGGGGACAGAGATAATTTCAGTTTTTCCTTCCCAGTTTAGATACCTTTCATTTCTTTTCCGTGCCTGATTGTTCTGGCTAGAGCTTCCCATTCCGGATTGGATAGAAGTGGTGAAGGCAGGCATCCTTGATCTGTTTCTGGGCTTAGAAGGAAAGCTTTTACTGTTTTGCCTTTAGGTATGAAGTTATCTGAGGGCTTTCCATATATGGAAAGTACCCCCCCCCCCCATTTTCATATGTTGAAATCCTAGTAGAGGGGGCCATTGGGAGGTGATTAGGGTTCAGCCATCATGAATGGGATCAGTGCCCTCATAAAACAGAACCCAGAGACCTCTCTAGCTCCTGTGCCATGTGAGGGTACAGTGAGAATCTGTGACCAGGAACAGATCCATCACCTGACCCTCCAGCCTCCAGGACTGGGAGCAGTAAATTTTTGTTGTTTGTAAGCCATCCAGTTGGTAGTATTTTGGTATGGTAGCCCAAATGGACCAAGACACCTTCTATTTTTAGTTTGAGTGGTGTGTTTTTTTTTATCATGAAAGAGTGTTGAATTTTGTTAAATGCATTTTCTCCATCAATGGAGGCTTTTTCCCCCTCTTCTATTAATGTGGTGTATTACACTGATTGCTTTGTGTACATTGAACTATCCTTGCATTCCAGGAATAAATCCCACTTGGTCAGGTGTATAATCCTTTACACACACTGCTGAATTCGGTTTGCTAGTGTTTTGTTGAGGAATTTTTGCATCGGTATTCATCAAAGATATTGGCATATAGTTTTCTTGCCATGTCTTTGGCTTAAGTATCAGGGCAATGCTTGCTTCATAGAATGAGTGACAGGGTGTTCCCTCCTCAGCCTTTTGGAAGAGATTGGGAAGGATTGATTTGAATATTCTAAAGTTTGGAAGAATTCTTTAACAAAGCTGTCTAGTTCAGTGCCTTTACGTATTTATTTATTTATTTTTTTAAATCCGGAGAATTTTTATTATTAATTTAACTTATTTACCAGTTATAAATCCATTCATATTTTCTGTTTCTTCATGATTTTGTTTTGGTGGCTGGTGTGTTTCTGGGAATTGGCCCATTGCATCTAGATGTTCTGCTTGTTGACACAGTTAGTTGTTCATAGGATTCCCTTATTCACTGTTTTATTCTGTGAGTTCAGGGGTAGTGTCCTTAGTTTCACTTCTCATTGTAGCAACTTGAGTCCTCTCTTTTTTCCCTTAGGCAGTGTAGCTCAAGGTTTGTCAATTCTGTTGATTTTTTTCCCAAAGAACCAACTTTTGGTTTTGTTGGTCTTTCTCTATTCCTTTTCTATCCTATACTTCATTTATTGTTGCTCTAATCTTTACTCTTTCCTTCCTTTGGCTAGCTTTTGGTTTGGTTGGTTCTTTTTGTGGTTCTATAAAGTGTGAATTTAGGTTATTTGAAGTCTTTTTTTTTTTTTAAGGAAGCATTTATAGCTGTGAAATCCCTTCTTAGCACTGCTTCTAAGTGCTAAGCATCCCATAATTTTTGATGTGTTGTCTTTATTTGTCTCAAAATATTTTAAGATTTCTCTTGTGACTCCTTCCTTTGACCCATTGGCTTTTAAAGAGTGCGTTCGTTTCTGCATATTTTTGAATTTTCCAGTTTTGCTTCTGCTGTGGATTTTTAGTTTCATTCTGTTGTGGTTGGAAAGATCCTTTTTATGACTTCAGTATTTTAAAATTTCTTAAGACTTCTTTTGTGGCCAGCATATGGTTTATCCTTGAGGATTTTCCATATGCATTAGGAAAAAAAGAAGTGCATTTTGCTGTGATTGGGTGGAGTGTTCCGAATATGCCGGTGACATCCAAGGGATTTACTGGGCCGTCCAAGGCCTGGACTTCCTTACTGACTTCCAGGCGGCTTCCTCCGTCCGCCACCGAGAGCGGAGCCGCCGCGTCTGCAGCTGCTACCACAGAACTGCCCCTCTCCCTGCTGTCCTGCCCACGTTGGCCTCAGACCTGTGGGGGCTGTCCTGTTAGGTGCATGTATGTTTATAGTGGTCACATGTTGGGGGCGAGTTGACCTTTACTCAACATATAACGTCCTTCTTTGTCTCTGTACAGTTTACACTCAAAGTGTATGTTGGCTGATGTCGGTGTAGCCACCTACCTCTCTTCCTATGACTGCTAACACGACAAGTCTTTTCCATCCTGTTACTTCCCATCCAGCTGTGCCTTTCGATCTAAACGGAGTCTCCTGGAGACAGCATTTAGTTGGATTAGGTGTTTTTTCTCCATTTTCCCAATCTCCGCCTTCTGATTGGAGAGCTGAACCATTGACATTTAGTTACTGACAAAGAAGTGCCTCTTCCGCGTTGCTGGCGAGTGTGTGTGTGTGTGTGTGTGTGTGTGTGTGTGTGTGTACACGTGTGTATCTTAGAGCTTCCTTTGTCCTTCGTTTCTCTGGAATTCTCTTCTTACAGTGATCCCTGTGCTTTAAGGAAGGCTGCGTGGATGTGAGCATGTGCAGGGTCAGTTACCTTCGGAAGAACCTTTTACAAAACACGGGAGCTGGGATGGGGGGCTGGGGGGCTCCCGGCACCACAGGATGCTCCGGTGGGACGATGGGGCGGTGTCTGTCCGTCCCCGTAACTCCAGCTCCTGCTCGGACCGGGTCCTGTACTGCTGATTGGAGGACTGGGGGGCGGTGGGTCCTGACTCCCCTCGCGCTGACTTTCCCAGGGCAGCCTGCGGGCGGTGGGGGGAGGGGGGACTGGGGGGTGTCTTCCTTCTTGAGGACACGGGACCCCCCGGCGGTCAGACTCTGGGTCAGGGGCGTGGGCCTTAGTGCAAGGGCGAGCCCACTCTCTCAGGTCGTCGGACCCCTAGTCACACGCCCTTTGCACCCTGGGTGCCCTCGGAGGAGGAGGAAGGGAGAAGGGAGAGCTCACGTTCCCCCGAAAGCCCCCGCTCCCGCGAGGGGGGCACGTGCACGAGGAAAGGGCCCCGTCCAAGGCGGTTGACTCTTTGCTCTCAGGGTTTGTGAATATTAAACAAAATGGCAAGCAAATCCCTTGCACAGTGGGTCTGTCACGCGCTCTCCCGGGGGCGTTTTTCGGGGAAGCTTGCCTGTCCTCGACGGTCCTGGGCTGGTCCTGGGCTCGTGGCTTCAGAAAGGCCTGGAAGCCGGGAGTCTGGGCCCGCGCTGTAACGTGATCCCCGGGCCCTTTGTTCCCAGCTGTGGAGGCCCCTCCTGGTTTTGAGTTTCCAGGGGAGGTTTGGGGGCAGGGCCCTGGCTCACCCCCTGCCCCCTCCCGTCTCCATGTCTCAGAGTCTGCGCTCCCGGGGTGGTCGGGGCCTGCAGGAGGCTCTGGGGCACCCGTGTGCCTCTGGGGTTGACTGGGCTCTTTTGTCATCGCCCCTCGGGGTGGGGTGGGGCTTCCCGAGAGTGAGGACTGTGCGTGCGTGTGGTGCCTGGTTTACCCCCCGCCCCCCCCGTGGGGTGCGCGTCCCGCGGATAGAAGCGGGTATTAGGAAGGTCCTTGCCCCGTTTAGCAGGTCAATCTCCCGTTCTCAGGTCAGAAATAGATCCTCTTTCCCCAGCGGAGCATGTGCTCGGCCTGGGCGTGGTCAGCCCGCAGCAGCAGCGAGCGAGGGGGGCAGCCGCTCTCTGCCCCCCCCCCCCCCCCACCCCGCAGCGTTCCACACCGGCTGTGGCTCTGGCCTGGCCTCCACGTCACCAGGCAGTGAGCACAGAGGGAACGCACAGCCAACTCTGCATTCACTGCGAATGACTGCATCTTCTCCGGGGGCGGGGGGTGGGCTCCAACCCTGGAAGCTCCGAGTGCGGGGCCCTGGTTTCACCCGGGAGAGAGCGCGAGGCCAAGCGGTGACGCCCTGGTGTCTGCGAGGGTCAGGAGCCCCAGGGAGGCCGCGGCTGGGACTCGGCTAGAAAACTGGAAAGGCTGGCTGTGTGACATTTTCCCTCTGACCCTCCCCTTTGGGTGGCTTATTCTGGAGGCAGGAAAGAATGTTCTGAATGGCTCAGAGACGTGCCTCTTGCCAGCAGCCGGCAGGACGGGCCTCTGGGCAGCACAGCGGGCCCTCCTTTCAGGTCACCACCTCCGGGGTCCCCTGCCCGCCGGGCCGCTCTGGGGGGGGGGGGGGCGTTTATTTCTGTGGCGGTGTCGGGGGAAGAGCCCTGACCCGTGATCAAGAAAATACTTTCTGAACAAAGACGTCCCTCCCTTCCTGCCGTGGCTCCCGTGGCCCCGGGTGCACGGCCTGCCCCGGCCCCTCAGGGCAGCCCCCCAGGGCTGGGCCCCGCCCTGGAGGCCGCACTTCTCCCACTGTGGGCTCCCAGGACCCCTGAAACCTGCAAAGGGCCGGAGAGCCGCAGATGACTGTGTCGTGGCCACGCGTGTTGGTAGCCGCCATGTTAGACATGAGGACAGAAACGTAAAAAATACATAGTCCTTCCTCCCCAAACAGAGTAACAGGGACTCCGTTCTTTCAGAACACAAGTGGCATCTTGGTTTTGTTTTTAAATCCTCACTCGAGGATATTTTTCCATTGATTGTTATTTTTTTTTTTAGAGTGAGTGGAAGGGAAGGGGAGAGAGAGAGAGAAACATCGATGTGAGAGAGACACATCGGTTGGTTGCCTCGTGCACACACCCGCCCTGGGGCCAGGGATCAGGCCTGCAACCGAGGCCTGTGCCCTTGACCAGAATCGAACCCGGGACCCTTCAGTCCACTGGCCGACGCTCTATCCCCTGAGCCAAACCAGCCAGCGCACAAGTAGCAACTTGTAAGGAGAAAACACTGTTTTTCACGTCAAAAAAGCTCCTGAGAGGGAAAGGCCAGATCCCATGAGCACCCGACGGTGACTTGGACCTCACGGTGGAGCGCGTTGCCCGGCGCGTGAGGTCAGTGCGGCTGGGACCGCAGGTGAGGGCCTCCTGAGGAGGGTGGAGCCCGCCCTGACCCCCTCACGTGTGAAGACGGGTGTCAGCTGTGGCTCAGAGGGGCCCTGAAGACATCCGTGTATTAGGCCCCAGGTTGGGGGTGGGGGCTCAGTCTTACGTTGTCCTTGTTGGGTTAAAATGTGTAAGATGTGGAGGCGGCGTGGAAATGGGAACACCCCCTCGACGTGACACAGCCGAGGCGCTTAGCCTCAGCGGGCAGTGAGTCTGGGGTGGGGGCGGGGGGGGGCAGCATCGCTGCCGGGCGGGTGGAAGCTCTGTACAGCCCGAGTCTGGGGCCAGGAAGCACGGGCCGTCACAGTGTCACCCACACCCGAATCTGCCCAGTGCTGGCCGCCAGAGGGTCCGTCCCCAGGTTGCGTTGACGGGAGGGGGACCGAAGGGCATAGGGAGGAGAGTGAGACAGACATCACTCTCAGGAGCACCTGAGAGCATTCCGGGCCGAGGCGAGCCCACCCCCAGAGCCCAGGGAGAGGGAAGAGGGGCCCGAGGCCCAGCACCTCCCCCGCCTTCCAGGCACGCGGGTCCTGGGTGCTGCCGCAGCATAACTCCCTGCCCTGGAGCCCAGCCGCGTGTGTGTGTGGGGGGGGTGATGGCTCCGACCTTTGGGGACAGTGGGGTTTGGACAACCTGCATCTAGAAAGATGCGGATTAACTTCGGGGATCTTGACATCGGAGGAGACCCTTTGAGGCCAGGCTGTTGGGACTGTACTGATAGCTCTGTGGCCGGGAGAGGAATGAAGTCTCGAAATGCGAAGTGTGGAGTCCGCGGTGGGGCCGCAGTCTGAGCCAGCTCTGCCCCGGAGCCCCCGGGCCGCTCGCCGAGGCTCCGCTGAGTGAGGAGCGGCGCCTTGTTCCCGGGCGCTCACCTGAGCGGGTGGGCTGCTGCGTGACCTGCGGGGGCCGCCAGCCCCCCGCGGCCCCGGAGGCAGAGGAAGAAGCGCCGCGGCGCTCTGTACAATAAAGTCCGGGGGGGGGGGGGGGTAGTGGGTGTTGAGGTGCAGCCCTAGCCTGGGTAAGGTTGGTAACGGGCGGTCCTCAGAGTGGTCATGGCATTGAAACACGGCGGAGCCCGCTGCCTCCAGGTCAGGGCGGTGAGCCTAGGGGTTGGGGGCGGAGGCTGTGCCTTCTCACTCAGGCGTCTGCTGCCTCCACAGCGAACTTGTGTGTGTTTCTCCACAAGCAGCCGTGTCTTCACGCACTCACCTCGCTATCCTTTTTTTTTTTTTTTTTAAACTCCTAAGGAAAGAGTGAAAAAGCACAAGGAGTGAAGAGAGAGGGAAGTCCTTGCCGTGTTTCTAGAAACAGGCTGAGCCGAGCCGCCTGGGTGCTGCGGTCTCGCTCATGTGACTCGGGAGCCCTTAATGGCCTCATTGTTTTAGGGGCGCAGCAGCGATTTCTCTGGAATTCCTAGAAAGGGCGGGAGAGCCAGCCCTTGGCCGGAGGGAAGACAGGCCTGAGAATCACCAGGACTCGGGCCAGGGGGAGGGTGGGGGAGGGAAGGAGCAGCACCCAGTCCCACGGGTCTGAAACTTGAGGAAAGCGCTTCTTACTAGAAGAAAAATTCTAGAACCGCACACGTCATGCAGGCTCATTACTGTCACGCGTCCAGCGCCGCGCCTGCCGAGAGGGAAGTCCCCCCTCGCTGCTGCCCCTGCCCGTCCTCCGGGCCTCCCCGTGGGTCCCCGCCGCGCGGGGTCTCGCCCCGCGTGGGGTGGGGGTTGGTGACCCTGCCCTGTTACACGGCGTGGCCTCCCTCCCCTCCTCCTCAGCTCCGTCCCTCCCCGCCCCGCCCCGCCCCCCCCCCCATCTTCGCCCCCGACAGCTGCGGCGAGCTCCCTCCTCCCAGTCCCCGAACGGCACTTTGGGGACCTGAATCATTCGCTCCTGGCACGCGGTCCGGCTGTTGCTCTCTCGTTTTACGGCCGGGGGAACTGAGGCCCGGGCCGGCGGCCGCTGCGGGCTGGGCTGTCTGGCCCAGCGGGCTCAGCACCCTCGGCCTGAAAGTAGGGGTTTGTTGAATGTCTAAATAGTCCCTGTTATTCCTCCAAATATTTAGTGTGAGAAAGCTAAACAGAAGGAAAACTTGATGTGAACTCAGGAATTTTTGGAAGATATCAAAGATACTACACAGGAATCAAGAGGCCCTTTCTGAGATACGCTGGAAGGACATGAAGGCCTTTATTTGCTTGTTTGTTTACTTTTGCCCAAGTTCACATATTCTTTAGCGTTTCAAGCTAAAGTCAGACGTCGTGTCCGACCGTAACGCGGCGAGTTAGGACTGAGGGGGGTTCATTAATGACTCCGGAGCGGCAGCGCGCAGGCCCGGGCGGGGACACAGACGCCTGTGGGTCCGGGCTGGGGCGCCGGGGGGCTCTGGGGGGCCCGGGCCCGGCCGGGGTGCCGGGCGGTGAACAAGGCGGAGGTGTGTTTGCCGCCGCCCAGCGCCGAGGCTGTGGCTCGGGGCTGCCGGGACCCCGGAGTCCCGCGTCGCCGTCACTTTCCAGTTCACGAGGTCAGCAATCATATGGTCTTCATTTTGTTGACTGTAAAGTTCAATAATCACTTTCTTAAAACTAGACAGACGTGGTCGGCGTGGTGAGCTTCCCAGGCGACTCCATGCCATTTTTCTTTAATTACAGATCCTTTTGTGTGTGTGTGTGTGTGTGTGTGTGTGTGTGTGCCCATTATGAACAGGAAAGCCCGCCTCCCACGGGTGTGCTGTAAACCGGAAGGCATGTGCGTGAGAGGGACGTTCGGACGCAGCCCGGGACCTCCGAGCCAGAGTCCCGGGAAAGGGCTGCTTCCCCGGCAAAGACGGGAAACCTCAGGCCCTGAGGGTCCGACGTGAGTTCCAGGGATGCGCTGACCGGCCGTGACCCGAGGTTCCTCTCCCAGCGCCAGCCCCTCGTCATTTCAAAGACCCTCGGGCTCGTGTGACCCACCCTTTTTTGAAACGCGTGTGGTCAGTTTAGCTACAAGAATGTTGAGATGTTCCACTCAGCGTCATCGCAAGACTTCTCAGACCTGTTCTCTGCGAGGCTGGAGGCGGGCGCCCGTAACGGAAGGCCTTCCCCTGCTCGGGTGGTTTCGGCCTCGAGCCGTCCCACCGCCAGGCACCGGGTGGGTGACCCCTCTGCACCCTCCAGACCGGCAGGTCCTCCCAGCAGCGAGGCTTTGTCGCCTGCCGGCGGGTGTGGTGAGCACCTGCCTGGAGCCCCGTCGGACGGGCCCCAGTTAATGGTGACGAGTGTTCGTTGAACATTTACTCCGTGTTAGACCCGAGCCTTTGCTTGCCTTTTAGCTCAGCGTCGCCCTCATCAAAGCCCTGGAGGGAGATACTGTTTTCAGGGTGATTTGGGGGCTTGGGACGCCGAGGCTCACTGAGTTCTCCCATTTCGCCCAGACGTCGTCATGCGCTGAGACGGGGCGGTGGCAGGAGACGGCCCAGGCCCACGGGCACCTACGCCCCAGTCTCTGCCAGGGTGCCCGGCGAGCCCTTCTCGGTGGTCTCCTAGGTTCTCCCACGCCAGGCAGACGAGGGTGGCTGTTTCCGGGGAGGGCTGGTGTATGGGGGCTTGGTTGAGTGACCTGTTCCCTCCCGAGGACCCCGCTCCACAGTCAGTGAGCAGCGCAGACACACGGGCAGCGACACGGCTGCGGCTGGGGCCGACCTCCCGCCCAAGTCACCGTGAGCGGGTTTCATTCGCACCCCGGGGAGACCCAGCGGCATTCCACCGCGACCTCCTGCATCCCCCCCTCGCCCCGCAGGAGAGTCCTCTGTTAAACATTGATTGAGTCAAGATCGATCAATGCGTGTCGTTGCCGGCAGAGTGTAACAATAGGCCCTTTATGTCCGCGTCTCCGTGGGGTCCCCGACCTGCTCCCTGTGTCCTCCTCTCCCTCATTCCCCACTCTCAGTGCCATTTAAACCCAGCATCCTCAGAGTCTAACGAGAAATGGAACGGCGACTGCCTTCCCCTTTCCTGGGGCAGAGAGTCACCGCTGAGCCACACAGCCACTTGGACCTTCAGGGTCCGAGCCAGGGGTCTCTCTTGAGAGACTCCTGCACGTTGGCCTTGCGTCTTCCTCTCTGGGCGTCCCCTGTGACAGCCACTTCCCTGCTTGTTCTGCTTATGCTCCTCCGTGTCCCCTCTCTCGGTTCCCCCATCAGCCGTGCTTCCGCGGTTCACTTCGTAGCAAACACGCCCGTGATCAGCCCTCGTGAAGCCACCCTCAGGGCAGGATTGCAGTAAACATGGGATTGCGTTGTTTGTTACGTCAGGTTCAGAAACACTGGCGTCTCGGCCCCGTGCTCCCTGATGGAAAGAATCTGGAGATCAGGAAGATCAAAGAGGAAACGTAATCTGCGCTCTCCCTGCTCGGGAGTCGCCTGGAGCTGTAGCTTGTTGGCTCTTGTTTGTTTCCAGAGTGTTTGCCATTCTGGTGGAAGCATGCTTGGGATGGCTGCTCTGAACTCCTTGCCAGGCAGTTCCAGCCCAGGTCATCTCAGTGCTGGCACCTGTGGCCGATCGTTCCTCGTTCAGAGTCACGTGATCGGCCTGCTTCTCGGTGCGATGGGTGATTTTCAGTTGTATGCTGGACATCTTGGGCTTATGTGGTGAGATCCTGTTTCATCTTCTTCTTAGCAGGCAGTATCCCTGTTGAGGTGCCACACAAGTGGGTGGGGGGGTGGGTGTCCCATGCCTGCCTGCTGGGCCCCGCCCACAGCACCCAGGAGAGGCCCAGCACGTCCTCACAGTCAGTTTGGGTGGGTGCTCGGCCCCTCCTCAGCCCCACTCAGACCTTCCCGAGGCCTTGCTTCCCTGTGGCCAAGTGGATGGAAACGCAGCCCCCCCCCACCCCCCTTAGGAGCAGGGTAGGGGGTGGGCAAAGGGCCCACATGCGCAGCCTCGTCACTTGTGGGGGAACTCAGCTCCCACTGGACCCTGCTGGCATGGAAAGGGGGGAGGAGGTGGGGAGGAGAAATACCAACGAGCCCTGCCTCGGGATGCCGGGAGGAATGGAGGCCAAGCTCCCCACTGGAACCCACCGCCTTCCCCCGGCAGGGGGATCGGGTGTCGGTTTCCACCGGTGGGAGACAGAAAACCAGCCCCTGCTTGGTCAGCAAACACCACCCCCGGGGACGGGAGTGTGGTCACCTGCTTCTGCCAGTCAGGGGCCGGGAGGAGGGTGGAAAATCAGCTCCTGCCCGCCCTGCGACCAGAATGTGTGGGGGCGGTTTTCCAGTGGTGCTGGGCTGGAATAGAGGAGGGCTTTGTGGAGAAGGGTTTGGGTTCAGTTAGACCACCCTTTTCCCAGCCCTTTGTGGTTGGGCGGGGGGAGGGGACAGGCTCTCGTGAAGCGCTGCTTGTCTGAGCCTGTCGGCGGCTCCCATCGGAGATTCCTGCCGTGTCCTGGCCAGGATTTATGGGAGGCGATAAGGAGTGTCAGCCGCAGGACACGGCGCTCGGCCTGCTTTTCTTTCTTTTTTTCCCTTTTTTAATTTTCTCTCAAATTTTTTTTTTTGGTTAGATTTATTTCTGCGTGTTTTATGGTTCTGCTGATAAGGGAGACAGTCTGTTTTGACATTGTATTTCCTAAGTTTATTGCCGATGCACAGAAACTTAATTTTTCCCCACACACCTATCCGTGCTGTTCCGCCTCCCTCGCTCCCGACCTAAACAAGCGTCCCGTTTTGCCGTCCACGTGGCGCCGTGCTGCTCACACTGTGTGACTTGTGGGCGGTGTTGCTGTTAAAGGGCCCCGAAGCTCGGCGCCGGCCGCTCCTGCGTGGACAGGCCGGGCCTCGGCGAGCGGCTCGGTGCCCTCCGGGCCTCGCGGGGCACGATGCAGGGTTCGTGACCCGCCGTGTCTCTTCGGCTGTCTGCAGACAGAGGCACGTGAAATGCCGGTCGATGAGGCGCACGCTGTGAGCAGAGGCTGGTGGGACCCTCGCCGCGTGGCCTCCTCGGGCCCCAGGTTGGGCGGGCGCTGACGCGCCGTCTGAGGCGGCTCCGTAGGGTTGAGCGGCCGCAGATCATCAGGTTCACGTATCGAACGGGGACAGTTCGATGGGTTTTGATATACGTTTCCTCCCGTGAAACCATCTCCACAGAGTCCTGAAGATAAATCCGTGTCCCCCCCCCCCCCCCGTCGGCTCTGTCCCGGGCCTCTGCCCGTCCTCCCTCCCAGCCTGCCGCTGGGCCCGCTCTCTCAGGAGGGACCCATTTGCATTTCCTGGAGTGTCACCTGGAGTGAAAAATGTCCTTTGTCCGGCCTCTCTCGCTCGGCATAACCGCCCCGACCCGAATCTGCGTTGAAACGTGGAGCGATCGCTTGCTCCTTGGTCTCGATGCCTCACGGACGGACGGACGGACGGACGGACGCGTGGCGGTCGGGCCGGGGCCCCCGTGGACGGGTGTTCGAATTGCTTCCAGGTTTGGGGCTGTTTGAGTGCATCTGCCATCCATTGCTTTCCTCACCGCATCTTTCCAGATCGCAGGGGTGCGGCGTCCTTCCTTCCGCCCTCTGCCCTGGATCCTGCTGCTCCCTCCCGCGGAGGTCCTGGTCGCGGCCCAGGCGTGGCGTGGGTCACCCAGTCATCGGGGCCCTTGTGTGGGGGAGCACGGGGGGAGAACTGGTGGGGACGGGCAGACCATGCCCAAGGCAGCGGGCACCACATCACACCCGGGTGTCCCCGTAGGGCAGAGCCCTCGCCGCCCGCGGGGGGTCACCTCGAGAATTCTCACCGAGTCTGATTTGAAGGTCAGGGCCAGGCCGTGCGGCGGGTCCTCTTGAGTCTCCCCCATTTCACTCACTCACTCACCCAGAGGGTAAAGGTGATTGCTGGGAGCACAGGGGGCCCCCTCTCTTCCCACCTTGCCCAGACCGGGGGGCGGCGGGCCCATCTTTCTGCTCAGCGGGGAGTTAGCTTGGGACTCTGGCGAGCAGCACCGGCGAAATCCGGGGCCCGAGGGGACTCGTCGTCGAAGGCAGCGGTTTCCAACCCTTGCACACAAGAATTTCTAGACAGGCAGCCCCGACTCCTCTGGGGGGGCCCGGACCCCTTTTCCTTTCGGTTGTCAAATTTAAAAACGCCAGCAGCCGACAAGAGGCACCCCATGTGAATCCGTCAAAATTATACCTTTTTTTTTTTTTTTTTTTTGGTCAGATCGGCCAAACATAGACAGTTTGAGGTGCTGTGGGTTTTAGTGATGAGTTTGCGTGTGCCACGCGGCGCACGGCTGAAAACCGCCGCTCTCCGGTGCGGCTGTCCTTTCCTCCCGTTGACGCGGCCCGCGCCATGGACGGGGACCTCAGGCATGACCACGTAGCTATTCCCGGCCGCCCTGGCCCTGGGGAACCGTGGGCAGCTGCGCCAGCACCTCTAGGTGTCTCACCCCAAGGAGGACTCAACACGTGTGTGGCCGTGGCAGCGTTGACTGCCCAGGCCGGCGGCGTGGCGGAAGGTGACGACGGAAACCTTGAGGTGTGCACGTGCTTGGGGAGGGACCGTGCACCGCGTGGCAGCGAGGCGGCCTCTCCTTCCTTGTTGTGCTTTTGTTATCTGTGTGTCTTGGGTCCTCGGACCACGTCCCCGCTCACTCGGCCGATGTGACTGGCCAGAGCAGCAGCCGCCGCGAGGCCCCCCACAGCCCCTCCCGGAGTTGTGCAAAGCCCTCTGCCGGCCCCTCCCCGGCCCGAGGGCCCCCGGGGGAGCAGGGAGCTTCCCCGCGGAGAGCTCCCCACGGCGCCTGTGTCTCCATGTGACCCGTAGGCCAGACATTCCAACTGTCGTCAAGAAATAGATTTCCCTTTTTTCTCCGGGCGAGGGGGGCGGCCTGGCGACAGGGCTGCCGCAGGAGGAGCGGGCTCGCCGGCCGTGGCCGTTCACGCTATGTTGAAAGGAGGATTACTTTTTTTTAGCTGCAGTCGCAATTAGGGGGGATGGAGGAATGTAATGACATGCCATGAGATTTATGATAAGCAGGACAGGCTCTGAGCAGAACCAACAGCTGAGGCCTAAAGACAGGGCGGCGGGGGGAGGGCGGGGGAGGAGAGGGGCCCCTCAGGGGTGCGCCTTTCTTTGTGCTGTCCAGGGCTATTTTGACCAATCACGTCACAGATAAATGACTCGGTGTCCCAGGGTCCAGAGGGTGCGTGATGGATGCGATGACTTCATCGGCAGATTATTGCTGTCTTCGTTATTGCCGTTCTCAGAACAGGGGGGCGGGGGGGGAGAAATATGGCTTTGCAAATGGCAGGTCCTGCAAATTATACGAACTTCAGGAAAGAAAAAAGAGAGAGAGAGAAAAACACCAGTATCTCTGGTGGTTATTTATAGCAGGTCTGATATGGAAGGCTCGTGTGGGCAGGGCAGACACACACCGAGTTTTGGGGGGAGCGAAGCAACGAAACATTCCATTGTATTCTTATACAAGAAAGGATTTTGTATTAAAAATTCAAATGCTGTGCAAGGTGTGTTTCCCAGCACCTGGGACTTGGGAGTTTGAAGAACTCCTAGCATGCTCTGTCCAGCTGAGTCTAAACCGGTTCAACTTAAAATTTTAAGTGCGAAATCAAAGTTTGCTTTTTGGTTGTTGTTTTTTTTTAACGTGTTTTCTTTTTCTTCACCCCCCCCTGCGTGCAGGTTAGCCCGGGCCCTGCGCCGTGATGCTGCGTGGGGTGTGCGTGTGCGGCTCCGGGCTCCCAGGTCCCCGTCTGAGAAGCGCCAAAGACCCGAGGTTCTCGCAGCTCCCACTCGGGACGCACGGCTGAGTGGGGAGGGAACCGAGCGTCGTTTTTGTTGGGGTTTTTTTGTGTGTTTTTTTGAGATTCGTTCAAGGAATGAGATAATGCCACGCCCTCCGGGGCCCGCATTTAACCAGAGACCTCCGTCCCGCATCGGTGTGTCATTTAGGTAGAACTTCTTGGGGCTTTTCTCCAGTTTTTTCTTATTTTTTTTTTTTAATGTATATTTTAATTAATTTCAGAGAGGAAGGGAGAGGGAGAAAGAGAGATAGAAACATCCACGATGAGAGAGAATCACTGATCGGCTGCCTCCTGCACGCCCCGCACTGGGGATCGAGCTGCAACCCGGGCCTGTGCCCTGACCAGGAATAGAACCGTGACCTCCTGGTTCATAGGTCAGCGCTCAACCACTGAGCCACCCGGCCGGACACGAGTTTTCTTTCTGTGAAAAGGAACGGCCATCTGTGAGCTGAGCTTATTACAGGGACGAGCCCTGCGTGTTTCGGGGTGATTTAGAAGGACCCTGGAGTGTGTCCGTTTTATCAGGTATTGAAATCCAAGGACCGGGTTCCAGAGTGGCCCTCCTTGTACCGATCGGGTTAGAACTGTTTCCCACCGGCTTCTGATGGGGGGGGGGGGGCATACGCCCCGGCACAGCCGACCGCTCTGTTCCCCGTCGGGGCGCCTTCCCCGATTCCCACACGGAGACGGCTTCCGGGCCGCAGGGGGCGGGGGGGGGGGGGTGGCAATGTGGGTGGCATCTTGGTCATTTTTTCCCTTTTTGACTTAATTGACTTAGTCTCTTAATTTTTATTTCTCTTTTTATAGTTCGGGTGTACAAAGCTCTCCCCTTGGAAGGCACCCAGAGGCATTCAGGCATTTGCAATTATTCATAAAACTCCAGAGTCAGGATTATCGTAAGTCATGATACCAGTAGCAAACACAGAACGTGAGCGAGTGAAGAAAGGAACGGACATCAGGGAGAATCCGTCCCTTCCAGGGGACTGGGATGTTGGATCTGTGTCAGCGGTCCCCGTTGTGAGGTTAGGGTTACGGTGGCTTTTCCTTCTACCCGTCGTCCCCCGCCAGTGGCCCTGGTCTCCTGTCGGTGCGACGTCCCCGTCCGGGGAGCCCGGATCCTGTCTTTTCTCCGACTCGGGCCTGCTGGCCTCCCCTGATCCCGCGCGGCTCCCCTGTTCCTGAGGCCCCGTGTCCGCCACGTGACCCCGGGCAGGTGACGCGCCGTCTGGGCGCCTGCGTCCTCGTCTGTGAAATTGGGGCCGGCACCCTCCCACGTCTCAGGTGTGGCGGGATCGGTGCGTGGACGCGGGCTCCGTGCCGTCACCTGCGTGGGCTCACTGGTCCAGAGGGGTCTCCTCCTTCCCTCTGCGTGCAGACGTGGGGCGGGGCTGCCTCGCCTCCGTGCGGGCCCCGCGCCCCTTCCTGGGTTGCGGGCGCGTGGTGTTGCCCTGGCGATGCCGTGGTGGTGGAGGGAGCGCGGCTGTTTCCTGGGAGCGTCCTGGCTCGGGTGGGTGTCTGCTGGCTTCACGCCGTGACGCTTACCTCGAGCGGGAATTGGACTGGCGGTCCCGCCCCCCTGTAACGGGTTGACCCTGCAGAAGTGGACACGGGCTCTCGGACCCAGAGCCCAGCTGGGAATCAAAAGTGGAATGTCTGCCATCGGCCCCTCCCGGGCCCAGGAACCGCACCCCATTCCAGGGAGCTGCCCCGTAGCTCAGGGCCCCGCCAGCGTGGCAACCGGGGGGCAGGGATGGCGCCTCCACACGACCGCTGAGAGGACCTCACGCTCCGTCAGATGAGCCTCCAGCGTCACAAGGAGAGTGGCCTTGTTGGGTCGCTGTCCTTAGCTGCAGGGACTCGAGGAGAGTTCTGCGGACGAGTCTGCTCCCGGGACTGTCCAGTCGAGGTCGTCGTCACCCGCGTGGCCGGGGCAGGCCCTGGGGCCCGCGGGCGCGTGGCTCCCCACGAGGGCCGCTCCTCGCTGCAGGCAGGGAGCCGGTGCAGGAAGGCCGGGCTGCCCCTCCCGAAGGGGTTCTTGACGTCCGTAGGAGAAATCATAGATTAACAGGCAGCACGCCGCCGGGTGCAGCCCATGTGGGCGTTCAGTGGCGGCGTCTCGAGTCGCCAACCGCGTTTCACGCCCCTGAAGGGACGGTGCGGTTCTTTGTGCCGTTTGCTCCCTTTCTGTTTCACCCGTGAGAAGGGAGTAAACGTGAAGAAGAGAGGTGCGGGCGGTGGTTCTCAGCCTGGGAAAGGCTCGAGCTGTTGAGGAGCCTGACACCCCCCCCCCCCCCCCCCCCGGCTTCGAGATGTGATTTTCCCTGGTCTGGGTTGCACCCCAGGCACCTGGAGTTTGAAAAACTGCCCCTCGCCCGGCCCCGAGCGGGATGTGCGGCCCATGGGCCGGCTGGGTCAGCGGGGGTCTGAGGGGGCTCGGGGCAGGGCCCCCCGGGCTCCTGCGACCCCCGCGGCGTGCAGGCTGCCACCTGAACTTCGGACCCAGCGAGGTGGCCGTGCGGCGGCCCCGGGGGCTGCTGCTGTGGTCCGTCCGGGCGGGACCAGCACGCGAAAGCCAGGGGCTGTGGTTCCCTCGAGAGCGTGGACTGCGACCCGCGCCTCACGTCCCTGGACCTTCCCCCCTCTGGCCTGGGACCTTCACCTCCACACTTCATTTTCCATGTGCCAGCAACCCCAGCGTAAGCTGTGTGTGTGCACGTGTGTGTGTGTGCACGTGTGTGTGTGCACGTGTGTGTGCGTGTGCACGCTCACAAATGCGCACACGCACTAGCCCATGCCTGGGCTGAGCAGGGGTTGGGAAACCATTTTCTTTTTCTTGAAGTAATTGTCGTGAGACCATCTGAGTCCACAGCTTTCTGCGGGAGGAGGAGGGGGGCTGGGTGTCTCCATTTCCTCCCCAGGGTTTCTAGCAACAGGTTTCTTGGTTAGTTTATTCTGATTTTTAAAACATTTTTAATAAAAGCTACACTTTTACTGAACTTTTCCCCGTTTTCATTTCTTTACTGACATCCATAAGATGACTACGTACGTTAAAAAGTCATTGTGCTGTCCTCCCTTTCTTGGTGAAATGTCCCTACGGCGTGGGGTGGGTTTTCATTGCGTTTGTAAAAGATCCGTCTTTTGTTACCTTTCTCGGATCTCCGTAAGTTTTGTTACGGTTTGCTTTCTGATTTGTTTGTGACAGGATTTCCTTCCTTCCGGGTTAAGGATGGATGCGCCTCATTCATTGGAATTTTCTTTCCTTTTGCAGACGGTGCAAAGGTCGAGACATTAATTTTCCTTCTGTCGCTTCTCCTGTTTCCTGTGTCTCCACTGTCCCAGGACGATGCTTGTCCCGGTTTCCTCCTGGGACGGTGATTCGGGCCAGGGCTTGTGATTTTTGAGGAGCGGACTTGCTGTTGTCTTTTGCACAGACGTGCCTCATTCTGGCCGCGCTGTCTGGCCCCAGCGCGGGGCCCGTTGGCTCGGTAGCGACCTTCCCGTGTAGCGACCTTCCCCGGGACACAACAGCGGGGTCTGGCCGGGAGCCGGGCCCAGGGCTCTCCGGAGCCCCCGAGATGCCGGTGTGCTAGCGGAACGCACGCGGCGTCTCCGTGGCCCCGTGTTTTTAAAACGACGGCTTCGGAGGCGCTTGTCGATCCCTGCAGACGCCACCTCCCGAGGCACGTCCCTGACCGAGGTCTCGTCGCTCACCCGCGTCCTCCCTCGGCCCTCGGTGATAAGCAGAAGCTCCCGCACGGACGGCGCGCTCGCTTCCTCCGGGAGGTCTTCGGGGTTCCTGTTCGTTTGTTGGCTTTTCAGGGAGACGTCTTCTCGAAGTGTGACGTCCGATCTTACCACCGCAGACGCGTTTCCATGGCTGCGTGGCTCTTTGGAGGGGGAAAAAGACCTGATGCTATTTTTATTCCCCACCGATTACGTATTCCCATCAACGGATTACGCTTTTGAAAACACGGATTCGTCTGTCTTTGCTTGAAACGATGCGTGGCCCTCCTCGCCATCCCTGGGGTCCGTGGGTCTGAGTCTCGCTCTGTTCCCAGGACGCTGCCCCTCTGTCCCCGGCTCACGCGCTTCCCGCTGCCTTCTTACCGCTTTGCTATTTCAGTTTGCCCTGGGTGGTTGGCTGTGTTCTGTTGTGCTTTTTTTATTGGAATATTTTTCAATATTGTTTTGAAAGGAACGGTTGACATTTATGGCTGCGTGTCGTCGGCTCCGAGATCCATTGTTTCGGTCGGGAAGGCCCCTCCGTCTGTCTGGTTTCCATTTCCTTTTGATGTTGAAAGTATTAATTTCTTTTTATCCCTTCATTGTGATTTAGAACGCAGATACTCTGTTTCCAATTCAACAAGTGATTGTGTTAATATATCATGAAATTTACTCAATTACACATTTCCCAATGAAGACCAGGGTCTCCCGGCTTTCATGGGAGATACCGCAGTCTTTATTTTAAAATCCTACAATGATTTATTTTAAGACTTGAAGCTTCTCTTTTTTTTTTTTTTGTCAATTTTCATTTTTTTTTTTATGTTGTCTTTCTTTTTAAAGTATTTTTTTCACTTATATCGAAATAGACAGGGCGGGGCTGACGTAGGTTGACAGTGGTGCGTGTGGGAAAAGACGTGCGCGTTACGCTTCTGACAGTGGCTTTATGGACTCAAAGGATGTCGCTCACGGCTGTCAGCCGCTGTCTCGCCCTGGGCCTGACCTGCCCGCAGCCCTGAGGTGTGTGCGGCATAAGGCCCTCAACAGGTTATGAAATGTCTAACTTCCAAGCTAAACTAAACTGTATTATTTCACCCTCATCAGCAGTTAGACTCGCTAGTCTTGTCAGTTTGCCCATCCCTCTCGCATCCCTACTGTGTGCCGTTCTGGCTGTGGCTGGGAGCCAGGTGAGTCCTCGATCAAGAGCGGGCGGTCACTGCCTCACAGGTGCGGCGGGAGGTGGCAGGTCCCCGCTGTGGCCGCGACGCAGAGGGCAGGCGCGGAGCTGGCGCTGCGGGGCTGGAGGGTGGGACCGCGGGCGTGCGGCTGTCCGGGCACAGCATCGGGGGGCGAGGGGAGAGGGTGACACGGACGCTCTGGAGAGAGCCAAGTACATTTCCTAAGGAACGTCCTTGCGTCCCCCGGCAGAGCGGAGCGCCCGTTTTGGGTTTCTGGTTGGAGGAAGACAGGAAGGTCCCCGTGGCACCGTGGGGTCCTGGGCGTGGGGCCTCCAGCAGATCAGCCGTGTTTTTCCGGGATGGGAGGAGCGGCGGGCATGAGGACTCCGGTGTGCCACGTGTGGGGTGCGGGGCGGACCCCGGGCCCTCGGCCAGGGAGGGGAGTGAGGCGGGGTGGTGGCGGCAGGAGTGGCTGGAGCGGCAGCCCGTCCCTGCGCTGCCGTGTGTGGGTGTGCAGGGGCCGGCCGGAGACCGGGCACAGCCACCGACCCACCCCGGACCTCATTTCCAAAGGCGGGTCACAGCCCGCGGTCATCCCTTGAAATCAAGTTAGTGGGTCACAGAAGCGCGTCTGCTGGGGAGCCAGAGCGGAAGGGGACCCTCCGAGTGGGTGGCACGCCCTCACCCGTGGTCGGGAGCCGGTCGGGAGCCGGCACGCCAGGAGGTGGATGCAGGGATCCATCGGGGCGCGGGCCGGGTCACAGCTCTCCTTCCTGGGGTCCTGATGGGAGGGGGACGCGGGGCCGGTCACATCCCCCGTTGGGCGTGATGCGCCCGGCCTCCGCAGGTCGTCCGCTGTCCCCGTCGTCGCCCGCGCCTCGGTGAGGAGCGCCCCCGCTGCCTTTCAGGAGAAGCTCCCGGGGCGCACCTTCCCCAGCGTGCAGGCACGGGCCTTAGCTCCCCTGGCACAAAGCGCCCTTCAGTCGGAACAAGTCCGTAGACACGAGGTGAGGAGGACCAGGCGCACGGTCCAGGGCCGCCGGGTCCAGAGGTTCGAACGTGGACCTTGCGAGGGAAGATGTCGGCCGTGGGCTCGGCAGACCTTGGGCGTTGCTGGAGCTGATCCTCTGCCCTCGAGTCTAATAGGGACGAGGTGCCAGTGACGAAGGAAATGATTAGTTTTCCTCCTCCGCTCAGAGCTCCGTGAGAACGGGCAGGCCCCACACCTCCCGTGTCACGGCGTCTCGCGAAGGCAGCCGCGCACTCACAAGCAGAAGGACGGGGACACCGACCCCGCGCCCTGAGCTTGGCAGCGGGCCCCTTTCACCGCAGGGCGAGAAGGCAACCTCACGGCCCCCGGTTCCTGGTCACCCCACAGCGTCCACGGGAACGTCCGTCTCCGCAGGGATGGGCCGCGTCCGTGTGAGCACCATTTCCGATCCATCAGCAGGGCCGTCACCGCGTCGGTGCTGGGGGCGGTCCCGGGAGGAAGGTCTGGGCGGGGCTGGGAGGGTCTTTCAGGGCCCGGATCACCACAGAGCTTCCGTCTTGGTCGGGTTTGGGCGGCCGGACCGTTTAGGGCGGGGCTCCCAGACAGCTGGGTTCCCTAAAGACACAGCACCCGGACAGGGCCGGGCTGGTCCAGGTCCGTGAACACGGGGAAGCCGTGAGCGCATTCCCCGAGGCGGACCGAGTGCAGCCAGAGGACAGGAGGGTGTGCGATTCAGAAAGGCCTGACTCCATCCGTGGGCTATTTGGAATGGCGGCTTTGTCTGTGTCCCGGGCGTCAGCATGGCGAGGAAGTCCGCGAGTCCATGGTTGCATTAAAAAACAACAGCAGAGGTGGATAAGTTCATCAGCGGAAGCCCACCAGGTAGCCAACCTTCCTGATGTTTTTAAAATTACCAGCGTACACTCGCCATTTCTTTTATCCTCCCCGATGACGTGTTATGATGCGGGTTACACAGCCCCCTTTGAGTCTGCTTTTTTTTTTTTTTAAATATATTTTACTGATTTTTTACAGAGAGGAAGGGAGAGGGATAGAGAGCTAGAAACATCAATGAGAGAGAATCATCGACCAGCTGCTTCCTGCACACCCCCCACTGGGGATGTGCCCGCAACCCAGGTACATGCCCTTGACCGGAATCGAACCCGGGACCCTTTCAGTCCGCAGGCCGACGCTCTGTCCACTGAGCCACACCGGTTTCGGCTTTGAGTCTGCTTTTTGTCTCCATGACTCTTCCTGCACGAAGGGCCTCGGGCACGTGAGATCCAGCCCGGCCTTTGTGACCGGCTGGCTTCCCTCGGGGATGTCCTTGGGGCTCACGCATGGTGTAGCGTGTGTCAGCACGTCCTTCCGTGCAGGGTTTCGTCCTGCGCCGCTGTGCGCGCCGACGGCGTTTGGCTTGTCTGTTCCTCGGCAGTGGCCGCTCCGTGGCTCCCGCCCGTGGCCGGCGCCCACCGTGCTGTCAGGAACGTGGCGAACAAATATTTGCTCGGGTCCCAGCTTCAGGCCCTCGGGGTGTGTACCTAGACACGGGACTGCTGGAGCCAGCGGTGACCCCGTGTTTCATTCCTGGCGGTGCCTTCACGCCGTTCCCCGTGGCGGCCGCGCCGTTCTGCGTCCTCACCAGCTACGCTCCGGCGGCCCGGGGTCTCCCACCTGCACCCACCCCGGCCTTCCGGGCTCTCGCCGGCGGTCTCACGGGCATGTCCCTCACGCCCGGCGGCCTTGGCCTCCTCGGCACGCGCTCCCTCTAAAACGCCCGGTGAAGCCCTCGCCCCTTTCGGGTTTCGCTGTGCGTGTGGCTGTTGTTGTTGAGTGACGGGAGTTTGTGTTATGTTCTGGGTGTGAACCCCATGTTAGATGTGCCGCTCTGTCACCCCCCCTTTCCGTGGGTAATACTTGTACACCCTCCATGGTGTCCTTTGACGCACACGCGTTTTTAACTTCGGTGAATTCCAGTTTACCCTTGTTTTCTTCTTCCCTCGTTCCCTGTCCTTTGCTGTAGTATCTTGGAGACGTGGCCATGTCCAGTGTCATGAATTTTCCCCGTGTTTTCTTCTGAGCGATTTATAGGAACACGCATACGCAGGCCCCATCAGGACCCCACCGGTGTGTAGCGCAGAGCTGGATGGAGCCTTTCTGCCGTGCACACGGCTCCCCCGGGCCCCACGTGGGCTGTGTTCATGGCATCGGGGGCGACCCCCCGTCCCCCCGCCCGCGTCGTTCCGCGCGAGCGTGTCCAGTTCTCCCAGAACCGCTCGTGGAAAGACTGTCCTTTTCCCGTCGGACGGTCTTGGCACCCCGGTGGGGGTCTGTGGGGCGAGGGCCGGTTCCTGGGCTCCCAGCCTGTCCCCGTCCACACGCCTGCCTTCCCCTGCAGCTCGGGGGTGCGTTTTGAATGGGGAGGTGTGAATCCCTCAGCCTCGTGCTGCTTCTCCGAGAGTCCCTGGGCTATTTTGGGCCCGTGAGAACCCCGTGTGTTCTGGGAAGGCCGGGTCTATTTCTGCGCCTCCAGGGCGGGGTTCTGGTCGGGCCTGCCTGCCTGTCGTGGCCTCGGGCGGGATGGCCATCGTCCCCAGTGAAGCGTTCTCGCCGCAGCGCCTCCCCGCTGCTGTCTTCCGCGCAGTCTCATCACGGTGTTTGCCAGTCTTCCGTGCTCACGTCTTCTGCCTCCTTGATTAACTTTTAAAAATTACTTTATTATTCCCGTTGCTCTCTTAAGGACGTTTTAAAAACGCCGTTTGTTTAACCACTTTCCCCTCTGCGCTCGCTCCTTTTTCTTCTTCTTGGAGTTCTTTTTTTCAAATCTCCTTTTCAGATTTTTTGTTCGTGTCTGGAAGCCCACTGATCTTGCCTGTTGACTTTTGATCCTAGAACGTTGCCGAATGTGTTCATTAGGTGTGTGTGTGTTATTCTGAGAGTTTCCTACGATAAAATCGTGTCCTCTGTGGACAGAGAGGCTTTGCATTTTTCCTCCCCAGTTTGGAGGCTCTTCATTCACTTTTCTTCCCTGGTTTCTCCGCCTAGAACTTGCCATTCCACGTCGCACAGACGTGGCCAGAGCGCGCATCCTGCCTCCTTCCTGACCTGGGGGAAGCTTGCGCCTCTCACCGTGGGGCACGGAGTGAGCGTCGGGTTCGGTCCGTTTCCTTCGAGGCCCGGGTAGCCGGTCGGTCACCGTGCCGCGCGGAGTCCACTTGTTCTCTAGAAACCTGCCCAGCCGGGCTTGGGAGCTGAGCTGTCTGTTTTTCTGGCTGAGAAAAGAATTTCGTTGGGCAAATACTTCCAGAGGTGATCTGTGGGTACTGAAACGGGCCTGTGCAAAGACCTTCGGGATCCGAACGCCCCTGACACGTGCAACGGCCGAGGGTCCTGACAGTACGTTTCCTTACGTTGCAGGCACCGGGCTCCCGAGGGCAAGCCATTGGGCAGCCAGGGGGAGAGGGCACCGCCATGCCAGGAGCAGCAGGAGGTGGGGGCGGGGGTGGGGGTGAGAGAGGGTCCTAGGGGGCCAGGGGGAGGGTTCTCTGTGGCTGACCCTCCCCCAGGCCCTCAGGGATGTGGGCAGAGGGGGCCAGTCAGCATCCCCAGGAAAGCAAGGCCGTGTTCGGGGGCGACGGTGGGAGGGTGTGGGGCGCAGGCGCTGGCCGGAGGCCCGTGCAGCCATCGGGCCACACGTCCGGAGCCTGCGGGTGCGGGGGGCCCGGGAGGCGTCCCACGCGGCCCTGGGACCGCACGGCCGTCGGCTGGGTGGATCCGTCAGGCTCTCAGTGAAGCAGAACCTGTATGTGTTTATATAAAGAGACTTATTGTAAGGAGTTGGCTCCGGCGGCTGGGGGCTGGCAAGTCTGAAATCCGCAGGGCAGGCCAGCCGGGGAGCGGGCGGCGGGCGGGCGGCGGGCGGGCGGGGGCGGGCGGGGGCCTGCTGCCTCCGGAGGCCCCGTCCTCCTTTTCCCGGAAACCTCAGCTCTCGCTCCCCAGGCCCTTCCCTGCCTTGGAGGGGCCCCCGGCGGGGAGGGGGCGGCCTGCCTTCCAGCCCATCGCAGCCCTCAACCACTGACTTCCAGGACCTTCTGCAGCACCCCCCCCTCCCCCCGCGCGGTGTTGGGTTACAGGCCTGGCTCCGGGGCAGACAAGTTGACACATGACACTCACTGTCACAGGGGCAAGGGTGAGGCACAGGCCAGAGCAGTTCCAAGGCCTGGGGGCTGGCCTGGGGCTGGAGGCAGGGCCCCCGAGCCGCCGTCCCGTCCCGGAGGGGGAGGTGCGCCCGCTCAGCCCTCCCTGCCTGCTCCCTGGCTCCCCAGCCTGGTGCCCTTGGCAGGCTCCTTCGTCGGGGTTCACCGTGGGGACTTGAAGGGCCCCGGAGAGACACGCAGATGACATCATGGCCGGGTGGTGACCGTTCCAGATGGGGGTGCTTCCGTTCCGGTCAGCAGCCCCCCCCCCCCCAGTCCAGCAGGGTTTTCACCGTTTTGGTCTGTGTTCGTTTTTCGGGGCCCACAACAGCCCTGCAGAACGGGGGCCTTAAAACAGTATCACCCCGCAACTCTGAAGGCCCTGCAGGAGTCGGAGATCCAGGGGTCCCCGCCCTCTCCGAGGCCTCTCCTTGGCGTGAAGATGGCCGCCTTCTCCCCGGGCTCCCCCCGCCTCTCCCCGGCTCTGCCCTCCGTGTGTGTCTGTGTCCTACCCTCCTCTAGTGACCTCCTTTTAACTCGGTCACCCGTTTGAAGACCCTGCCTGCAGCCCCGGGATGGGGGCTCAGTGGTTAGAGCGTTCTCCCATACACCAAAGGGTCGCGGGTCCAATGCCCAGTCAGGGCGCGTGCAGGAGGCAACCAATCACTGATGTTTCTCTCCCATGTCAGTGCTTTTCTCCCTCTCCCTTCCCCTCCCTTGCTCTCCCTCCAGAATCAATGAACAGACATCCTCGGGTGAGGATACAAAATGAAATAAAATCAAAGACCCTCCCTCCCAGCACAGCCACCTCCCGAGGCCCTGGACGTGTGACTTTGTGGGGCACAGGCCCGGCCGGGGCTTGTCTGGAGTCCTGTGCTGCGTCCACGGGTGGAACTCGTCCCCTCACCGGGTGCGGGGGCGGCTGGGGGGCTCTCCTCTGTCCCCGGGGCGGCTTTCGTTCCCGCATTCTCAGCACACCAGCCGGGAGACCGGGGAATCGAGACTTCGCTGAGATGTCTGCAACGCGAGGAGCCGTCCTGGCTGGTTTCTGGCCTGGCTCCCCTCGCAGCTGACCCCTGCTCTCTGCGTCCCGAGCGGGGCCGCGACCTTGTGTGACCACTCACCGCGGCGTCTGTCATCTCTCGGGGCTATTTTCGGTGCCGCTGGCCCGTCGCCCCCCGGATTTAGTGTTCTGCAGCCGGAGTCCGACGGGCCGCTCCCAGCCGACAGACACTTTGTCTTGGGCCGTCCCTGCCGTCCCTGTGTCTTTTCTAGCCTTCTCCTTCTTCCCTGAGGGACTCTTCCATTGAGAGAAAGGACCCACCTTGTGAATTTTTCTTTTTCTTTCTTTTTTTGTTTTTTGGTAGTAAAACGAAAAACCCTCCCAGGGAGTAAACCCTCCCATGCCCTCGAGGGGCGAACAGGAAGGAGTATCTGAGCCCAGGTCCCTCCCCTGTCCCCTCATCGAGGTGGGGCTGGTCACCCCTCACTGTCCTTGCTCCCCTGAAACGCAGCCGCAGGGGTGACCGTGCCCTGTACCCCCGGACGCCTAGGCTCCCCTGAGGCAGCACGGAGGAGGGGGCCCCAGCCCGGGGGGGTGGCCCATGGAGCTGCTCTGTGTTCTCCGTGCTTAGCCAGGCGGCATCGGGGAGCCGGGACCCTCTGGTGACGCCTGCCCTGTGCCCCGGGGGCAGGGGCGTCTCAGAGGCGGCCGGTAGCTGCTCCTTGGCCCTTACGAAGGTCGAAGGTCGGGCTCGGGGCCTGGGGCACAGACACTGCGCGACCAGGGGGCACCCCGTGTGTGTAGCCCCGTGAGGCCAAGGAGGGGCCTGGACGTCTCGGGGTGGCGGGTGGACAGGAGCCTTGGGTGGCGAGGACCCCGGAGCTGCACCCGAAGGGCCGTGAGCGAGCTGGCGTGGGCGGGGGAGGGGCTGCGGCCGGGAAGCTCCCAGGCGCCCGGGCTGGTCGCGGCGGAGGGAGAATGGCCGTCGCTCTGTCGCTGCTCCCCAGGGTGGGCGTGTTCATCTCTGAGGGTCTCTGAGCAGGAGGAGCAGTTGAGGGAAGGGAGAGGGTCATCCCGTGGCTTCCTCTCTCCCCGATGGGTCCACCCAGGTGCGACGAGGAAACCCCGACCTCCGCGCCGACGTCGAAGGAAAGCCGCGTTAGAGAAGCTCATTTGGAGGTGCTCTCTGTCCGGTAGTCGTTTGGCCTCGAATTTTTGTGTGATCCGAGGCAAAACGGGCTCCCCCCCCCCCCCAGGCCTCTCCATCAGGGCGCGGGGCCTGGCCAGGGTCCAGTGTGGAACCTTGGTAGGCCATTTTGTGGGCCTCAGTCCTGGGGTTTGTGCCGCCTGCCTCTTGTAGGAGGGGGTCTTTCTCCAGACGGGCTCGGTGCCCCGCCCGGGACGTGGGGGCCGGCGTCTCTGGGGGGCCCAGGCTCACCTCCGCCCCTCAGTCTGCCTCGCTCTTCACGGGCCGCTGGGCAGGTTCGATCCCAGGTCCCCTCCCCTCCGGAAGGAGCTGGAGCTGGAGGTGGCCTGGGGCTCTGGACTTGACCCGGGAACCTCAGGGTGGCCTCCTCAGCCCTTCCCGCCCGAGGACGCGGCCGCCTCTCCCTGGGACTCCCCGTCCCGCGGGGCCCCGTGGGAGCCCCCGCTGTGCTCCGCCCTTGACCCGGTCTTCACACTGCTGGGACGTGTTTTCCCTCCGGCCCGTGCGTGTCCGGGATGAGATGTCCTCTGGCACCCCCGGCGGGCGGGCGGGCGGGCGGGGAGGCCTTTGTCACTTATTTGGTGTCAAAGTGAAAGAAACCTTCGAAGAAAAGGCTGAAGATTAGGGAGACTGCTCATTGTAATCACTGAACTTGAGACGGAGCCAAAGTGGGTTTCATGCCAGAAAAGAGGGCGAAAACCTTAGCAGACCCGTGACGTGTGTGGGTGACTCACGGGCCTGTGGAGTGGGTGAGCCCTGCCCGGGCTCGGCCCTCTGCCTCCTGGGTGATCCCTGCCTTGTTCTTAAAGAGGCCGTAGCCACCTCGCCCCATCGGCCGATTTCGGCTCCTGCTGCACCCACGGGCCCCGGGTCCGACCCTGGTGCGGCCGCCGGGCCCCGAGGGCGCCCTCCCCCACCCGCTGCCCCGCACCGGGGCCCACGGGGCCCCTTCCCCGGGAGCCCTCCTCAGTCAGCAGTCTCTGCAGCTGCCACAGAGCAGCCCTTCAGGGCGGGCCCAGGACAGAGGCCCTCTCTGTGCCCCCCTCCCCCTGGCGTCTCGGTTTCCTGCCTGTCCACCCGGAGATGGCAGGAACGCGGCGAGCGCCGGCGCCCGCTTGATGGACGTGGCAGCTGCGGCGGCCGCCCTTGGGGAGCCCAGCAGCTGGGGGCACATGGTGGCCGTTCCCAGGGATCCTGTGCCACGGGGGACCGGCTCGGCCACGCCGCCAGGGCTCCCGGAGGCGCTGCCTCGCGCTCGTTCAAACCCCCGGCGGCCTTGGCA